>NC_080102.1:5636666-5938333 GCF_950005125.1 Chionomys nivalis | reverse complement strand
ATTTAATGTATCTAAAACACAAGACTGGCCATATCATTTCTAGGCTAAAATTCGTCTGTGATTTCCAGCATCCAAGAGACCAATTTCAAAGTTTTAGGAAGGCCCAGCAGTTCCTGAACTTGTATGACATGCAACTTTTATGGTTTAACCAAAGTTCTCCATCTTTAACTAACCCATAACCATTCCAGCCCTAGTACCTAGAAAGATTATCTTTAGCAGCTACCCTCTTCTAAACCACAGTTTCCTAAAACTATAGGTTAAAACCTGAAGTGTAAATCTAATTAATCTTAATCAATAAAAGCCCAGAAGTCAGATATCAGGGTAAAAGCCTGGAAGATCAGAGAACCGGAAGCAGCACCAGTTGTTTCCTATCTCTCTCCTCCTTACGAACAAAAAGTACTGAGAGCCTGTCTACACCCCCACCTTATAACAACTTCCTCTCTCTACCTCCCGGGTGCTGGGATTAAAGGCATGTGCTACCACTGCCCAGTTTCTATGGCTAACTAGTGACTAGCTCTGCCCTTTAATCTCCAAGCAAGCTTTATTTGTCAGAACACAAACAAGCATCACACAGCAGTAACCCGCAGAGGGAGCTGCAAAGTGGGGTGTGGGGAACATAAAAATTTTGTCAACAATAAGATCTTTCTGAATGACCAACAACTAAAAATTAATTCAAAGCATGATGACTACTTTCATTACAACAAAACAGAGTTTTGCACCATAATTTCTCAATGTGTAGGTGAAAGATTAATATATATTATGTAGGGGTAGCCCCAGCCAATCACCTTACTTGTAGGGCGGGGTCGCCTGAGGATATTTTTTCCTAATAAATATTACTGGTGTGCTCTCCCCCGCCCCTTCTGTTTTCCTGTTCTCCGCTGGAAACTCGGGTTCTGTAAGTCTCTTTCCCAATTAAAGCTGAATATATTATTAAAATTTCTGTCTTCCTTCATTTACGCTGCTACAATATTTGATGTTTGATTTTATAAATTACTGAAGTGAGTTTGTTGTTTCTTTGTCTTAATGCTAAGTAAACTTTATCTTACATCAGAATTTCCAAAGATTCCTGAATTGGCCATTTTGTACTACGTATTTATGCAAATGAGTCTTCCCAGGATTGATAATTTATAAATCAAAATATTGATAAACCTTGAAAAACACTGATAATGCTCCTTATCTTGAGATATCCAATATTTAGCCAAGATTAACTTTATGTAAAAATAAGCAAGGTTTTCTATCCAATTAATATGCAAATCTGTTTCTTCTTTAATAAATAGTGAAATTATATGCATACCAAATAATTCTTATTGTAAATTTATTTATAATGTATTATCAGTAAACATTTTATTGCTATACCTATTTTATATACAAATATACCTAGGGTCATGTAAAAGAAAGTCTTTGGCGGAAATGGAGTGTGAACCAAAAAAGTTCCAGATGCTGTGATCTAATTGTTCTTCTTCATCCTTGAAGGTTTAACATAGTAGCAGTATCCTCCAAAAATACGGTCCATGCTCAGTTCTCACACAATGCTGAATTATAGACCCCTTGACTCTGCTCCAATATTTGTTTGATCCTATTATTTTATTGACAGTTTCTCCTAGACCATGCAATATGTGTCTATGAACGCTTTTGTTTTAGGAAGAGAAGGAGGGAGAGAAGGAAAAAGGGGAAGAAGAGGCAAGGAGAAAAAGAAGAGGAGAGAAGAAGGAAGGAAGAAGGAAGGAGGGAGGGAGGGAAAGGAGTATTTAAGTAGAATTCGGGATGTATAACCCATGGATGTATAAAAAAGGGAATTTTAAGGAAAAGAAGTGTTCATGAACAAAGCTATAAAATACAGAACTCACAGAAATGAACAAAGAAAAGTAGAAGGATGAAAATAGATGAGAAAGAATCATCGAATTGGGGAAATTGGTCAGGTTGTCAAGGACCAGAATACCAAACTAAAAGGGCCTTAAAGTCACTCATAAAATTAATGATAAATAGTGTTGAGGAGTGGTGATCATATGACCATTATAAAGCAGCGTTATGATAGCAATCTGCCAAGCTTGGTGCCAGGGCATGCACCTGCAGTCCTAGCTACTCTAAAGGCTGAAGATCTCCTGAGTGCAAGAATTCAAAGCCAATCTGGGCAACAATGTCTATGCAACAACATCTCTAAAAAAGAAAAAAAAAAGAATAGCTATGTCAGCCGGGCAGTGGTGGTGCACGCCTTTAATCCCAGCACTCAGGAGGCAGAGGCAGGCAGATCTTTGTGAGTTTGAGGCCAGCCTGGTCTACAAGAGCTAGTTCCGGGAAAGGCACCAAAGCTACAGAGAAACCAAAAAAGAAAAGAAAAGAATAGCTACATCTGTGGATATACATCTACGGATAAGATATCTGTAAGGATAGAGAAAAGTCTAGAGAAAGCAGATAGAAATCAAGTACATGCTGTAGAATAAGGCACAATAAGGAAATGAATTGGGAAGGAAAATTGATTTGGCAATGCCTAGGAAAAGTTGCTTGAGAAAAAGTTGCCAGGGATTAATAATGAATTAGGAATGGAAATCCTTAATGACTTACAGGTGGTGGTTGCACTAATGGGTAGTGAAGTTCTCAGATGGTGCAGAAAGACATTGGGGATGAAGGTAAGTTGAGGCATTCAGTTGGAGGTTCATCAGAAGATGTCTTTGAAGAGTTGTAACTCAGGAGAGTCAGACTGACTTCAGAAATATAATACAGCGCATTTGTATAGCCTAGGGAACTGAGCAACAAATGTGGATGTCTGTATGAAGAACCACTGAGTTCATAGTTTATCCTGCACTGTGTTTTATCACAGTGCTGGCACAGAGAACTCATAAGTTAACATATGGATTTAGTCGTCCTTGTTGACTTTTATGTTCTTTATTGTGTGTGTCTAGAGATGTGTTACATTGGAGATCATACAACTAGACGTGCCTATGTGTACTACTCTGTGGACTTCATTGCTGATATCCACAAGGATTTTAATACAATACCTGTATTGAATTTTAACAAATGGCCCATGGTATTTGTCTTCACATCACCCTGAAGAAGCTGAATTATAAATGGTATATATAGATGGGGCTGGAGATATGGCCTAGGAGTTAAGAGCAGCTGCTTCTCTTACAGCAAATCCAGGTTTGTTCTTTATCCTGTGTGAATGCTCATAACCATCTGTAACTCCAGTCCATTCATGACCTCCTAGTGCACTGTGCATACATGGTAGATACACAAATGCAGGTAAAACACTCAAACGTGAATATTTTTTAAAGACTGATATAAATGGATTCTAAGAGAGTGCCTGTTAAGCAGCCTGAAAGTTACTGGATGGGACAATTTGGGTTTTTGTTTCCTCTTTCCTAATTCTGTGTGTCTGTCTCTGCAAACAGACAGACAGACAGACACACACACACACACACAGAGAGACAGAGAGAGAGACAGAGAGAGAATCTTCTAAAGCAATATAAGAGGGAGCCACTATGATTTCAAACACATGAGGTTATGGCATTTAAAACAGTCTTCTGTATTATTTTTATTAGGTACTAGTCACACGTTTAGAAGTTAGTATACATTTGCTGAGTGACTATGAGCCACACTACCCTTGCAATTCAGTTTAAAGCAAAATAACTTCTGTTTCTAAAATAAAAAAGAAGATAAAAAACATTGTACAGAATTGTATCACCAATTATTAATTGAAAACCCCTCGATAAAGCATGTTCATCTTGTGTGTTTTAAATATTGGTTTTCTTAAGCCTGATTTGAAGAAACCGTGCTTGTGAGAATGGTGGCTAAGGTGCATTTTCTGCAGGCATCCTTAGAAGTTTGGGCTGCACAGCTTATCAGCCGCGGCACATCACTCTGAGTCTCGGTGTTGTTAATCAAGATAGATGGCACAGCAGTTAACGCTGCTGTTAGTGAGACCGTGGCAAAGATTAGAAGGTTATCGCACAGATATAAACAGGAGTCCCAGGATTCCTATCTAACATATGAAATTAACAACTAATAGGTATCTCTCTTTGATAGTTGACTTGATGGAGTGTGTGTGGACAAAAGTCAGCAAGTGAACAACTTGATTGTCTGCTGAATTAATAGAACGGAAGAACTTTAAATGGTTCTGAAAGCTAATTTGATTCAGAAGCCTCCGTGAAGTTTCAGCTCTTTTGTGCCACTGGTGAATGAAATGCTGGCAATTCATTCCGAGGAAATCAGAAGCATTAGCTGCTTCCATTCATGGGATAAAAACAATCATATGGAAAAATGGTCTTTTTAAGGAGGCAGCACTAAACTCATGAGTATGCACGTATTATCCTTCAAATAAATGCTGGAAATTAAAATAAAAAGAAGCCGCCCTTGGGTTGGCCTTAAATGCAGCCATTTCTGTTTCCATCTCTCTCTCACATTTGTCCAGACAGACATTTCACTTATTTGTATTTACTTCACTAACATTTTTTCCTCCTCTAGGCCCATTTAGACTTCAATCGCCAACAGTACATGGATGTTTCAACCCTTAGCAGCAATTTTTAGATTCTGTTTTGATACTTAAAAACACAGCAAAGTCCAGGCAGTGGTAGCCCACGCCTTTAATCCCAACACCCGGGTGGTAGAGGTAGGTGGATCTCTGTGAGTTCAAGGCCAGCCTGTTCTACAAGAGCTAGTTCCGGACAGACTCCAAAGCTCCAAAGCTACAGATAAACTCTGTCTTGAAAAAAAAAAAAAACCCACAGCAAATGGAAAAGAGTACTTGGAAGGTTCACCTCAAGTCACTAAGTCACTTGACGGTTAAGTTTCAACCACCCCAGTTTTCCCTCAACCTTAAGCTACCTGGGCTTTGAGAAGCCAACACATTTTCTTCCTAATACCTCAATTTTTCTTCACTTGAACTTCTAGACAGAACTTAGGTATGTATCACTCAGACCACAGGTAAAATCTTGAGAGAGCTTTTCCAGCGACCAGTTCCCCACCATCCCCTGCCCCAAGACTGGCACAGCAGCCTCTGCTCATCTTCCACAGTGTGCCCAGCTACCGTCCGTGTTCAACTAGGCAGGCAGAGTAGCTCCCCAGTCCTCCCCTGTGGCATTATAAACGATGGAAGCAATGGTTACCAAAGTGCCACCCACCATGCCCTAGCAAAGGGCCTGGTACAGACATCTTGGTAAACACTGTTGACCAAATGACAGTTGAGGACAAGGACAAAGCATTGCAGACGAAATCCAAACTCAAGATGAACCTCTGCTTTCTAGTCTTCCAGGGTCCAGGGGGATTCTCTTCAGAAAAGAGGTCAAAATAGTACGAAGTAAGAGAAACTTTCTTCCACGTGAGATCCCTGGTGTCTTTAGGAAGTCCCCCACAAGAGAACCACCTCCTTCTTCAGCTCAGGTTTGGGAGGCTTTCTGGGTATAGCTTCTGATGTTACTAAAACACAAGCACAAGTAACATTATATGTGCTTGATAGACTATATCTGTGATGATTACATGTATGCACAAATACATATATGTATGCACTAACAATTAATATTTTTAAAAGGCCACGAATTCGAAGGAGAGCAGGGAGGGGTGTATGGCAGTGTTTGGAGGGAGGAACAAGAAGTGGAAAGTGTTCTAATTAAAACAGTCTCAAAAGAGAGTAAACAAAAGTCAATGAAAACATTCATGTAAGAGAGAGAGAGAAGCGGGTGGAGAGCTACCACACATGGACTTGCGCCTCTGAGAACTATTTTTTTGCTTTGGTTCCCAAAACCTGCTGCTCCATTTTCATTTTCCTCAATAAAAACCTACCACCTAGTTTGTCCATGCACTTTTAGCTAACTCTCATTTCCCAGTGAGTTAAAAAAAGTCAAATCGTATTTTCTAAAATTTCAGTATCTATTTAAATTCTAGTTGAAACAATCCGGGGAGGATATTAAATGGTAAAAGCAGAATTCCTAAGAGTGTGCCTGGTCTGAGCCCTCTACAGTCACTGCTGATACCCATCTGTCAATAATAAAAAGGAGGAGAAAAACACCCACATGTCAACTGTGGTCACCTCTAGTCTACACATTGCTGCCCTATATTCTTGTCTCTGTGTTTTGGCATTTTGCGAACTCTTAAAAATAATAATTTGGGGAATTGATACTGTATCTCAGGGAGCCCTTGGCTAGCATGTATGAAGCTTGGATTCTCATCCACAAAATCACACACATAAAAACCAAGATCGCCATCATGTACTATTTCTACAAACAGAGCGATGCTACTTGAATTTCTAGAGTCTCTGGCGTGGAGCACATACTCAAAGCTCCTTATTCCCTCACAACTCTTATTCTTGGATTACAGAGGCCCTGATAATTTCTTCTTTGCATAAAAAAACACGAGTCTTGGCTGCAGCATGTAATGATGAAAACTCTGTATTTTCTATTTCCTGACTTGATGATCTTGAAGTATTTACATGATATTGCGTGCTTCATGTGGAAAAAACAAAAAAGAAAGCTCTGGCCACTCCAACTCAAACAAATATTTTGTGTTTATCCACAAGTGCAGGAAACATTGTTTCCTTCTCAGTTTTTGCCTGTCCTGAGGAGAATCTTGGTGGGGTAGGAAGGGAAGAGTCCTAGTCTTGGGTAGAAATAAATGCTGCCTAAGGGCGACAGAAGGTGTGACTTGGCTTGAACAGGTAGACGAAGAATGGCAAGAGACTATACAGCAAACATCTCCACATCAATTTTATAGACTTCTTCCACACTCCTTTTTCCCCCTCATCAACCCTTAAATTCTTCAGCTAAAGATTCTTTCATCGCAGAAATTCCAATCATTTTCATCTCTGGGGAAGATGACCTCAGAGTCTCTATGTAGACAATCAGATAAATGAACGCTGTTATCGTACAACAGTTGCTGGTCTGCCACCCTTCTCTTCTTTTAGAAATGTTTATGAATCTCCCTGCAAAGTCACATGACCCACCACACTGGGGAAAAACTCTGAGGTTAGGGACTGGTCCAAAGCCACACAATCCCTACAAACTCAAAGATAAAGGTCACACATCCTGATTATACTTGACAGTCTGTCTCTCAACGAGAGTAAAGACTTACTGGACAAGAAATGGATTTAGAAACACCTGCAGACTCATGGAACTATAAGCCTCTCATCTGATAAGAGGTTTTTAGAAACATTTATTGGAATCCTAGAATCATTGAGCAAAAACAAAACTAAGAAAAAATAATCCAGCTAAGCACACAAATCATACAGGTGAAGTCAGCATAAAATATGGTCTTTCATTGTAAGTCAGATTATATTACATTTACACATAGTTCAAATATTCTAAGGAATCTTCTGCTCAAAGATGCCTATCTTACATCTTTCTGTAGGTGAAGAATCTTTTTGGCAAAGTGAATGCCTATGATTTATGGTTTAAATATTTTCAAATATTCAACCAAGTTATAGCAAAATAAAGCCAACTTTCATTTTCCTAAATGATATTACATTGAGATACAGTGAGGTATAATTATTATGAATTGTTGGCTAATGTATCATGTTTAATATAAAATATTGATTACAAAACACGATTATAGATTAAGTTGAAACATCATCATCATTAGCCCCAATTCAGCTGATTTACTTTACTGAAAAAAAGTAGACTGAAATCCAGAAAAATCAATGTTAGTAAATGACACTTTACACAAGAGAACGTTAATGTTCCAGAAGAGGTGGATGACTCCAGAAAGTGGCTCAGTCGGTAAAGGCGCTTGTAGCCCTGCTTGGTGACTTGAGATTGCTCTGTAGGACCCACATGACGGAAGGGTCGGCAGACTGAGCGAGCATGGCCCCAATAGGCTCATATGTTTGAATACTTGGTCTGACCTCAGGTCCAATTCTAAGGACACAAACGGTGAGAAGAGAGAAACTATTGCCCTCTGCCTCCACAGTCGTGGCACAAGAACACACCCCTCACACACAAACATACAAAGTAAAAAAAGCCTAAAAAGAACAAGAATTTTTTTGAAGAAAATATGATTTCCCATTATTTTTTGTCTTCTCCGTCTCACAAATGTGCACATTTGTTATAACTTAATAGAGACCATAAAACAGACGAACACATGTCTAAATTGTTTGTGAATGAATGTGTAAGAGCCTCCTTCCCAGAATGCTTCAGCACACCATCAAACCTGTGTGTGGAGGTTTGAGTGAGAACGGCCCCAATGAGCCCCAGTGTTTGAGCAATTGCTGGAGAAGAATGAAACGGTATGGCCTTATTGCAGCAGATATGTCTCCAGGGGTGGGCTGTGAGGCTTCAGAATCTGAGAAATTCCCAGGTATCTCTTTCCTTTGCCCCATGCTGGTGGGTCAGATGTTGATTCTCAGCAGTACCGTGCCTGCCTGCCTGCCTACCACGGTGATCACGGACTCCACCCCTCTAAAACTATGAGCCTAATACATGTTTTCTTTGTAACAAAGTTGCCTTTGCCATGGTGTCTTAACACAGCAATAGAAAAGTGACTAAGATACTATATTGGTTTAAAGTATGCGGATTTCTTTCCTACTAACATCTGTAATGTAACTCTGAGGTGAAAACTCCTGAAACAGGGCCAAACAAATCTAATTCATTATCGTGGTGGTGTTGTTACCATTGTTTTCATTATCCCTAAAGTGACTGTGAAGAACGCTAGACCCATAAGAGGAAGAAATTTCGTGGGATCTGGCCCGCAGAAGACAGAGGCAGCAAGGCCACAGCCTCAAGGTTCATCTGAGTTAGAGTGAGGACATGTCTCACAAACAACAAAAAATCAGAAGCAGGAAAAAGGAAAGGGAAGGTGATCCTTCTCTCCCAGGGATCTTGGCCCACTCTATCTTCTTCTTGTCCCTTTTCTTTTTTTTCTTTTTCTCCTCCTATAAGACAAGAGATGTCTTTCCAAATCTCTGAATCAATGGAGCAAAGGAAACCTCCAAATGCCCTGAGAAAAAAATGGGAAGCGATCATTTCTCATGTTAACTAGTAAGAACAACAGTAATCTACCTCATTTGGGTGGCCGTGAGAAATAAATAAGTTAAATCCCATTCATAAAACTATCAAAAATATACAGACCTCATAGTAAATCCTCAATAATGTATGTTCTCTAGAATTACTATTCATGAATAGAAGCTCCAAGCTCTTTTTGGAAATGATCTTGTTTCTGGAGTGTAATTACTTTTAGACTATGACCTAATCACTAAGATAACACACAGCAACTGATAATAATTTCAGTCACCCTTCATGGCTTCATTTTCCACTCACGCAGTCGTGAAGAAAATCTGGCTTCTGGAGTTTGGGCGTTCAAAACTGTGATGGTTGGGTCATCTTTTATGTCTTCATTCTCTGATGACAGATATTAACTATTTTATGAATGTGTCCCAGACTTGCAATCCAACCTGACAAATCATCAGGATGGTACCACTAGCTACTCCCCATTAAATGGCTTGTGCAAACACTGTCCGAGGCTTTTCATGGCATGTACTCTCTAATCCTTCCGACTGTACTCTTAAGTGTCATTATTGCCACCACACACAAAGGATCAAAGGGGTGCAGAGAAACTAAATAATTCTCTCGAAGCACAAGCATGACAGCTAAAACACGCAGCGCTCTCCACAGGCTTGATATGTTTGAACAGATGGGCATGTGAGACCTTTAGAAATTGGCTCCTAACTGGAGGTGCTGGGTTGCTGGAGGAACCCTATGATCTTAAATCACCCAAGGTTGTGGCAAATCTCACTGCTTCCAAATGCAAGATAGCTGATACCACATCCATGGGCCACTTCTCTTTACCCTACCTTCCCCACCATTAGAGACTCTGTCCTTTTAAACAAAGAGCCAAAAAAAATCTTTCCCCCCTAAAATGTATCATCCAGGTATTTCACCACACTGAGGAAAGGAGCAGCTGAGGTAATGTGAAAGTGATGGGCTCTCTCTCCCTGCTAACCTGCTATCAAGGGCAAAGTACAAGAAAATGTCAAGCTCTAATACGTGGTCTCAGAATGTTCTTGAGGCATGAACCATAAAAAGGGCAAGCCAGTTATCTGCCAGGAAGTTCCTTATCCCCTGTGGTCTCTGGATGTTGACTTCCAAAATAAAATAAGAAGTCGCACTTGGGATTGTCATCTTAGAAGGATACTGAACCTGAGGACTTCTCGTGGCAGCTAATAGTGAGGCTAAGATGAGTCAAGTCACCAACAGATGCTACCACTGAGAGGGAAGTCAATTTTATGACATCCCGTCTGGGGTGACACAGAAATAAAAAAAACCAAACATGCATCACCTCCATTCCCAAATAATATGTTTCTTTTTTTCTGGAACTATTATTTATAGGTGTTGTGGGGTAATTTGATCACACTCTGACACTCCCAGCACTCCCAATAAAGTTTACTTTGAATCAGAGGATGGAGCTAGCTACTAGTTGATGAAAATTAGCCATAGAGGTTTTGAAGGATAGAGGACATATAGAGACTCAGGAAGGAGTCTCTTTTTTAGATTGAGGAAGGAGAGAGGAGATCATTGGTCACTTCATTGCTGCTTCTCTGATCACTCAGTTCTTACCCTGGTATCTGACTCTGGAGTTCTTATTGATAAAGAATAACTAGATAAATGCTCCTCTGCTACCCCATGTTGGGTACCAAATGGAGTGAGCACTTTCTGGTCAGGACCACCAGCCCACAAGTAATGAAACAGAGATTTATTATTAATTATAAAAGCTTGGCCTTTAGCTAGGTTTGTTTTTAACTAGCTCTTATAACTTACATTAACCCATATTTTTTAATCTATGTCCTTCCACATGGCTTATTACCGCATCTCTGTACTGTCCTGCTCTCTTCCACATCTGGCTGGTGACTCCCCACGTGCCCAGATTCCTTCTCCTCTTCCTTTCTCTTCCTGGAAATCCTATCCTCTTGTACCTAGCTTTTTCTTACACCAGTCACAGAACACATCTTCACACCATGTACAAATGTCCCACAACCTGTAGGCTAACAATATAGGCCAGAAGCAGAGAGCATGCTCAATATATATGAGACTCTAGGGCCAATCTCTAGCACCAACCAGCAAACAATAAAAAAAGTGTAATTCTTATTCACATCTTTAAATTTAATTTTTTTTATAGCAGTGTTCTTACTGAGTGCTTACCCTGCATTTCTCATTGGACTAAATGCTTTGCATTCCGTTTTTTATTTGTTTATTTGTTTGTTTTTGTTTTTTAAAGTATTGATGTTCTGCAACTTCCCAGTAAAGACTATATCCCTGTTCCTGTTTGGCAGAGAGGAACTGAAATATAGCTAAAAAGGCTTGGTGATGTATTTATGTAATTCCAGCACTCAAGAGAAGAAAGCACGATTCTGAGTTGGAGACAAGCCTGGGCTACACAGAGAGAGCCTGACTCAAAATAAAAGAGCAAGAGACATGTAAGATGCTGAGTCCTTCTACAACTCAAGGACCTCGACCTGACTAGGGGCAGCGAGGGAACGAAGAAAGGACACTTTCACAATAAGAAAACTGGGCTCTCAGATGCACAAACCTCACAGCGCAGCGTGCTTGTTACGCAGAGTTGAAGAGAGAGGCAGGGTTACTGCATGCACCTGCACAAAGAGGTAGGCTTATTTCATAATAAACAAAGAGGGGTTTATGAGATACAGCTGGCTCAAGGAGACAGGTTTAGCTAACCTTGGAAAGGATGAAGTCTCTATAGGGGATAAATATCTTAAGGGCACAGGTATCTGGTGGGGGAAAACCATGGTGGCCATTTTCTGTACACCCTATCAACATCTACATATGGACCAGGGCAAGGTGTGGCTATGCCTCTGAGTCTCACCCTGGGCAGGATGGGGGCCTGCTGTTTTCCACAGATCTGAGCCTATGGTCCTTGGCATGGCCATGGCATGCTCCCCACAGTAAGAACCGTCCGTAAGTTCACATATTGAATAAATGGATTCAATTCTGGGGCCCTTTGACCATAGACTTTACTGAAAACAAACTGGTGCCCATACCTTTTACAACCGCTGATCAATGAGATCAACACAACACAAGCTTTGAACAAAGTGTTCTTCCTTCTTCCTTCCTTTCTGCTGAAGGACCAAACCACTGAGGACACAAAAAGTTCTCTGTGAAAAGAAACCGCTTTCCACATGTTTCTGACAGGCTGGAGACCCAGCTGGAAGACACTGCTTGGCATTCCAGCTTTGAAAGGCCAAGTTTCACAAAGTAAAACCTCCACTTTGTGTGTGTGTGTGTGTGTGTGTGTGTGTGTGTGTGTGTGTGTGTGTGTGTGTGGAAGTGATTAGTCATTTAATACTGGGAGCCCTACCTGGAACACATTTCTTAATACATTTTTTTCCCATGCATGATGTCTTTCCACAATTTATTGCCACATTTTATTAAACTCTTGTTACCTAGCGTGTAATTGGAATCATCACTGATACATGAAACACGAGTACACAAATCTGAAACAGAGTGGAGGCAGGTCACAAAAAGTCATAGCAAAGCTAATTTTGAAAGTGGAGGGAAGACAGCGGCGGTAGCGGAATGAATGGCTGCACCCTTGCAGCCCAGGGCACCTTCTCCCAGAAAGAAAATCATTATCTTTTTTTCCTTAACACCCACAAAAACCTGATTCTCTGTGAATGAGAAATGGTGAACTAAAACAGTAAAGAGTGAACAAAAAAGTTAACAAAAAGAGTTTCCCACAAGAGAAGCCTTACCACGGTTCGACTCTTCAGAAGCAGGAGCTCCGCCAGAAGTGAGGCACAAATGGAACCTTAGCTTTCATTTTCTGGGGCCTCTCTGATGAAGAGACAGCCTGGTTTGGATGTTTCTTCACTAGTTCTGGGGTAGTTTGGACTCTTTGTCCTAAAATGTTAACCGTCTCTTGCCCTCGGTTCCTTCCTAGATGCTAAACGTAACACTTGGCATAGCACAGAAACAAAACATTTTATGAATTAAAGGATAGGTAAGTAGTAAACCTAAAAGTGAGGTTTAAAAAAAAAAAAACTACTAAATAAAGCATTGTGGGCCTTGGTAGGAGTGTTCCGCGGCAATTTAGTTCCTGCGCTATTTTAGTGAAGAAAAAAATGGTCTCTTTTCTAGTTTGAGGCTTTCAGAATATTTTCCTGAATTTGCGGTCTCTGCTTCTTTCATCTTCAGATTACAGGCTCATTTTCACCCTGGTGCATTACGTCTGTTTGCAGGAACACTCAGAGGCCATACTAGAACCTTTACAGCGGAGGTGCCGTCGTGTGTGCTCAGGAAATAGTGCCCTTGTCTGACAGAGAGACAGGCAAAGATCAGCAATAAGAGCAATGACACGAAGAAAATGACGGTGATTCTCACAATTCCCGTTGCCAGCAGGCACAAGCACTCGCATTTCCTAATTGCCACGCTTATTGTCATCGTCAAGACAATAAATGTTAATTATTATCCATGACTTAAGCGTGGCTAAGTGTGTATAAACTATTATATATTTTATTACTAATTGTCATCTAAGTATATTTGAAGATCCATCATCAAATTTATGTCTTATCAAGGTTCTGTCTCTCTCTGTCTCTCTCTCTCTCTCTGTCTCTCTCTGTCTCTCTCTCTCTCTCTCTCTCTCTCTCTCTCTCTCTCCTTCAAGACAGGTTTCATTGTATAGCCCTGGTTGTCCTGGAACTCACTCCGTAGACCAGTTGGCCTCGAACTCACAAAGATCCACCTGCCTCTGCCTTCTGGGTGCTGGGATTAGAGGCTTGTGCCACCAACACTCTCCTTTTATAAGTGGAGAAAAAGAATTCAGGGGCTTGTTCAAAATCTGTGGTCTTTCCACTCATGCTGGCCTCACATTTAGGATCATGAACTATTACAGCCTAAATTCTTATCCCTTGTCCCCATCCTAGGAACAACACTTTTAGCTTAGGAAATGTCTTAATATTTTTCTCCAGAATATATTTTTCTTATGCAGGTTGCTTACAATTTTATTACATTTGGGTTTGCTTGAAAAGCTTGCTTTATTGCACATAGCATCTTATTTTAAAATTAGCTTTTCATAGCTACCAGAAATTGAATGTATCATGTAATGTGTACTTGTTTATTCTGATAAATGGCTTTCAAAACTATGTTCTTCCTATACATCTTGTCAATTACTAGAGTTAATATATTTTCCTTCTTTTTATACATCAAAAGTGAAGACAAAGCGATCAGAGATGTCGCCTCTATAAACTGAGTTGGCTGAATTTTCTCAGCCCCATTCATTTTCTCCTTCTCACATCCTAACACAGAACGATACTCTATGTAAATAAAGGATATCCGGTAAATGGTTCTGTGAGCTGGAAAGATTATGTGCAAAGGGAGTGCTATGGGAAAGATCTGAAAGAAGGTGATTCCTATCCTGAGTCCGCAATGACAGAGAGATGCTATTCAAGAGGACTAGACCTGGGGAATCTCACAGCACACGTGACATGGACAAGAGAACAAGTGGAGAATGCAAGGGATCCTCAGACAAAATATTGGGGCCTCTAAGTCATTCCACTTGCTCTTTGCTCTGCTCACAAATTTACCACACACTATGAACTAACATTTCAAACACCTGTGCTGCACTCCAGACTGATTCTACGAGGCACTCCATGTGAAAAAATAAGTCCCATAACCAAATAAGCTCAGAAAACTTTATGTTTCAGAGTCCTTTGGGGGAGGTTCACAGTGAACATTAGCACTAAAAAAACAGAGGAAAACCTATTGCAAAGACAGTTGCTGATCCTGTTTAGAATTTTCCACAACTTGTCTTTAATATCTGTTCACATCCCATGGCAGTTGTGAGGAGGATGTTGCAAAGGGTTGCTGTTAGTGATGGAGAGTTGGGAAGGCTCTGGCTAGAAAGAGACAGGATGAGATCTCCATTTGTGAAGGCTTACCCTAATGCTGTGGAATAAGCCAGCACGGAGGCAAAACAAGCAAACAGAACTTTAGCAGTTACCTTCCTAATCCAAAGCAGAAACCTAACGACAGACATAGAAAAAGCTATAATGTGCCAGCCTTGCTGTGGTACCTTAGGAAGTGGGAAGGGGGCAGGGGAATAGATGCATTTGAGGTGTAGGGGGGACAAGAAAAGAGCTGGCCCTGCCTGCTTTCCCTCGATATATGCCCAGATAATATATAAAGCCCATCTGCAGGAGAACTAGGGCCAGAACTTCAACCTTCAATTTTGTCTCTTCAAATTTCTTCCACCAAAGAACCTCAGAACACTCCTGGTGGTTTCTCAGCCTTTAAATTGGATAAAGGGCAATTCTGTGCTTTGTGTTTCCTCTGCCATTTCCAACTGCATTTATTCCTGAATTGTCCTGTCCATTTTTCTTTAAGAGTTATCTTATTTTTGTTCCTTAAGAGTTTGATGTTTTCTTTAAGAAAGAGCAGTCCTGTGGCTAAATGGCCCAGGTTACAAAGATGTCGAGTCCATTTTATTTTTCCAGTCAGCTCCGCCAAGCCTTTTCAATATTGCTCTGGCTTCAGTTGATTTGCCTGAATACTGGAATGTTTCCTACATAAAATTGATTTTCTTACCACTCCCCTCAAGCCATCCATTCAGAAAAACAATCAATATGTCCTAATAAAGGGTTAAGGAGGGTCACTGGACCATTACTGTCTTATTAATTCCATTTCATTATTTTTATAAATCCAAGGTCTCTTCTGTCTATTGCTTTCTAATAGTAAATAAATCCCTTAGCAAAATATACTATAAACTATAAGGAAATGAATTGGGTAGTTTCATTTAAGACAAAATTATCATTATAATGTTTTTATACTAGGAAATATACAAATTGTCCTGGTGTCCTTACCATAATTTTGAATAAGAATTAGAGTAAAATATCCTTTTTTTATTTTCAAAATGGAAACTTCTTTTATCCTGACTGGTCTCTCTCTGCCTGAAAGAAAATAATATATAACGTAACTTCTAAAATCATTTAGTGAATTGTGAAATCTATTTTAGGAGTCTGTCAGCTTAGGAGGCCTCCCATCACCAGGTAGTCAAGGCAAATACCCCTTTCCTTTCCCTGTTCTTTCCTTACATACTTTACATTAAATAAGCATTAGGTTTAACTTTTAAAAACTGTGAGACCTTGACCAGCTCCCTTCCTTGATGGCACATTGTCTCTCCCCCTAAAGGAAAATGAGTCTCCTACCTGTCTCATCTACCTACGCTGGAGGCAGGTGTTATTTTTAGGTTGGATAGCCAGGGGAACACACATTTTGAAAAGATAACACTTGTGACAAGAGCTGATGGCGGTGACCAGTAAGCTGGCGAGCTATCTGGAGGACAGGCATAGAATTGACAAAACCTCCAAAGGTAACAGAATTAAAGGACAGTCAGAAGGGGGCGCTGGGGGGAGCAAAGCTCAGGCTGAGTGTGGAAGGAGGTGAAAGAGAACACAACAGTAAAGTAAGATTTTGATCAGCAAAGGAGAAATTACTCCATTGGGGAAAGATTTCTAGATACATTAATGTTTGTAAAGCCGTCCATCAACAGGACTAAAGAATCGGGGGCCAGAGGGAGTAGCCGGCAAGTCTTAGATTTGGCAGCAAATTTCAGGGAGTCATGGGGTCATGAAAATTTCAGAAACAGTTGTGGAATCGTCAGCATAGAAGCCTATGCTCTCAAGAAAAACTGACACAGGCCCCTGCAAAATCTTGGACTTGGTGTTTAGTCTGGACCTTTTGTGATTGGAATCCCAAGCTATGTAGGTTCTGGGATCTAGCTTCTACTTACAGATGGGGTGTGATGGTGCCTACATGCCGATGGGGAACTCTGTGTGTGTAATACAATCAGGCTTCTATTGCAAGTGTTACTCCTGATGCAATGTTAGAACAGTCCATAGACGTGCCAGACTAAGAACAGAATGATAGCTACAAGGTTGTTGTAGTATTCCATGCGAGGAAAAACAAGAGCCACACCACACGAGCTGCTGAGGGCCGCTGATTGCTTAGTGCCTAGAGGCAAGGAAAGCTTCACTTCTATTCCCAGTGCTCACACTGGGGTGGCTCATAACTGCTTTGTTCTCCTGCGGACTCTGCAGGTACCCGCACTCTCACGCACACAGAGATACAAACTCTTATAAATTAATATAAAGTAAATCTTTTTTAAAAGGCAAACACAAGCTTCTACCTAGCATAGTGAGCCATCCTTCATAAAAACAAAAATATGCAAACTCTCTCTCCAAAATTCAATAGTAAAGTGTTTCTTAGCCCACCCTTGAGTAGCTAGCTATTGGGTACTTTTTTTGTCTTCTGATGGGATGCCCCTTTAAATATTCTAGAAATTACTTAGATATAATAGATATAATTTTAATCAATATTAATACAATTTTGTTACATGGTAGAGGAGTAGAGGGGAGACAAGAATCGGTCAATAAATAATATTTGTCTCTATAGGAGTAAATAATAAAAAAATCTATATTAATAAATATGGATATTCCCAATTATATTACAACTGTTAAAAATATGCTATAGTCCGTATTGCAAATTTATTTGAGATATAACTATAATTATTTGTTTATAAATCTATTTTCCCACTGGATTGTGAGCTTCTCCTTTGTGACAGATACTATATATTGTCCACTGCTGTATCCATAGCAACCAGCCAATGTCTGTCATGTGCTCAATAAATATCTGATGAGCCCTGGTTTCTATAGTTTTATCATTAGTTGGGTATAATATTACTATGATGTTTATCAAGGAATAAAACAGTCCAGACAGAGAGTTTTTAGGTATTTGACAATCAGCATAAAACAGAAAACACGAGGGGTAAAGTTAGGGCTGCAGACCTGGGGACAGAAACATTCATGGTCTATGATCTGGGACCCCTGTGTATCAGCCTACAAAAAAGCATCTACTTCCAAGAGACAAAAGAGGGAAGGGAGTGAGGGGAGAAACAGAATCCCAACAAGCAGTGGGAATCAGTCCTAATATCCAGGCTGTCTCACTGGAAATGTTAACTAACTTCTCTGAGCTTCAGATTCATCCACTTGAATGAAAACAGAGCCAGAGGTTTCCTTGGCTCTCTTCCCATTACAATGCTGTCCATAGTCAGTGTTCCTACTTCTCTGTCCTTCAGATTGCAGACACCTTCAGATTGGGCCAGAATGTTACAGGTCTGACCACCAGAGTCACTAACCCTTAATTGGGTTGGAATGAATTCATTGGTTAGATTATCAACAGACTCTGTCGGTTCTGGGGAAAAAAAGAATGACTGGATTGAAACGATATCCATTCCAATGTGCCATATCCTGAAGCATTAATCTCATTGATCTCAATCAATAAAAACCAGGAGTCAGATATCGTCAGGGTAAAATCCTAGAAGATCAAAAAACCGGAGCAGCCGTCAGTTGTTTCCTTCCTTCCTCTTCCTCCTCTCTCTCTCTCTCTCTCTCTCTCTCTCTCTCTCTCTCTCTCTCTCTCTCCCTCCCTCCCTCCCTCCCTCCCTCCCTCCCTCCCTCTCTCTCTCTCTCTCTCTCTCTCTCGCTCGCTCGCTCTCTTTCCACAGTCCAAAAGGGTCGAGATCCTGTCTCCACCCCACCTTATCACTTCCTGTCTCCACCTCCCAACTGTTGGAATTAAAAGCGGGAGCCACCACCACCCACTTTCTATGGCTAACTTGTGCCTAGCTACGCCCTCTGATCACCAGGCAAGCTTTAGTTGTTTGCTCAAGCAAACAGCACACAACAATATGCCACTATAGAAAGAAGTTGCATGACATGCACAAGCATTGAGGAAGGAAGGAGGGGTCTGCATGATTTGTGACACGCAGACACAAGATAATCAAAATATCTTAAATCTCTGAAGAGGAGGTGCAATCACACTATCTCTGGCTCTAGACTTCCTGGAACCAGTGAGTAGGAGGGCGGAAGTTGAGCAATGATACACCAGTTGATGAATGACTACCGGAGATGTGTCTAGGAAAAGCCACAACATACAGGTCCTGTTACATATAAAGTGTACGTCTGAAATTTTCAGAGATCATGTCCCTTATGCCTCCCAAAAACTCAATTAAGTCAGAACTGTAATCCCCTTTCAAGTACTGTGACTATAATTTTTACCAAGCATTGCTAGAGAAGCAAACAATTTTTCAGTCCATTTAAAATCCTTCAGGATGAGCAAACATTACACAAGATTCTGTAGGACATATTCTTCGTCTGTGACCCTAGTCTCTTCATAGAAACGGTCTCCGGAGCCTAAGATTTTCTTCTGTTGATCATCAATCCACCTCCGAAAATAGCTGTAGTCCCTAAATGTTATATACAAATGTGGATGATGCGGTTTCAAAACACAGTAGTGTGGTTTTAGTTTTCAGGGTTTTCCTTAAGTAAAGAATGCAATTGTCACCTTGTGTGGTTTTTAAGAATAAATAGGTTATTAAGCCTGAGTATGGGATGATAACTAAATCTTTATTTGAACTTAAATTTTTTTTTTAACTTAAATTTTTAAGGGCATTGATGGTCCAGCCCACCTTTAATCCCAGACAACTTTGAAATAATTAGACTTCCAATCTTTCTGCTTGCTTGGCCTTACGATGAAGCAGAGATGTGGTGAGGCCGTATCTGTATGTTTTCCATAATTGTAACAAAATGTATGAGATGGCTTGAAAGGCAGAAAGGTCAACTGTGGTTCACAGTTTTGGCGATTCCAGTCTGTGGCCTGTCACCCCTGATATTTTAGGCCTGTGACAAAACAGTACATGACGACAAGGGAATGTACTTCAGAGTAAGTCGCTCACTTTGTGGTGACCAGGAAACACAAAGGAAAATAGAGCTCAGTCTCCCACAACCATCTAAAAACGTGTCTTCCCAATAGGCCCACTTTCCAAAAGCACCGAGCTGAGAATCAAGGCCCCTAACACATGGAACTTTGGGAAAAGCTCCAGCCGCATTCCTGACTGTGTGTCTACGGCACGCGTGGCTGTGAGCATCGCACTGACCTTAGAAAGCAATGTTTAGTTAAATGTTAGTCACAGTTTATTAAGGTATGTCTTTGTATGAATGCTAAGTATCTGGAAGGGACCCTCCATCTCTCTAAAGCTGAAATATTCTGCTGGCTATAAAGAACTTCGGGGCATAATGTAAGCCTACATGAAAACTATGTTCAGTTCCTAAGCACTCTTTGCTTTCAAGTTTTTGGAATCACATCTGTTGTAAAAACAGAGTGTGTAGAAGGCACTAAAAATGCCTTTTGTGGGGAAAGGACAAAACATTTTCTCAACAGATGGAGTGACGAGAAGACCTAAGCAAAACCGGAGAATGGTGTCAGAGAAACAAGAAAGAAAGGAAGGGGGAGCCTCCAAGTTGACTGAAGTAGACCCCATGCCTGAAACAGAAAGAGAAACCGTCAGATAGCATTCTGGAATGGATGGGAATCAAATAAGGGCTTGAGCTTCTTCCAGGTCTCAAATTCTCTGGTTTATAGCTGTGTCGTTCTAAAATGTTTGCTTAGTGAGTTCTCTTCAGGCCCGGCACATTTTCCATGAAGAGAAGCTGCAAGGGTTTGCTGCTATTCCCATGCTCCACCCGAGAAAGGCCAAACTCCCTTTCTGGACCCCGCCTGAGTTAGAGCCCATGGTCCCTTTCTTCTGGACAAGTTGACAGATAGGGTGTGCACAGGAACTCACCAAAGGATCCAGGGACACACTTCCAAGCCTGCTGAAGTCCTGGCCCTCTGAGACCAGCATAGAAATGCAAAGCATCCCAGACTGGCTCCAACTCTCTCCCAATGAGAAAATGGCATAACATATTCCACACACTTCAAACCTTCAGCGTTACAAACTTCTGCCTCACAAAAACCGCTCACAAACGTGTCCTTCAACGGGGCACGCTCACCATGAATCTTTCTTGAAGGCAGTGCACATTTTAATGAATGCTAACATGTTTGCAAACATAATGAAAATGGTATTTCCCACAGAGCCCTGCGAGGTTATTTGAATAAAATATGTGCCTTTGGACATGAGTCTCTGCCGATGATCACGGTCAGATCTGTGCTTTATTTGAGGGATTAGGAGCAGCAGTGCCGTGTGGACATGCGCTTTATGAGAGCTGGCTGTGGAAAGCCCTCACCCGCTGACATCTGTCCAGATTGCTACTGGTTCTAAATCTCGACATCTGAATTTTTAGAAGCCGAAACTTTGGCAGCGCAAAAGAGCCGTGTCTCTAAATGGGAAAGTCTCATGAGGTGATGAAATTCAATACCGGAATTTCAAATATTTTATCATTGTGGGCCAGAAATTGACCCATAAAAAAAGACTACAGTGAAAATGGCTGAATCACAGGACCCCAACACACTGAAAAATGGTGGCATTTCAATTAGAATGAAGCTACTAGCCATCAGGGAGGATTAATGCTTGTCTCTGAGGCATTCCTCTTGATTGGAAGAGACCCTCTCTACTCTCAAAAGCAGGTTCTGGATTCCAGGTTTCTCTGATGCTGCACAAAGCTGTGTTTGCTAAATGCCTAGAGGAACAGGGAACATGTTCCTTATAAAACCTGCTCCTAATAGGAGACCATATTTTTCTACAAAGCTCAACCATTTTAGACACCGTTTATTTACTGCAGTATGCCATTGGCGGCCCAGATCTTCTTTACATAATTGTCTAACTTCCTTTCTAACATGGCCTTGACCTACACATACCTCAAGTGGGAACTACACCCACTGTAAGTAAAGAGCTGGTTTGGCACCCTGGAACTTCCAAAAGCAGACCAATTCAGAAATCCTAATAACTTAAAACTATAGAATCTTGTTGCAGGGGGCAGGGGCCGCTTGTTGGTTCCTGGTCGCTTAGCCCCAAAATAACCACACAGATACTGTATTAATTAAATCACTGTTTGGCCCATTAGCTCTAGCTTCTTATTGGGCGACTCTTGTGTATTAATTTAACCCGTTTCTATTAATCTGTGTATCAACATGTAGCTGCAGCTTACTGACTAACGTACCATCTGGCCTCGGCGGGGCTACATGGCTTCTCCCTGACTCCACCCTTCTTTCTCCCAGCGTTCAGTTTAGTTTTCCCAGCCTAGTTCTGTTCCCCTATAGCTCTGCTATAGAACCAAAGCAGTTCCTTTATTAACCAATGGCATTCACAGCATACAGAGAGGAATCCCACATCAGAATCTTATCTGCCAAATGAAGAAAACTTTGTCCAGTTGAACAAGCCTACCTCCTTGTCCCGAGGGGAGAGATAAGCCTGGCTTCTATGCACTGTCTGTCAGAGGCTCTTTTGTCTCCTGGAAAGGGACCTGGAACCAGGAGACAAACTCCAGGCCCACAAGTTGTTCACTGGGTACCGGAAGGTCACCAACCCATCACCTTCTGAAAGGACAGGCAGCCTGAGATCAAACCCTGGAGTCAGGGTGCATGTGTGAATGAGACTTTTGCCAATAGCGACCATGTTGCAAGCAACACAGTCTTACTTTTTTGGTGACTCAGTTTCCTGGTTTGGAAATTTTTCCCATCCTGTGAGGGTTATCACTGCCACTGACCTTGGACACTCTCCTTTATTCATTGATATCCAAGATTGTAAAAATGAAAACTACATTTCATAGAGAACTTACTGTTATCAACATAATTCCCATCCATTTATCCTCTGATACGAAGGCAAGTTAAAACATTTTCTGGAAGAACCTTGCTAGACAATAAGGCATTAATTTGGAGAAATAAATCTTGGATTAGAACCTATGCAGCTGATAAACTATAGTAGTACATTTGCCTTTCCAAGCAGAGGAAGCAATAAGTTTCATCCCAATAGATTCCATTTTCAAAACCCTATATTTTTTGAAATGTTATTAACTCAAGAACCAAACAGAGTGAGTAGAATTAGCATGGAGGAGGCTATTCCAAAACAACGCCAATGTTTTCCTTCTTTACTTTTTTGACTCCCTGGTGGAGAAGCAGGCACTTGGTTGCTAGGCACACCTATCTGTTTTGGATATTCACACTGATGGTGGGGGTAGCGATGCAGAAAATATACAACATCAGATAATCCGAAGTCATTTATATTTGGCTCAGGGATGCTTTGCATAATAATTTTGCAGCTGATTGATCCCCCTGGGTTTGTTTGTGCTGATACTAAAGCAATTTTCATTTTGAGAAAAATACTAACAGAAAATAATGGAGCGCTATGGCTAAATGTATATACATAAGCAGTTTGCTCATTTATTCCTCCCGCAGATCCTCAGTGACAGCTTACCTGTAAATGGACAGTGATGGGCACTAAGGATGGGAAAGAGAAATGAGCTGTTAGTAGTGTTTGTCCCAGAGGGACTCATAAAGATCTGTAATTAAGACTTAGCTAGATGTTATTTTATTCTTCAGAATAGTATCTCTCCATTCCTCTTGCCATATTCCCAAAATAATGGAAAAATTTACAGCTTAATATATTCATTCCTAGGTAGAATTCATAAGACACATGCAGTCCCACTCAAGTCTAGGATTAGTTTAAATTAATATATGTATAAATATATATACTTATAAATACATATTTATTATATATGTATGCATTATATATTTATAATTCAAAAGGTTTTAAGAACTTAGACTTTTCTCAACAGTGAGACATGGCTGCTTCTGACAGCACCAAATACTTCAGAGAGGTTGATAGGCACTGAAAAAATCTGTTATATGGAATTTGCCTTCAGGGTGACAAAGGTAGAGATAGCCATTTGGGCAAGAAACTGGACTTCTTGGTGGTATGCTGTATAACTGGACATGTAAGACCCACAGAAAAATGACTGCTGAGCTTGCCAAAAGAAGGTGAGACAGTCTTTAATGGTTCTTACTTCATAAAAGAGTCTGCCAGACATTCTGCAGGACACAGAAGAAAGTGACTAACAAACTGCTAATATAGGCAGAACAACCTTTCAAACTTCCTGCTTCATGGAAAAGTCTACCAGATACTGTGGACCTGTAGGCGGAAGATGGATGCCCTAAAGTTTCAGAAGAACTTTGGGTGACTATCCAGGCAACAAAATGTCTCTGTCAATTCTAGAGTTTTGGAAGTTGCTTACAATGTACTTTATGTTTACTTAGGTAATATTATATCCTTCTGGAGTATTTGATGGAGTTGATAGCTAAGTATTTACTGTTTTCCTTAGTTACGACAAAGGATAAATTAGATATAAAACTTTAGACTCACAAAGATAGGATAGATGATAGAGTACTTTCCTTAATTTGCCAAATGTAAATGGACTAAATATTGTAACTATAACTCTTGCTTGATAACCGTTTTGTATATGCAATTTTATTATGTTAAAGTTAAAACCTTTTTTATTTAGACAGAAAAGGGTAGATGACATGAGATTTCCCTCTGTATGTTGTGAATATGTTTTATTACCATTGGTCAATAAAGAATCTGCTTTGTCCTACGGCAAAGCAGAATATAGCCAGACTGGAAGAGATAGAGACAGAGAATAGGCAGAGTCAAAAAGATGTTATGTAGCTGCTGAAGGAGAAGGACATGATGGAACCTTAGGTACCCTACCAGTAGGCCACGGTCTCATGATGATACACAGATTAATAGAAATGCATCAATTTAATATGTATCAGCTAGCTAAGAATACACTAGAGTCATTGGCCAAACAGTGTGGCAATTAATATAGTTTCTTTGTGATTCAGGTCTGGGTGACTGGAAAAGCAAGTACAGACTCTATCTACATATATATAGGCAATATATATATATTCATTTAGACCTTCCCAAATAGGAAACTACAAATAATAACATTCTTCTTTTTCTCTTATGGGTGATTGGTTCACCTAAATAAACAAAGTTTGTGATGGGATGTGTCTAGGATTTTAACACAGGCAGTCTGGCCCTTGGACCTGTGTTTTTAACCAACACAGCCTACATCCCTCTTTAATCAAGATATTAAATTAAAAGAAATCTAAAGAATATCAGTAACTTTGAGTGTAAAAATTGATTTCTATGTCAAACATACAAAATTAGATTCCATTCATTAGAAAATGCCAAACATAAGATATTTCAAAGGTTATCATGAGTGCACTTTAAAGAAAAGTAATAAGTTACAGGAGAAAAAAGGACATTTACAAAATACATAACTAAGAAGTAGTTAGTAAAACTTAACATGGCAGTGAATCAATTTAACAAGACCTGCGAAAAGTATGTATTGTTTTATACCCATCTCTAGTACTCTTGAAAGGGATTCTGCTATGGCGACCTGTGTCCTTCAAGACTTGTACGATGGAAATATGCCCCCAACACAACAATGTTCAGAGGCACTGCCTATCCAGAGGTCACGTGACTGTGACAGGAGAATGAAGGGATCAGCTGCTATTGCAAAAACGGGTCAGTTGTCTGGTGAGCAGGTTCTCTATAAAGTCATAATTTCTCTCTCTCTCTCACCCATTCAATGCCCTCTGCCATGTTGTAGCATAGGAAAGGGACCTTCCAAATAAAGTTCTTGATCTTGGACTTCTCAGTTTCCAGAATGACATGGCAAATTCTGGCTGTTGCACGTGATCTGGTCTGTGGCATTCTGTTACTGCCACACAAAACAAAGACAAATCCTCACTGAGAAGACTCCTTACACATTTACCCATGGGCATGGCTGCAAATTCTTAGATAATTACACAATAAATTTTATTCACAAACATTTTTATTAAAATATTGCTTATAATTATGAGAAATTAGAAAGAAATTAAGTATCAATCACCAGAGGCAGAAATAAATTAAAAAAGATACAGTCTTAACAAGGGATACTAAAACACGAGTGAAATAAACGAACTTGTGATGTATCTATTTCAACACAAACACACATACACACACACGTATATCAAAATACTTAAGTGAGGAAATTCAAACACCTTTAAATGTTGATGTTACGTTTGTCCATTTAGAAAGAGAAAAACATCACACATCGATATAAATACATGTGTAGAGAAATACCTATCATCGGTTTGGCGGACACATACCAAATTTATGAGAATAATTGAAATGAGGCAGTAGCCTAGAGGAAAAAAATAGAAAATTAGAGGAGAGATTAGAGAAAAATTAAACTTTAAAATAAGCATATATGTATACATGTATATGTATATATGCACAGACACACACATATATATTCACAAGAAAATTCCAATCAATTTCAATCTGTTCAGCGTGAAACAAACCTGATATTTTGAATATTAACTTGTCCTTTCCTATGACAAAGAACTAAGACAAGATATTGGAACTAGCCTCTGGGTGGATGGTTTCTATGAACTTGACTGTGACTACTGTTCATCTGCCAGATGGTTCATGTGGTTGCTCCTTTGACTATGATTGTAGTAACACCTCACCAGGTGTTCCAGACCTGGCTCTTAGAAAGCAGGATTCAGCTTTGTTTCAGCCTTGAAACTAGTTTGTAAGGTGTGTGTGCACACATTCACACACATGTGCACACATCTCACATTTGCACATAACACACGTTGTGGAATATAGAGGAGTGTGTCTGGGAAGAACACAAAACCCCTTCTCCTGGTTCTGGACAGAGAGTTCTAGAGTTATAGTCATTGGCTTATAGTTTAAAGTAAGATGTCGTGTGAAAAAAAATCCTGCTAAGAGCATTTAAAACCTCTGAGGTAGATGATGGGACAGAGTACCCCAGGACTGCTTCACCACCTGTTCCTTTGCTTCTATCAAAGAGGGCTTTACAAGCCAAGTGGCTGAAAGTACAGCTTATTGGAACTGTTCACTCATCCCACATGTACTGAAACTCTACAGTTTACAAGGTGCCGGTGGGACCAGAAGTGGCTAAACACTCCAACAGTGCAGTATGTGAAACCCAGATGCATCTGAGTGAAAACAGCATCACATCCTATGGCCTTTTGAGCAAGTGGCCCCTGCTGGAAATGTTGGTATCCTGTTGTGTCTTTTGCTGCTGTGTGCATTAACTTGGCCTCTCGTTCAGTCCCACCCTGTCTCTCCTTGTAACCAATTGTGTCCTTGACATGAAAAATGTACTTTAGAAACCCTAATGGCTAATTACACCAAAGTTAAGAGAGTCCAAACCTCAAACAAGGGATGATTAACTACACAGGCTTTAACAGAAACCATCACACCCTCAGAACGACTCTTCTTTAATAAAAATGTTTCTAGTAATTTATTTTCTGCCAAAGTTTGTGTTCCCTGCCTAGGACTGACTCCTGTTTCATTCACGCCAGGGTTGTGCCCTAATTGAGGCTGGCCACCTACATCATATGATTAATGCAAATTCAGGACACTGAAGGAATAGATTTGAAGCCCCATAGACTAGGAAACCCTGTTTGCTCAATGATGCCTCCCAAAGTCTGTTCTATTGCATCCTGGTGTGTTTTCCACAGAAAACTAGAACATAGAGTGAGAGGTTCCACAGTCACATACCAAGGAGAAGTGTTGGGTTAAATGAACGTGATGCGTTTAATTATCAACATGGATTGTAGCTTCTCTGTTAGAGTCCACATCCCATAGGCTGGGAATCCAGCAGTCAGACAGTATAAAAATTGGAAATAGCAAAGAATAAACAAGATGTTCAAGGATCAACTCTGCTGCTCACTATGTTCAAGGACAAGTGGTAGCTACAGGCCTTGTGCTTGCTGATGACATCATTCCATCCTTTCTCCAGCCCAGTGAAGTGCCTGTTACAGGTGTGGAAACATCACTGCCAAGATGAAGCCACTCAGCCAAAAACACACCACAGGGGAAAGTGTTGGGGGAAAAAAATCAACTAGAACACCTTGTATCTTCTGATGCTTAGCTTGAATTTAATTTAACTACTCCTTGCTAATAGGACATCATAAAATACATACTGGAAACTAAGCCACCCTTAAACAAGTCAAGTAGCCAACTCTAAAGCACCATTGGCATCTGTAGTAGGAGATTTCTGTCTCACCTGGTTCCGCAGTCATTCAGTCCCAAAGAAACACACAGAAACTATATTAATTAAATCACTGCTTGGCCCATTAGCTCTAGCTTCTTATTGGCTAACTCTTACAAATTAATTTAAGTCATTTCTATTAATCTGTGTATCATTACGTGGCTGTGACTTGCGAGCTAAAGTTCTGGCGTCTGTCTCCAGTGGGAGTACACGGCTTCTCCTGACTCCGCCTTCTTTCTCCCAGCAGTCAGTTTAGTTTTCCCCACCTAGCTCTGTTCTCCCCTGCTCTGTTTCTTTATTATTATTCACAGCACAGAAGGGAATCCCACATCACCTCCCCTTTTCTGTTTAAATAAAAAGGAAAGTTTTAACTTTAACATAGTAAAATTGCATATAACAAGACCGATATCAAGCAAAAATTATAGTTAGATTATTTATATCTACTTTATCTTTTATTATAACTAAGGAAAACTATATTATTACTATCTATTCTTCAACTCCATAAAAGACTCCAGGATATATTACTTAAGTAAATAGAAAGTGTATTGTAAGCAACTTCCCAAACTCTAGAATTGACAGAGACATCTTGCTGCCTGGACAGTCACACAAAGTTCCACTGGGGTATCCATCGTCAGCCTGCAGGCCCATAGTGTCTGGCAGACTTTTTCATGAAGCAGGGCATTTTAAAGACAGTTCCTTCTATATTGGCAGTTTGTCAGTCACTTTCTTCTAGGTCCTGCCAAATGTCTGGCAGACTCTTCCATGAAGCAGGAATCCTAAAGGACCATTTCACGTTTAGGAAAGTCATTTCTCTGTAGGTTCTGCATGTCCAGTTCACACAGCATTCCATCAAGCCATCCAGGCAAGAGCAGTTTCTTGCCCAAATGGCCAACAAACTCCATAAGGACCCTCTTTGACGTCCATCTTCCTCTTGAAGTAGATTGGTGCTACCAGGAGCAGATGTGTCTCATGTCATGAAAAGCCCTATGTTTTTAAAACATTTTAAATGCCATATTCTGAAGGTCTCTGAAAGATTTGAAGAATCCCTATCTAACTGAAATATACCTCTATATATCTAAAAAACCTAACTAACATGACTAAAAACTTGACTATTATAGATGATTATCTATTAACCTATATTTCTTAATTATACGTTACATTTTTAAATGAGATGTACAAAAACAATACCTTAATCAAGATCAGAAATACATATGAACAGTATAACAAAATTGACCTTAAATTTGTATCAATAAACCAAGATCCACACCAACGCAAACCTCTATAGCAGGCATTTACAAAGTGTTCTTTATTCATTTATTACTCTTGGTCATTCAAATCCATGCCAATGGGAACAGAGAGAACTGAGATGGACGTGGAAGGATGGAATTTGAGAAGAGCCACGGCAGAGAAATCAACCCTGAGCATTTTCTCACTGCGTAAATCTAGATGAAAAAAAAATCTTCTGGTTGCAGAATGTAGAGATGGAGCTGGAGACGAGCCACTTTCAAGATGTCACGTGACAAAAGGAAAACAATATCAGATAAGCATAGGATGCTTCCTAGTTGCTCGATTGTGCTGTTTCGTGTACATTATCTAAATTTAACAGGGTAACCATTCAAGCCACCTTCTCCTTTAATAAATAAGCCTCAACAGGCAGGTGCACTAAATAACTTGGCTATGAAGGCACTAGAAAAATAATTTTGATGCTCCTTTTGACCCTTAATTTTGGAGGTCAGTGATGATTTAATCTCTTTGGTGCTGAGCATCAGCCCCATAAGGGGAGCAGGCCAGCTGTAAAGAGCCAAGACACTGTTTTCACAGAAGACTGTGATGGCGACATGGGGAGACCTGGGAACGGGGTAGCTAGTCCCTAAAGAAAGACAGGTTAGGAGAGCTGAGACATCCTTGTTGCACATTCAGGGAAACAATGCCACACACCTATTTTCTCAATACATGTGTTAGGATAAAAAAAGGAGAGGGATGTGCACTTCTTAGCAAGAGCTGCCTGAATATGCATTTTTAATTATTGGAATATTCAAGATTTCTTTTCTCATGTCTATGACAAAATACCCTGCAAAAGCAAAGTAAGGGACAGCTTGCTTTGGCTCACTGTCTGAGGATGCAGGCTCTCCCAGTGGGGCAGGCATGGCAGCTGGAGCTTGAGGCATCTTCTCGGATGTAATCGACAGTTGGGAAGCAGAGAGAGATAATGGCTGGTGTTCAACTCAGAATCTCCTTCTTATTCTGCACAAGACTCCAGCCATAGGATGGCACTGCTCCCATTCGGGGTGGGTCTTCCCATCACAATTAATCCTCCCTGAAAGCAACCTCATAGACATGCTCAGAGGCTTATTTCCTGGGCCTGTCAAGTTGACATCAAGATTAACCATCACAATAACTACTTCTTATTTCGGAATACTTTCTGGTGTCCAGGAAAGACTCGCAATGGCTTGAAGAGCTGCAGAGAGAGAGAAGAGAGAGAGAGAGAGTCTGTCTGTATGTGCACATGCACATGTATGAACAGTTACTGCTTTGGAGGATTGAGTTATGAGTGATACAGTACGAAATAAACCTGAAAGAACACATTTTGAGATGCAAGGTCTGAGCGTTGATTGACACCCTTTGTAAGATAGGAAAATCTGGCAGGTGCACAGGCTGGCATCCTCTGATCTGTACACATCCACACTTGTCTTCTTAGGCACTTGGTAATAAGCTGCTTTAAAGATCCCCGAGTAAGCACGGAGATCATATCTGGAGTAGGTAGCTCTCAGCCCTCTTAGAATGGCTTTTTTCCCTCCTCCTTTCGTTTTCTTAAGAAAATGTCAGTTTAATCATCCCCTAATGCTTTGATAATGTGCCTCTTTGCACAGTTGTGGAACGCTCACTCATGTGTTTTAAAAGCACAAATGTAGATGTAAAAGTGCCAGTTAAATGAGGCTACTCTTAGCTAACAAAACCTCCAAAGAGCAGTCTGAGTTTTTCTGAACTCAAGTGACATTTCTTCAGAGCAAATAGTAAAGGTCAGGAAATCTGGCAGGTCTTCGTCTAAGAAAATAGCTGATCCCTGGCCTGATGGACATAATAATTTTAGAAAAGAAGGACTTCATCCATCTGAGTTTGTTAATCATTAGGAGGGTTAGCCTGCAGGCAAGAGGGGCTTGAGGAGTGGAGGATGAGGAGGTGAAAGATGCTGGGACCAGGAAGAAAGGGACGCCATGGCTGACTCTGGTGTCCCTCACCGCCTCACTGATGGTAACAAAGGTTTAGAAAACTCAATTAAAGTGTGAAGGGGCAGGTGATGCTCTAAAACACTTAGCCCAGCAAATGAGGAGTACATGTAAGAGACCAGCTATCAAGAGTCATTGCAGTGGAGTGCTGCCTCTGTTTCCATTTCCGCCAGTCTCCTTGAAATTGACTCCATTGGGAGCTAGAATGTCTCAGCTTGGAGACAGAAGCCTGGTGCATGAGAGGGGACAGCATGGAAGGGTATGTGCCCAAGGCAAAGGGCACAGCAGCAGAATCCCAGAACACAGCAAAAACTCAGTGCAATCAATGACCAATCCCTGATCAGAAGGGAGGGGCCTCTAGTGACGCCTAAACAAAGGATCAATTTTTCAGTCAAACAAATTGAAGGTCAAAGCAGTTTCAAAGTGCTAAAGTCTGCCTTCAGTTCCAAACCTGACTTATCACTTGCAGCAGGGGTTCCCTAACTGGGGTCGGTGCAAGCTCTGAACACTTAGATTTCATCCCAAAACTTCTGACTCAGCAACAGCAGCAGGTGAATTTACTCTGTTCCAAGGACTCGTGAAGCAAATGGACGGAACTAGAAAGAAAGAAAGAAAGAAAGAAAGAAAGAAAGAAAGAAAGAAAGAAAGAAAGAAAGAAAGAAAGAAGAAAGAAAACTCATCCTGAGTGAAGCGACCCAGGCTCAGAAAGACAAACATGGTATGCACTCGTTTCTAAGTGGACATTGGTTGTAGAGTAAAAGATAACTCTGCTACAATCTCCAGCCCCAGAAGACTAGGTAACAAAGAGGGTTCAACAGGGAACACCTGGATCTCCCTGGGAGGGGAAACAAAAGAGATTCCATGGGTAGGACTGCAAACAGGTGGGGATGGGAACGTGAACCATCAGGTCGGGTGTGAGTGGAGAGGAGTATTGAAAGACAACTGGAAAAGGGGGCACATTTCGGGGTCAGGTAGAATTCCGGTACACAGGAATTTCCTCCCAGGGACCTACCAGGATGACCCAGCTAAGACTCCTAGCAGATGTGTAGCCTGAACTGGCCATCTCCTGTGACTGACAAGACTCCAAGTGAAGGGAGTGGAAACCAACCCAGCCACAGAGCCTCTAACTTGGTCTACCCTGCCTATAGGATGTGCTGGGGTAAGGGTGGCCTAGAGATTGAGAGAGTTGCCAACCTACGACTGGTCTAGCCTAGGATCCATGCCATGAAAACAAGCCCACCCTTGACACTGCCTTGGAGCACCAGAAGCCAAAGGGGTGAGGAAACCACAACAAAACCCACAGAAACAACTATCCTGGCCTCATAAGGGCCCACAAAGATTGAACCGACAACCAGGAGCCTTCATGGGACTGACCTAGGCACTGTGATATATATTACAGTTGTGTAGCTTGGTCCTCTTGTGGGACACTAACAGTGGGAGTGGAGGCTGTCCCTGACTCCTTTTCTGGCCTTGGGAATCCTTCTCCTCATCCTGGGTCTCCTTGCCCAGCTTTAATACATGGAGAGGAGCTTAGTGTTATTGCAACTTGATATGCCATCCATGATAGATGCATGGAGGGAGGGAGGGAGGGAGGGAGGAAGGGAGGGAGGGAGGGAGGGAGGGAGGGAGGGAGGGAGGGAGGGAGGGAGGAAGGAAGGAAGGAAGGAAGGAAGGAAGGAAGGAAGGAAGGAAGGAAGGAAATAAAGTCGCCAGTGTTTCCAGGAGTGCTGGGAATAGAACATAAACCTATCATGACACATGAGCAAGAGTTAGGGAAAGACCTAGTCTCTATATGCACTTCTTGTGAGTTCCATTAATGCCCCAGAACTCTTGACCGTGACAGGTGGTATCTTGGAGATGTATGAACACAGACTATTCTATAAAGGAACTGGAAAGGCTCTGCCTTGACATCTGAGGTACTTTCTGAATCACTAAGAAGTGCTTATTTCAGTCCTTTTCTTGTAACCAACAATCCAGGTGGCCTTGTCTTCCGAGCCACTGAAATGTAGAAGTGGGCTTGACTTTCAGAAGAGGAAATGGAAACATTTATCTTCAAACTGCCCGTTAGCCTCTGAGAGAATACTAGATGCATGCAGATTTCATCAAGGATCCCTACACACACAGCCCAAGATGTCCTGCTGACAGAGGACGATGTGACCATAGACAAGGTTTTCTCTCTAAACTTTTAAATAACCAAGGGAATGCCAATATTCCTCTCATTATCCTGCCCCCATCTGGAAGGTGAAGACTATTTCCCAACTATTGCATGTTAAATATAACCAATAACTGTTCCCTAGAAGAAGGCTGGTTTTCTTTACTTTCTTATTGCAAAAGTATCTCCAAACAAGCAAACAAAGTATCTCTTCTAGAGTATCTAGACTTGCTTTGGAGTGTAGGAACTGGTAACAATAATGGGTGGTCCTTCCCATTCCTCCTCCTTCCAAGCAAAATGGGGTTTTGTTTGTCCTCTCTGAGCCTCGCTCTACCCTCGGAGTTCTGTTGCAGACCTCAGGACCCTGGCATCTGTAGACAACACCAGCAGGCTGTTCCTCTTTACCTTCCAGGTGGTCCTTCCAGTGAGAGACCTTCATGGAAGATCAGGGTACCTAGTCTATCTTTTCACCATGAAGAATTGTGAGTAGCCAGTGACTACTATATGCTTCTATGTTACTGGGAAGACCCCCAACTCTCAAGACCCCCGGGCCTTTCTTGGTTCTATTCACAACTCTTTAAGGGTTCCCCAGAGGACTAGACCCAAGAGCATGCTTGCATTTTATAAAAGGAGATGTATCAGATTAGATTATACAATAGGGACAAGGAGCATTAACAATGGCTAACTGCGAGCTGGATGCAGCTATTGGCTTCTCTGTCCAGGGAGTTGGGTGTCTGGAGCTCCTTGGAGGGTCACTGCTTTTAAGTCAGTCCATGTTGCTAAAGTTACCAGAGGTTAGTGTCAGTGCAGATGGCAGCATCAACCGATGCACCGTGCAAAGTGTAAAGATAGGCAGACACACAGAGCGCTTTTTCAATGAACCTCTCTGTGTCTGGATCACCCGTTGAAAAACGCTGCATGTTTTGAAGGCAAGTGTTCTCTTCTCCAGCTAATCTTCTCTGGAGACTGCAGACACAGGCAGAGATGTGTTTCCTAGGTGATTTTAAAGCCTCCAGGTTGACATCAGGACTAACCATCATGCTCTTGTTCTTTCCTCCCCAGAAAGGGATGACCTTCCTTCTGCCAGCCCTCTAGTGTTTCCTCTTCCTTTTGGCTTCTCTTTACCCCCGCTTACACTTTTCCAAATGGTCTTTTCATTGCATAATTCCCAACCATCTTCAGAATACACCATTTGCTTCCTGCCGGGACCTTGAAGGATGCTGATTTTGTCTATTAATTTCTTGGTTTATCAGTCAATTTGAGGAAAACTGATGAGCCACCATCATAGAGAGAAGAAGCTACTCTTTCCTGGTCTCCTGGAAGGTTTATGAGGAAGTCAGCTACAATTGAGGGCTAAAATGGAACCTGGGGATTATCTGAGGGTTTCAATTATCCTTGTTCCCCCTCATTCTATCTTGCAGAGAGTTGGAGAATTGGCTGTGTCAAGACGAAGTTGACACACACCACAGAAGCTATACAGCAGTCAATCTCCTCGTTAGGAGTTTCTCCTATTTCCCACTGATCTTCCTCTTCTTGCAATGCTTTTGATGTGCATTTAATTCTAAGTTCTGACAGAGAAAGGGTCTCACATCTGCTGTTCCCAATGCAATCTTCACATGACTGTCAAAAAATGCAGCCATTTGTCCCCAGGCTTAAATTGCCAGCTCTAAAAAGGGTCAAAGGCTCTCCGTGGGAGCATCTACAGCAGCCAAGCATATATTTAAGATCTTCATTTTATCTCAAAATTTCCTTCAATCTAATGTTAATTTGGCTATATCATATTTCCAGAAGCCTCATCCATACTTAGGACATTCTCAAAAAAAAGACTAATAACTCAATTCATATTTCCTAAAACTACAAGTCTACCTGCTGTGCATAGAAATGCTACCAGAGCATGTTTCGACACGTGAAATGGAATGAGCCATTTCCATAAATGAAAATCACTTTTCTTTGGATAATTTCTGCATAGAATTCTTAGAAGTGTTATGTATTTCCACCCTCACTAGTCTATGGCTGAAAGAGGAAGAAGAAAAACTGCTTTTCCCCAAGCATTTAAAAAAGCAAATCTTTCTTCATTACCTGCAAGGAAAGGAGGCTTCTCTCTACATACAGCATAGTTTTGCTTTAGTTTGTCATCCTTTGGGTAAATATATATATATATATATATATATATATATATACACATATACATATACATATATATGTATATATATAAACATCATTATATTAATATGCACAAATACAATATACTTTATATATATCAAAACTTTATATATAATGTTTGCCATATATTGTTGTATAAGTAACAAAAGTCTCTGCCTTCAGAGGCTAGGGAGGCTGTTCTATGAATAAACGTTCTTGCTGTACATCAAGAGGACCTGGGATCAAATCCTAATCAGCCACTTAAAAGATTCGGCATGGGTGCTCATATCTGAAACACCAGCATTAGAGGGTAGAAACAGTGACTCCCAGGAACTCTATGGCCAGCAACCCGCGATCCAAAACAGCAAACTTGAGTTTCAATGAGAGACTCAATCCAAAAATGCATGCTGAAATGCCTTAAAGGAAGATACCCAGTATCCTCCTCTGACCTCCATATGTGCACGTATACCTGAACACACACAGACATACTATACACAGTGCAGAGTGCACACACACACACACACACACACACACACATCGAAACCTTGATCTTGTTTTATGAATTCTTTATGAGTTGGGATCTCCTTGAAATTCAGTGTTTCCTTACACTTATAGATGGTGGAGCACCACTAATTCATTTTCACTTCTATGAAATGGGTCACTACTTGGAATGCTTCATAGAGAGCTGGTAATTTGGAAAATTGTGTTTTGATATTTCACTAGGAGATCTTCAGTTTTGATTGCCATGCTTGTATGCAATTCATAATTCATTTTCCTCTTCCCCACCTCTTAAACGGCTAAATTGGGGACTACGGCAATTATGACATTTATTTGGGCCTGGGATGCGCTAGAATAGCACAGGGGCAGCCTTCTCAAGTGTGAGCTTTGACGTCACCAAACATGGCTCATTTGTCCTCATGAAGCTCATACTGCCGCTTCATAGTTCTCTGCAAGGCAGCGATGAGGAGAGGGATGCTCGTCGGGCTGAGGAGTCTGTGTAATATGCACGAATGAACGCTAAGCAAAGGGTGGCAGCTCCAGTGGGCGTTACTGCTAATTCCTCGGGAATCCCGTAAACAATCACTTAACCGCTGCCAAGCAAGGTGGTGCTCTTAAAACACTGCCAGGGGGTGAGGTTTTTACCCTGGTATTTGAAAGAAAAGAGCCGTCACAGTTGTTTCTATGAAGAAATAACTTATTTGAGCGTGTTTTGGAAAAGAGTTTGAAAAAAGTATATAAACACTTAAGTAGCCATGGAATAGTGTGGGCCAGTAACCAGAGAACTTGGTTCTAGGACTAATTTGTTAATAAGGGGCCTTTCTATCCTGAGCAAACAAACAAAAGGTCTTTGGGGCTCCCGTTAGACTTGGGGCTGGAGAGAGGGCTCAGCAGTTAAGAGCACCTGCTGTTCTTGAAGACAATCCAAATTCAGTTCCCAGAACCCACATAGGGCAGCTCGCAACCCCCTGCAAACTCAGTTCCAGGGGACCCAGAACCCTCTCTGGCCAGCATGGACACTGGCATGCACATGGTGTACAGACAAATATGCAAGCAAAATAAGCTACTTACAAAATACAAATAAATATTAAGAAAGAAGTTAGATTCCAGTGTGCTCCGGCTTCACAATATCTCCGTGTTTCAATGCCTCCCAGTTAAACACACAGGCTTCCGGGCTCTGATAAAATTCTCAACCTGCTGCTTACTTTCTCTGAACTAGCCAGCTCTGTTACTTAACTTTTCATTAATAAAATGGGGACTGAGTGGCGTATTTCTTCATGGGGTCTTGGGAGAGAATCGCGTGTTCCTCTCATCAACTTCATGTTCAATGATATGCCCCTTGTAATTGGAAACCTAGCATGATGGAAAAATATTGTATGACCGGAAATGCACAGAAACCACCAACAGAAGTTCCCTACGTGAAAAGTTCGGGAGCTCAATAGTACAGCAATGGAGGCAGAAATAGCATCTATTTCATAAAAGCAGCCTTCTAGCAAGAGAAGAAATAATTCATGCAAATAACAAATCACTTGAGTTAGTTCTGAGTCATACTATACTTTTTGCAAAACAGTGATTGTTTTTCCATATTGCTCTAGGTTACAGGAAACTGTGAGCCATTCGTACCAGGCACACAGACTCAAAACCCAGTCTGAGGTCAACTGAAATGACATGAACTTGTTTTGCACTCTTGCTTAGTTCTGCGTTGATAGGGCTTCCGGTAAGTGCTATCCCCACAGGGTCCTCACTATGTAACTGAATGGGGATTTCTTCTCTTAGACAAGCAGAGTCTGCATAAGCCTGGTAACAGCCCAAAGTTACGTCTGTTTTTTAGTGCAGGAAAGAAAATTGCAACAAGACTTTCTCTAGATTCCCTTTCATGGTTCTGGTCCCTGTCTACAATAGAGCCCTGACAAAGAAACTCAGGAGACCTCTTGTCCCCGGACCTCCTGTCCCACAGGTCAGTCAATTTCCCTTCTACCCTATATATACTTCCTGTCTCCACTCCTACCATACCTGTTCTAGACAATCTCTTCACGGGCTCCTCCCCTGCCTGTCCAGTCCTCTGACCTCTGCTCTTTCTAACCCATCCATCCAAACCACTGAGGCAGGCCCCTGTGCAGCCCTAGCCTCCCTCTCTGGGCCTCCCACTGAGAGCTGGGGTCTAGCTAGGCTGACACCTCTACTTTGTTGTCCCTCTTTTCACTTTATCCTCGGGTCCTCACTCCCAATTAGCCTTGTTTCCAAGAAATCCCTTTCCAGGACCCAAAGTCTCCCTATTTACACTTACCAATCATGAGATGTTCTCTTCTTAGTGTGTCTCAATGGCAGAGTGCTCGCTTAGCTTACATGATGTTTTACACCCTTGGAAAAGGAGGGATCACTGAGACCGGTGGCTGTCAGAGGAGAAAAGGATAAGTAGTTGAGGTCTACATAGTTTCTGTGTGGTTATTTTGGCCCAGCCGCTGGGGAACAAAAGCAAAGTCCCTGTTTACAATTCTTCACACTTCTTCCCGCCATTTTGTATTCATATCCAAACCTTTGTGTAAAAGTCTCCAAAACTCAATGCACAATTAGACTAGGAATTTTTTCAGGGCCATGCATACTCTCCTCTTTCATTTTCCCTTCTTGATATAATCAAATGATGTCTTCAGAATTTGCTTTTTGGGGGCAGGAGAGGGGTCATGGCAGTGAAGAATGCCTATTGCTCTTCCACAAGACCCAGGTTTAGTTCCCAAGTTCTGTGTCTGTTGACTCGTAATGGTCTGTAACTCCAGCTGCAGGGAAACCAGCTCTTCTTGGGGTCTCAGGATGCAGCTACACACAGTTAACACACACACACACACACACACACACATACAAATCTTTTTAAGCTTGTTTTTTTTTACACACATGTTTAGAGAATCGCTCTTCTTTTCAACTCAAGCATTTTAAACAATAGCACCTTGAGAACACATGGAATAGCAAAAGCTAACAGCAAAGTAGTCTTCACTTTCTAGAACAAATTTCTTAGGAATTGCTTGCTGATCTGAACAATTTTCTGATCCAATCACTGTTTTTTTCTTATTTCTATATTGCTGATAAACTTTGCAAACTTTGTTCACCTGACCATCTATTCAATTGTTACCCAATTCTTGGGCTTACAGTCAACAAAAGCACTGCATCTGAGACAGCACAAAATTCTAAAATGCAAACTGGTATATTTGATGGTCATGACTAGGTAAACCAAAACAGAATAAGGTGAGATTTTCATTTACACAGGCCTTTAGGAAAACCTAAAGACTGTAGCCCTTGAGGGACCTACCATGAGCCGTAATGAAATGCAAACAGCATTAATGCAAATGCCAAGCCTACAAATGCAAACATAAAAAAGTCACGAAATGCAAAAGTTAAGGTTTGCTAGAAACATTAGCTCACTCCAATTGTACATATAGAATATTTCCAATTACAGGGAAGACAGCAAAAAGTGGCCCCTTAATGTACTGTGCATGCCACACAGGTAAGTTATTGCTGTTGAGAGGACGCTAAATTTTACAGCCCCTCACTTTGTTTGCAAAGTTATGACCTGAATATTGTGTTGTTCCTATCCCCATAATGATATTTTCTTAAAACAGAAAGAACAAAAAAAAAAAAAAAAAGAAAACAAATGTCAGTGTTTTTGATCGATATAAGATTCTAAATTTATATATATTCTGGTTAAAGACCAAAATGCCTATGTTTAGAGATGGTTTGAAATTTCTGCGTGTTTTAAGTGGAACATAGAAGATAATGCAGGTTATTTATCTGTAGAATACATAACTGAAGCACGTGTGAAGCTGTGGTTGCGATTATTCTTGTCTCCCACGTAAAGTGTGCAAAAAACAAACTCTCCATGTCTAAAAGACAAGTTTTTATAAAATAAAGATTTGGGAAGGAAAGCAAACACAAATAGCTAAATGTCATAATTCCGTGGGTTTTTTTCCCGTTATCTGGAATTAGACATTTTATTTTCTTTTATTATTGTTATTGTAGGGGAATGCACATATGTGTATTTGGAGAATGCATGTGTATTTGGGGCATGCATGTGTATTTGGTGTATGCATACAGAGACCACAGAGGATATCTGATGTGTTTCTTTATCACTGCCTGTCTTATTCTCTTTTCTTTTTGTTTTTTGGTTTGTTTTTTTTTTTTTTTTCAAGACAGAATTTCTCTGTGTTACAGTCCTGGCTGTCCTGGAATTAGCTCTTGTAGATCAGGCTGGCCTTGAACTCACAGAGATCTGCCGGCCTCTGCCCCTGTCTTATTATTTTAATATCCCTGCCTTTCACTGAAGTGGAAGATTGCTGTTTTGGCTAAGCTGGCTGGTCAGGGAGATCTAGGGATTTGCCAGCCTCCACCCATGCCACCCCACTCCACGCCCCTCACCCAGTGCTGGGGTTGCATTCCTGGCCTTTTCATGGGGGCTAGGCATTCAAACTCAGTCGAGTACTCTCGTACCCACTAAGCCATCCTCCCAGTCCACCCAGTCAGTATCATTTTTCTCTTCTCCCTTTCACTGTTGGAGGGAAGCATGCTGTTTCATTTAAATATTTCTGAAAGATTACATATATATGCATATACGATGTATGTGTGTATATATATGTCATTATCTAGTTCCACATTTAGCTTGTGTTTCTTTTATAAATATTGCTGCAACAGAGTGTTTCATTAATTGTGTAAGGTTGAGCTAGATAAATCTGTCTTAATTAAATTATAATGTTGCAAAAACTAGATGAATAAAAGAACAGGGATAAACGCAATAACCAGAACAGTGTGGAAATGATGTTCGGGTGACCGTCTCTGAGGACAGACAGGGTCCTCCTGCTGGAATGCTGTTGGGGTGACCGTCTCTGAGAACAGACAGGGTCCTCCTGCTGGAATGCTGTTGAGGTGACCGTCTCTGAGGACAGACAGGGTCCTCCTGCTGGAATGCTGTTGGGGTGACCGTCTCTGAGGACAGGCATCACTACTTTAGTCCTGTGACAAGGAAGTGCTCTCACGAATGGATTTTTCAAACTAGCAGGGAAAAGGAAAGCCCCAAAGGCAAGGCACACCCACTCCACGCGGTGTTCTAGATTGATCAGCCATTTCTAGTTCTTTGCTGAAGGCCCTTGGTCCCTGCAATTCTTAGCAGTGCTCCTATTCCATTCAGCAGGTCCTCTTTGAAAATGTGTCAAGCTTTTGAATTCCCAATATTAACCTGCATTTTCTTGTCCTCCGTCGACAATTATTCAATCAGCGTTCTTTTGTAAAGACTGCAAGATAAATACCTCCACAGCCTGAGAACTACAGTGTCATGCTTCAGCAGTCTGATCTCAGACTGTACGCTGCACAGAAATTGCTATGTTCTTAAATAATTACCGGGCGGTTTGTCTTCCACCTCGCCTGACTGTCGAAATACCTCTTACATCTCCCGCAAAGAAGCAGAGGCCAGGCCCCATGCCTACCTTTTCTCTCCAAGGACTGGTCCAGCACTGAAGGTCTGGTTAGGACAGAGTGGGGGCAGAGTGTGAACTCTGAACAATCCAACTGACCTCTTTGCTCTTTGTCCATAAAATCAGTGTTAAAATAACAATAATTTAAAAAACAAAAAGCTAAGCCAGTGTTACCCTATGGATTTCTATATGGGTTAAGCGAGATGCATGAGATAATCCAGGCTACGCATTTGTGAAAATGGGTGGGATTATTTTGTGTCCCATGGAAACTGTAAACTGACTATATTCACAAAGTCAGGAATCCAAGTTTGTATCATGCATTCACTACTTACCTGTTCATTTATTCCCTGGGTTGTTTTGAATGTTTATGACAGTGTTTTTACAACGCACTTATTATAGAACCCAAGAACCAATGCCTTGCTGTCTGGAAAGGCTCCAGGGTTGCTACCATCTTAAAGGTTCAAATAAATGTTGTCAGTGTTAAAAGGTATTTCACGAAATAGACATAAACAAAAATAAATAAATAAAGGAGTTAGACAGAGAAGTGGGGGGTCCTTCCTCTGCAGTTCTAGGTAGAATTATGTTCTACAGTTAACTGAAATATTCCAACACCCAAAAAAAAAAACATCAAAACAGCTAGAATTCGTTAAGTCTGAGAAGGAGGAAAGAAAGCACTTTGCTAAGGCGAAGTGAATTCAGCATTTGCAATGTAATTCAAATTGCACTTGTAATTCAGGTCCTGGAATTAACCCACTCAACCAAAGCTTGAAAAGATTTAGATTTGCTCAGACTAGCAACAATACAATACCGCCTGACAATTGCAGAACCACCCTGTCTCTCGGTGATACATCCAATACTCTCAAAATTATAATTCTAAAACTCAGTTTGTCGTTAGAAAAAAAAAATCTGCGCATCATATCAGAGTCCGTCTTGTTGCAATTTAAAAGGAGGAGGGGACTCACAGCCAGTTTTAACCAGGCTAGAGTAACACCCAACCCCTTCCTATAAATCCTTTTTTTAAAACATGAGTTTTACAATTTTTAACAGTGGAGAGGTTAACCTGGAATAGAACTCCCGTGTTTTCAGCCCATTGACTACAATGAAAAGAGTAACTTTCAAGGCATTGTGGGGCTCAGGGTACAGTTTGGGCCATCCAAGCCCCCCATTGTGTTTTCGGAGAGTTCATTTCTGCTGGGGATTCATCTCATCTAAGGTGAAAGGCAGAACAGGTTTGGGAGATGGATCGTGGTGAAGCATGCTTAGACTACTTACCCATGAAAGTTATTTCAAGGTTTTCCACACAAGCCATTTAGGAAAACACAGCCATTTTCACTATTATTTAGTTGGAAAACACCTCACAGCACCAGGTAGACACTTTATAAAAATAATAAAGAAAGAAGAAAAATAAATAAACCAAGATGTCTACGAAACAGATCTAATCTCACTTTTAATGGTAGACATTTACTGGCAGTCATAAACAATATCTAGGTGGACATAATCTCTTGTAATTTAAAACAAACTTTGCAAATGCTTAGAGCCAAGCTTTGAAAAGTGTTTGTTTACTTGAGCTCACTAGTAGCCAGAAATGGAGACAATTTCACAGTATTGGTGGCTATGTGTACAGCAACCAACCTAGCTACCTATGCAGTCAACGTCCTGAAATGTGTGTTACAGTTTTGTTGTTTTGTTTTACAGACCATACAGCAAGGCAGCATTGTCATGATATTCCAGAAGACTGATCTTGATAGTATTGCATCCCTAAACCTGATTAATCAATCCTTTGGTGGAGAGAAAGACCTCTGGTTTCTCTTTTCTGATCCTACGCAGAGCGCCATGGTTTCATATTTATTTAGCTTAGCACTTCCTATTTAAAACATTTATTAACCAGAAAGACCTCTGTGACATGTAAATTTCATTTGCTATGCCCTGTAGATTAAAATACATCTGTTCCAGCCATCATTCAGGGAAGAAATAATTTTAATAGTTCACTGTATTAAAAGGAAAGAATTATGTCAGCATTCTGCTCTGACAAGAGAAGCCAAGTGGCTCACACATAATCCTGGGAGTTAGACTTTTTTCCTTCTAAAATGCCATCCAGACCGAACAGAATATAGCCCTAAAATGTATGAGGGAAATGATTCCTGTGCCTCCTGGCACACGGCATCAGATAGACGTTAAAATATTTTTGTCAGGCTCTCCCCGTGATGGCCAGTATTTGGGGTTTAGCCCCCTGCCATCCAGAATTGTGTGGCTAAAACAAGATAGCTTTTCTTCTGAGCTTATGCTTTCTTTAGAAACACATTGTGCGCTCTGGTATTTAATGAGCATTGTGTTGCTGTTGCTCCCAATTGTGTTGGTGTAACTGAAGAGCAGACACTATTTATGTAAGATTTCTACAGCTGGCAATTTTAAAAATATGTGTGTGCCTGTGTGTATTTATGTGCACCACGTGTGTGCAGGGGCCCTCGGAGGCCAGAGAGGGTGTCCAAGCCCCCAGAACTGGAATCACAGGCAGTTTGTGAGCCACCATTTATATGCTGGGAACTGAAGGGAGGTCCACACTTAACCGTGAAGCCTTCTCTGCGGCCCAGGGGTAGGCAAGAGAGAAGAGATAGATTGGTGAGGAACTGCCTGGTGCTGGGACGGATGAAGGGGAAGAGAAGAGGGTGACTGCTAAGAGATTTCTGTTGAGGATAAGGAAGCATCCTGAATCCAAATATGGTGCTGCTTTCCTAACTCAGAGGGCATGCTCAGAACCACTGAGTGGCTTGCCTAACTCAGAGAGCATGCTCAGAACCACTGATGTGCTTTCCTAACTCAAAGAGCATGCTCAGAACCACTGAGATGTTTACCCTCCTATGGGTGAATTCTCTGAAATGGCACTATCATCTTACTAGAACTGTTCCTAACCAAGAGAAACCTGATCCCAGGGCCTAATCCCTGAGGAAATCACAGTCGTGCTGGGTAGGGAGCTCTCTGTGCAAAACACCTAGGAATCTTCGTAACTTTCTGAACAGATCTTAATGTTTTAACTCCAAACGTAAAGGAATCAGTACTAACACAGAGGGAGGAATGAAGACCGCCAAGGAAGCTGACTAAGACCTGGTCATGGAGAGCCACAGAGGAGAGAAGGGAAAGGAAAGAAAACGAATATGCTTGTCCCTAGTTATTTAAATACAGTGAAACTTTTTCAAATAGTCTATTAAAAGTTAAGATAAGAAGTTCACACCTTTAATCCCAGCACCTGGAAGGCAGAGGAAGGAGTATTTTTGCAAGTTCGAGGTCAGCCTGCTCTACAGAGCAAGTTCCATCAGGGCTGCACAGAGAAACTGTCTCAAAAAAAAAAAAAAAAAAAAAGTTAAGATGAGAAAATCTACCCAAGAGCTTCTCCTTCCTCTTAAAGCATGTCCTCCCACAGTGGAAAGACCCCGTAAGCCATCAGACCACATCGTTTCCTTCACACAGGCTGGACAGCAACACGCACAGCCTGGTACACAATGATCTCATGATGGCAGACGCCAGGTGAGTCCTCTAAAACCATCCTGGAAGGAGACAGAATTTGGTAAAGATGGTCTTCTGCCTCGGGAGGACTAAATAGACTCCGTGCACACGCCCAGTGTTAATGCCCTCTTTAAAGAGGATCCCATCACCTGTCAATCACTTCATTGTTAAGGATGACATAGGCCCAGCCCCTGAGATCTTGGGGAATGCAGGTCACTAGGGCTGCTAAATACATTTTTACTCCCTATCCTACATCATCCCTTCCTTCTCCTTTGCTGCTTTCTCCTGGTCTGTTGCTCAATGGTAGGAATAAAGAGAAGACACACGAAGAAATACAACCTAAGTCCCTGCCAAGGGCTTCTCGTGAACCGGTCCTCAGCTAAGCGCCTAACAGGTATGGTCCCTCTGTGGGCAAAGAGCCATCCTACGGCGTCGTTCTCATTTAGGACTCCTATCAGACATCTTCTCATTAATCCCTCAGCGGCATGACAAGATCGGATAATTGCTATCGGTCCAAATATACAGATGGGGAAAATGAGGCTGAAGTACCGTGAGTGAGATCAGATATACCGAGGTGGCTGTCCTGGATGGGTGCCCAGACCTGTTTGAAGCCCACACTCGTATTCTCAACCACTCATTCTTATGCTCATTACCCACAAAGCCAAGCTTCATGTTGACACAGGCAGAGGACAACCAAGAGACAGAGGCCCCTGGGGAACCGAGAAGCAAAGGAGCATGGGAGCAGCAGGATGTGCCCAGCCATGGGACTTCTGAGGAGACAGCTAAGTGACACTCCCTGCCTGGCTCTTACTTGGCACCATTGTTCCCACCCACCTCGGCGCTTTCATGGCTGGAAAAAATGATAAATCCTGCCCTGCTGGGGTTGTGAAATGGCTCAGCTCTTCATTTCCACGTCCTTCTTTTCTGAATACATTCTTACTTTTATTCTTTTTTTTTGTCAATGCCTTTATTCTAGGAAGATTGTGAAGTCCCTACTGTGTGCCAAAATCACTTGCAGACACTAAGTACCTCACAATGAAAAGAGCAAACCCATTGGTGTTGCATCTCAGTGGAGACCGTCAGGTCCCACAAACAGCAACAACAACAATTATTCTGCTTCCCTCAAGCTCCCGGGCTAAGAAGTCACCTTCTAAAAGTGTCATGAATTCTTAGAAGGCCTGAAATCCTAAGATGATTTAAAAATATGCTCTCCACGAGCAAGGAACTCAGGACCGCGAGGGGTGCACCCACACACTGAGACAATGGGGATGTTCTATCATGAACTCACCAAGGCCAGCTGGACTGGGTCTGAAACCCGACTCGCTGAACATAGCAGACAATGAGGGCTGCTGAGAGGTTAAGAACAATGGCACTGGGTTTTGATCCTACTGCACGTACTGGCTTTGTGGGAGCCTAGGCTGTTTGGATGCTCACCTTACTAGACCTGGAAGGAGGTGGAAGGTCCTTGGACTTCCCACAGGGCAGGGAACCCTGACTGCTCTTCGGGCTGCTGAGGGAGGGGGAGTTGATTGGGGGAGGGGGAGGGAAATGGAGGCGGTGGCGGGGAGGAGGCAGAAATCTTAAATAAATAAATAAATACATACATACATACATACATACATACATACATACATACATACAAAAAAAGCCTCCCAAGAAGACCAAAAAAATAAAATAAATAAAAAATAAATAAAAATATACTCTCTGGCCACCTCTACAACAGAGCTGTGGGGTGAGAATTACTTTCTTCGGTCCATCCCACTCCTTTTGAAAATGGACAACCCAGCTCTCTTGAATCATCAAGAGTAGCCATTTCCCACAGCCTGCCAGTCACCAGCTTTGATGGGATCAAGCTCAGCAAGAGCTCATCTGTATTTTGCTTGTGTGTGTGTGTATTTTGCTTTTGTATCGGTTATCTTATTGCTCTCTAAGAAAGACAACCAATCAGTGCTTGTCATCATTAAAGTACTTAAACAACCTGCCCCCTAATGATTCAGGAGAAATAAGCCAATGTAATTTCACACAATTCTTTTGGTTTTATTTTGCTTTCACTATTGTTTCTTACCCAGCACGACGAGCCACCAAACCCAGAGCAGAGCACACAGGCTTAGAGAACGCTGCACCATGCGGGTCCAGCAGACTCCTCTTTTTCTCTTTTTACTTCTTGCCTTCTTCTATTTTTTTTTATGTTGTTGTTGCTGTTGGCCTTTGGTTTTTTATTTCTCTTTGTTTTTGTTTTTTAGATGAAGTCCTACTAGGGTGTTTAAACTGGCCTTGGAATTCACTCTAATAGGGCAGACAGTGAATTTACTGTTTCTACATCACCCTCTTGAGTAGCTGGGGACTACAGGCCAGCTAGGCAGTAAACCTGACGGATTTAAGGAGATAATCATACCGAAATTTAAAAAGACAATGTGTATAATATATAGATATTATATATATACATATAATACACATTTTATATATTATAGAAGTTATATTAAATAATTTATTATATAGGTTATATATGTTTGGTAATAATTACATTTATGCAGGTAAGTGAGGAAGTTTTTATAAGTAAACAATAGACAGAAAATATCCAAAACATCTCATTAAAATTCAAAGGTAAAAATCTATTTATTAGAGGGACAACATGATTTATATTCTTTTCTAGACGATAATCATAAAAACAATAGTTTTCAAAATGTGTACAGAAAGATAAATCTGTTTATCTCTGAAACTACATCATCTTCAGAAAAGATAAAAGAAAACTGAGGTCTAAGTCCTTCACCAAAGTTGCTCAAATTCCCATGGGATGCAAGGTGAGGGACCTTCTTGCGGTCCCCTCTCTGCTCTCCTATACCTACGCTGACTCTAAAAACAAGACCCACTGAGAAGCTCCAAAGCGGAGAAAATATGTTAAAATTTCATTTTTATTACATGGCAAAATTTACGTTTCAAAAAATAAGAACATATTTTTAAATATACAAAAACTGTCTCAATGATTTGGGCTTCTATAACAAAAGAAGAATTCAATTGAATACGGTTATAATATTTACTAATAGTTTGGTGAAAGATTAAAGAGTTGCTTTTGAAAGCTTTCTGGTGGCATAAGCCTTTAATCCCATCATTTGGGAGACAGAGGCAGGCAGAGCTCTGTGAGTTTGAGGCCAGCCTGGTCTACAAAACGAGATCCAGAACAGCCAGAGCTACACAGAGAAACCCTGTTGCCAAAAAACAAAAGAAAAAAGAAAAAAAAAAAAGTTGCTTTTGAAATTTTACAAATAATCCTTCTCGGTTAGAGTAGAAGTCAAACCTTTTAGTCAAAAAACAAAGTGTGTTTTATTTATAGACTAAGATCAAAATCTAACGTATCATGATTGAAACCACTTAAAAACATTTTGAAAGCCCAAGATACATTCTCGCTTTTTTTAATGTAAAGGTTCCTCATTAACAGACGCATCAGGCAGCGTTCCTATTTTCAGTAAGTTGCTGAGACGAATGAGGATGCTCCCATGGAAAACATACCTCTCAACAGAAAGGTCTCTGCTGCACAAGAAAAGTTACAGCTCCGCCGAAGTCCCAAGCCTCTGGTTCTGGAAATACAAATGTCTCTGCACTAAGTTTTTGGTGGGTTTTTAGTTAGATGATTACGTAGTCAAAGATGAGCAAATAAGCTCAAAATAAATAGATAAGTAAAACCTGCCCTCATTTTGTCATAGAGACAAAATGTGAGCGTAGCTGATTATCATCTGGGTCCACCAGTGTCTTCTAATCCGGGAGAAAGCAGTTAGCTTCCCAGCATGAGTCACAGGGGACCAGAGCACTTGGTTTGCCCAGGCTAAGCTCTCAACATTCACATCCTGGTTTTACCTAAGAGAACCAACCTGTGGATGGAGGATCACATGCTTTCTCTCTCTCTCTCTCTCTCTCTCTCTCTCTCTCTCTCTCTCTCTCTCTCTCTCTCTCTCTGTTTCTCTCTCTCTCTGTTTCTCTCTCTCTCTCTGTGTGTGTGTGTGTGTCTGTGTGTCTGTGTGTCTCTCTCTGTCTCTCTCTCTCTCACACACACACTGCCACTCAGGGAGGACACAGCAATTCCCCAATAAAAGCCACAACTTCCCTGTGTCCAGGACTTCTGTTAACCAATGACCTGCATTGTCATGTGAACAAACGGGATGGCTAAATATCATTATGAATATCAAAACAGATCACACAGGAACCATCTGCTTAACAAAAAACTTACCATTCTCATTCTTACAGTTTATGAAGAATGTTTAAAATTATGACAAGCCTCCAGCCAGAGCAACTGACAGAAACGCAAGCTGAGGATATTTAGAGAAAAATTTGTGACTTGAAACATTTCTTTAAAAGAAAAAAACTAACAGTGAAGAACAAAGGCTAATAATTTAGGGATAATTTTTTAGGCATTACAATTATCACAACTTAATTTCCCTTTTTCCTAGCTTTGGGCTAGCACAATTTACGGTGGTGATATTTGGGGCTTGTTCTTCAGAAAATTTCCATGGACACACTAGCTTCGACGGCTTCATTCCCCGGCCTCATTATTAAGTAGCATTCAATTACTGAGTGTTGCAATGCCAAGGAGCATAAAAGAGAGGCGAAATCTCGGTGGGATCTAAGAGGAAAATGGCATTTTTATATTGCTATAAAGATTACTTAACTCTAGCACGGTACTAATGATCATTTCTGTGACTAAAAACATCCCCTCATGATTAATTATGGAAACGCTCAACATTTCAAGTCCAACAAAGACTTTAAAACATTTTCATGCAACTTGTATTCCCTGTATTTTTTTTCCATTAAACTATAGACTCTAAGGATTACAGTAACCACTTTCCATGACTTTAAAATGATATGCATGGGATATTTAATGTTTGTGCATGTGAAGGGTGTTTTCTCCTGAGAGGGGAGAAGGGCTTTTTCTTTTCATTAGACACGCCTACTTCTGCACACGCTCCATACCACTATAAAAAGCATGTTATTCTCAGTAGAAGGATTATCTACACATTCAGCTGTCCAAATTAGATATGTTGACATTTGCAGTAAAATTCTGAGTGTAATTTCAGCTGCGTTTATATCATCGATGAAGTGGGGGTGTTGAGGGCACTCTTCAGAAGCAAGTGACTGCTTAGAATGGGGTACAGGGCGGCTCGTAACTGTGACGCTATAAATAAATGAATGTCTGGTAAATACAGGGCAAGAAGACAGCCAGCCCTGTCTATAAAAGCCTTAAAGACAGACTGTAAAATGGCCCGCTGTTCTTGGAACCCTTTACGTACACACAGACGTATCCTCAGACCTCTGATCAAAGAGTATAGAAAGGCATTAGCTAGGTTTATATCTAGGTGATAGGTTCCAAACAGTGCCTTACTTCCCCCATCCCAGGAAATGTCTGTTTACCACAATTTCTCTCTCTAATGAACATGGTTTACTGTTGCTTAAGGAAAAGACGTGCAAAAAAATAAACAACTAAAAATATCTACTCTTGCTGAAAGGGATCAAAGTCTGAAATCTGAGACATATCTTGGATGAAGTCCCGTTCTTAGGGAAACAGTGTTTCACTGGTGTCCAAGCCGAGGAGCCTCTCTCTTGCCTTGGCTGTCGCCGGTTCCTGGAGCCTGCTTCTTTAACTAGCATGCTGGTGGCAGGGCCACCCTCAGCTATCAGGACCCCCTCTGTTGCAGACCTCCGGGGTCACCCTGTGCCTAGGAGCTGTGGCAGAGAGAGGCAGGTGAAGGCAGAAGGAAGGAAGTGAGGCCATTATCACCCCTTATTATGCAGCTTAAGAAGCTGCAAGACCGACCACTGTACAGGAAAGCGGAGACAGACAGGCCCTGCCTGAGCCTTCAAGTTATGCACTCCTAGATATCTCTGCAGCTTGAATGAGGGGCCTTTGGGACCACAGGACATTCAGTCTGGGTCACCAGAGGCATTTCCTCTGGCATGATGCCTCGTGGTTTACAATTTCCCCTTCTTCCTTCCCGTGACTCCGTCGGAGCCTGTCTGGAAGTCCGAGAGCCTCTATCTGAGTGGAACAGGAATTTGCTTTTCAGAAATTGAGGTCTGGGCACCTTCTGAACGGAGACTGGCAATAGTCCCACATTGCATGTTTTATTATGTGGGCTTTATTTGTGTTTCACACGAAATGAGCTGAGACACTCAAACTCATTTCAGATAGCAGCCAAAACCAAATGGCCACATTGTCCCTAGGTAGCCGGTCAGCACATTACAGACAAAGCCGTCCAACTCCAGAGTTTGCTAGAAACGTGTTGGTGAGCAAGCCGCTTCGGCCACTGTTTTCAGCAGAGCGTAATTTTATTCCTCAGTTGCATGGCTGCCTTCACCCACAGAAAAGGTCTTTACCTCAGCTTTCGCGATCTTTCTATGAGGTCACCCTGTGGTGGAATCTAAAAGTCACTTTGGAATGTCATTCCAAATGAGGAATGAAGGAAGCAAAAGGCGCGGGCCTTCGCTGCCAGGGTTTCGGAAGTGAAGACATGGAGCCTGCTTATCCTATGGAGACAAAACCGCCGAGTGCAGTTGCTGCCTGCAGCCGAGCAAAGTCTGGTGAGGATTTCCGCTTTTAATCAGTTCTAAGGGACAGTGACAGTCACCGCAACTAACCACACCCTGCGGTGGGGAAAAGTGAGTAAGCACTGGTAACTTCTGCCAGAATTTAGCCCAGGATTAATAGCATACCACAGCACACTGGGGCCCTTCCACCCTCCTGAGACCCCAGATGAAAAATTAATTAAGCGCTTACATTTAAAACTAAATGCATTTCACTCCAAATTACTGTCCCCAAAAAGTTCAGCAGCAACATGAAATGCCAAAATTGTAAACTCGCATCATAGGTATTCAGACCCTAGTAAAAAAAAATACAGACTCAAAAAATATTTTTAAAAAATTTTAAAAATGAGAGAAAAAAAAAAGGAGAAAGGTTGCGGGCCAGTCATGACTGACTCAAGATCTCCATCTAGTGGCAATATGTTGAATAGCAGTCTATTTGTGTTTCGGAGCATTTGTAAATCAAACACCTAACACATTTGTTTAGTTCATTGTTCAGAAATGAGATTCTTCCCGCCGTCTCCCCCATCTATCGTTTATTGTTTAACTCTCATGACGTTGATGGAGGAGGATGGGAACTTGACATGATTTTATTTTTTAAATGTATCTCTTTCTGTGCCCTCTCTCACATACCCCTGCCACCACACACACTCGTGGAAGTCACAGGAGAGTTTCTGGAGCAGGGGTTTTCTAGCTTCTTTCCGGAAGTTGTCTTTTTCTGCACCTCATGCTCGGGCACTCATCATTGCGTTTAGTTCTAAGTGAGTTCCAGAGATTGGCCTCAGGCCGTCAGGTTTGCTCTGTTGAACATTTTAGCGTCTGACCATCTCTCTGGCCCCGCCTGTCAATCATCTGAGGAGGGCCTGAGCAGCAGCTAGCGGTACATGCAGCTGCAGACAGCAAACACTATGTATCAGCAATGTCCTAGAACCTACATGGGTTAGCAAAGGAATCGCTGTCACGTGGAAGGTTGCTGGAAAGGGGACATCAGACGTCTTGAGACAGATGCAACAGGCAAACAACTTCATTTAGATGAAACTTGGAAACAAAGTAGTGAGGGAAGACAAAGCATCTGTCCTCTGGGGTAAGGGGGTACAAAGGTGTTGATGAAGGTTCAGGAATGTTCTGTGCCTAGTGACAGTCCAGGTGATAATTACATGTGTTCCACGTGCCCTGCCCGCATAGTGTGCACTGTGGCATAGTTCATGCACAGTTCATAAAGGAGGACGCTCTGTAGCCTGCTTTTCCGTAATGCTGAGAGAACAGATGTTGTGACCTAGCAACTGCGGGTCCTCGGGAACTCAGATAGGAAATTGGATATCTACAAGACCTAAGTACTGAGAGTCTGGTTCCCAGCCAGGCAGTGATGGCACATACCTTTAAGCCCAGAACTCTAGAGGCAGAGGCAGGCAGATCAAGTTTGAGGCCAGCCTGGTCTACAAAGCGAGTTCTAGGACAGCCAGGGATACACAGAGAAGCCCTGTCTCAAAAAGCCGGAAGGGCCGGGCGGTGGTGGCGCATGCCTTTAATCTTAGCACTTGGGAGGCAGAGGCAGGCAGATCTCTGTGAGTTCGAGGCCAGCCTGGTCTACAAAGGGAGTTCCAGGACAGGCTCCAAAGCTACAGAGAAACCCTGTCTCAAAAAAAAAAAAAAAAAAAGCCAGAAGGAAGGAAGGAAGGGAGGGAGGGAGGGAGGGAGGGAGGGAGGGAGGGAGGGAAGGAGAGAGGGGAGGGGAGGGGAGGAGAAGGGAAGGGAAGGGAGAAAGAAAGAGAAAGAAAGAAAGAAAGAAAGAAAGAAAGAAAGAAAGAAAGAAAGAAAGAAAGAAAGAAAGAAAGAAAGAAAGACAGACACACCTGGGTCCCAGCATTTTTTTAATTAGACTGAAAATCCTCAGCCCAAGTTTCAAATGAACAAAAGGAATTACATCCTCATGGCTTCCCAGGGTGAGTCTCATTATTTTCTGAGGAATGTCATCTTCCAATTGCCCGCCTAAGCCCAGAGCCACTGGCCCACCTTCATCATCACCCACATCCTGGAAATTAGCCCCACACCAAATCACTCCAGAGCTCAAGGCCCTTGAAGAAAAGCAGTCCAAAATCCAAGCAGGCCTTGTTCGCTCCACAAACTACCTACACCAATCAGTCTACAAAGAGCTCTTGGGATCGCTCTACCTCCTCAAAAGCCAGTAAGAGTGATGGCAAACCAAAACACACACATTGCAGTTCTTGGGTCCTGACCTTCCCTCTCCAGAACCCAGCTGCATTACAAAGCTGTCGCAAGGTAATGCAAGAGAAACATCCCTCGCAGCATCTTCAAGGACCAAGGTTGGTGGCACTACCTGACATGAAACCTGGGTTTTAATGGCCCTGGGTGTTTGGAGATAGAGAAAAGACAGCAAATGCAGGGAGCTTAGCCTAGGAGGGGGGAAGGAACCTTGGGAGCCAACTCACCCCACACCCTGGGGAGAAAAACAATATGTGCACTCTCTAAAGTTACTTCTCAGGGTTAAGCCTGAAAACCTGAGTTTGGGGCTCAGGACACATAGAGAGGAGAGACCTGGCTCTGGCAAGTTATCCTCCAACTCCCACATGCCCACATACTTTTCAGAGGGAACAGTGAGCGCGCCAGAGAGCCTGCAGCCAACAGAAAAGAACTCGGGCAGGAAGAGGTCATAACAATCAGCTCTTAAAACCACTCCCAAACTTGCCAGTCACACTGGGCTCAGCACCCACCTAAAGCAAAACCCACACACTGACAACACATGCACACAAAGAGAGAGAGAGACAGAGGGAGAGAGAGACAGAAACATGACAAAGGTAATAAAATTATAATTGTAAAAAAATTATCTGATAACTCATTAAAGTGAGAGAGACAAAGTAAAACCCAGTTTATCATTTTAATATCACCACTTAGTTCTAAACACCCACCATCTTTAATATTTGGTATTATGACCTCTAGGAATTTTATCAATTCATGTTTTTAGTTCATTAACACCAAATAAACTATATCTCAACTACTTTTAGCACTTAACATACCTCCAACATAATATACTAATAAATAAGAATCTGCCCAACGTCTATATAGAAGTTCTCATTTGCATATAGATTGCTGATTGGTGCATAGATAGAAGTGCTTATTTGCATATAGATTGCTGATTGGTGTATAGAGAGTCTCTAATTTATTCCCTTCTCTGTTACTGTTTGTGGCTTCAAATCTCTCATCACTATAAAAACAAAATCGTGATCAACTTCCTTGTGCATACATATTTTCATGTTTGCCTGATGGTTCCTTTAGAATAAATTCCTAGAATTATTGACTCAAAGATGAGCCGTTTACATTTTGATCATGGAGCCAAACTGCCTTCTAGAAATGTCTTAACTACGTGCAAGCCCCCTAGCTGTCCTCGGCAACACTGCAAATTGTCCTTCTTGCCTTTGCCAGTCATCCCCAAACAGTAGCTGTCTCGTCACTCCTGTGTGATTTCTGCACTCACCACCAACCGTCTGCCCACACCTCTATCCATCCTACACCCTCACCATGACTTGCTTTTCGATTAGATTTCTCATCAGCCTACAAAACAGTGGGCTTTGTTATGACTGTTTCCAATACACATGAAGTTCTCCTCTTTACTTTGGACAGTGTCCCCATGCGAAGTTCCACCTGCTACAAAGCTGAAGTCACCTCTCACATGTCCCAGCTTTACTGCAACCCCAGGAGGGGCACTTTGCACACCTTGTCTTCTTCCAATTCCATCTTTGTAAAAGTAACGACTATTTGTGTCCCTCTTCGTCAAGAAGCTGCCTACAGACTCTCAAGACTAAGGAACAAGTTTCCCATACTAGAGAAGTGATTTCCAGTCTGGAAAGGGATCCAATGATGTAGGCCACCATCAGGCCTGGAGTGTCAACTCTGATGTCCACAGCAAGCCTGCATATCACGGCTGAACTTTTTTTTTTTATTTTGACCCCTATTGAGGAAGCATGACTTTAACCATCCCCTATCTCCCCGAGTCTACATTCCATAGTGAAAGGGAAATTTCATGCAGTATCTCAGAGAAGAGGAAAGTCTCTTAGGGCTCCATTGTGTCCATCCTCCTGCCCCAGCATCTGTTTATACATGTCTTCTTCCTATCTGGACTTTGACTACTGGAACCAAGGACCAGACCCATTGATGGTGTCTCTGCAAGCCCCTTCCAGACTGCTCCAGAGGGAGTACTCTCACTAGATTCTGAGGCTGAAGCTTCAGAGACAGTTGTAGGTCTTGATAGGCATAGGGCATCGTTACATTGTACCCTGTGACTGGGGGAGGTCTAGAAGTTTGTCACATCTTACTTTTATCATTGGGCTGATTCAAATGTCTGTGTTCCCTCAAAATCCATGTGTTAAAACTATGCCATCCAATGTGGTGGCTTTTGCTGACCTTGGGAGGCTGTTAAACCATGTCTATGGGGCCTTCATGAGTGGGTAAATCCACAGTAGGGAATGCTATCTATGAGCTAAATAGCCATCCCTCAACAAGAAGCCTTCCAGTGTATAGTATTCTGTGAGAGCAGATAGGGTACCATCTAGAGTCCTTCATATCTCTGTCTGGGGATCTGCTTTGGGAAGCATCTGCTCAAGACACCCTTTTAAAAGAAGAGTCGCCAAGATTTTACCACTAATTAACTTGGCCAAATCACGTGACTATTAAATGAATAATGACAGATCGCAACTCATGAACGACTCCGCTCAACCACCATACTGTCAACATCCCAAACCCAGGCTGGGCAGCCCTGCAGGGACTTGAGATGCTTAAGGCTGCACACGGATGGATTCTTTCATTTTTAGGTTAAAGTGGGATAGAAAAGTAATGTAACACATGAAGTCCTACAGCACACGCTAGGGCTTTAAAGAAAGATGACTGCTGAGCCTCAACATTCACTTGCCATTCTTACTCTGTTCTTACAGAAAGGACTCAATTTGGCTTCCTCAAACATAAACATTGAACATAAATAAAAAGAAACATTCAAGAAAATTGAATTGACCAAAAGACTTCTTAAATCTCATTGTAATTCAGGACATAGTTCCATTCTTCATGACTTTCTCTGGTGCTTTCTTCTTCTAACCAGAAGGTGTCAGGCAATGACAGCTATGGTGCTTAAAGCAGCTGAGTAGGAATGGGAGTCCATTGTGAGATCTTCCCTGATGGCGTAGAAAGATGTGCACCCTGGATCTAAGGGGAGAGGGTAGACAAAGATAAAACACATTCGTGGTCCATGCAAGTTACATTGTAAGATGAGTCCAGCACCGAATGAAAACTTTTACCTGTGAAATGATTTAGGGCGTTTTTTAAAATTAAAAACCGTGACAGAAATATGAACTATCCCCTTGCTCATTGTTATTCTATTTATAATATCCAGAAATTAGAAATATCCATCCTATAAGTCCATTAACTGGTGAACGGATAATGAAATGTGGTACATTTACACAATGGAATATTATTCAGCTATTAAGAAAAATGGAATTATGAAAATTTCAGGTATATAATGGAGCTAGAAACAATCATCTTGAAAGATATAACCCGGACCCAGAAAGGTAAACACTGTATGTTTTCTCTTACATGTGGGTGTTAGTTTTTAAGCTTACACAGAGATTAGGCAGCTAGTGAGAGACCAAGAGAGAAGAGGGAAATCTTCCAATGAGGGGAAATAGAATAGATAGAAAGGGGTAAAGGGGGAAGTTAGAACATGAATTGAATGGGGTAGTGGTAGGAGGAGGAGCAGAGGAGAGGGGAGGGAACACAGAAAGAATAACTGATATGAAAGACTTATTTAAAAGCTATATGGAACCCTAACACTCCAGGAGCTCCCTAAAATAGTCACACATATAAGAAGTTTAAATGGAGTCACCATATAGTGGGGGAGACAATATCCGACTTAGACACCTCCAATACAAGAGATGGGTATTGTATTTTTGAGTTGTTAGCCAGCTGGGTGCTATAGACACCCCCCATCAAAACCTTACAAAAAAATCACCCATGCTATTGGTTGCTCCCCAAGGCCAGATGGCAGACTAGATTGAAGACACCACCTCCATATGTCATTGAACATGGAGAAATCGAGCAGGTGATCGGCTGGGGGCTTCACTCCTACTGACTACCTTTGTAGTGCTACAAATTACTATCCACACTCCCAGATGAGAAGACTAACCATCAATAAAACCCTGTGGACCCCCAGAGTGACCTGCTTGCAGGAGATGCCCCCTGGTGCAATGCAGGCATAAATGTTATGTGAGTAACCAACCACTTTTTTGTGTGTGTAACTGCATTTAAGGTCTGCTCCACAAAATAAAACCCATACCTGACATAGTTAATGCCATCCATAAACCTGAGACTGAATAGGTTATGGGTCCTAGAAAAAAACATACTACTATTCTGGTAATTGAACATAACAGAGAAACAACCCCTCTGCCATTGTTATTCCCATAGACCGGTATGCCACTCAGTCGTCCTCTTCTGGCAGTGAATGGCAATTAACACAGAGACATACGGCTAGATGATGCGCAGATAATGAGAAACTTTGGAATATTCAATCCTATGAGATGGGATGTCTCCATATAACCCTTTCCCGATGACTCACAAATCTATGGGGGAAATGGGATGAGCATTCTTAAGAGCCAGATATGGAGGGTGATGCGTGGGGAACCGTGTCTTCCAGACACAACAGGAATGATGCTCTGATGAACTCAGAGACTGTGACTATGTGGACAAGACCTGCACAGGTTCAAGACAAATTCCCAGCACAGGGAACAGGAAGGGAGCACAAAGTTCAGGCCCTAACCAAGGAGGCATCTGCAAAATCCGTTCTCACCAATAGACTGTCACTGAGTCTCTCAATAACTCTCCAGAGCAGGCCTCACGCTCAAGAGTAGTTGACAACACAAATTGGACTCCATGTTTCTACTTTGGATTTTCGTGTGTGTGTGTGTGTGTGTGTGTGTGTGTGTGCACGCGCTTTTCTTTGGACTCTTTTAAGAGAGTGAAGAGGTAGGATCTGGGAGAAGCTGAAGGAGGGGAAAGAATATAATCAAAAGTATATTGCATGAATCTCTACTGATGGAGGAAGGTCATTTGTCAATAAACAAACTGCCTTGGCCCATTTGATAGGCTACCCCTTAGGTGGGTGGAGTAAACAGGATAGAATGCTGGGAGGAAGAGGAAGTGAGCTCAGACTCGACAGCTCTGCTCTCTGGAGCAGACGCCATGCACCATGCTCCCCTCTCCCCGGCAGATGCGATGAAGCTCTGACCCAGGATGGACGTAGGCTAGAATCTTCCCGGTAAGCGCTCCTTGGGGTGCTACATACATGAACAGAAATGGGCCAAGCAGTGTTTAAAAGAATAGAGTTTGTGTGTCGTTATTTTGGGGCATAAGCTAGCCAGGCAACCATGAGCCGGGCTGTGGGAAGAGGCCCGCAGCTCCTACTACAGATGGCGCCCACGTGGATAACTGCATCCACAGAAAGCCTGAGAAAGCTTGGGAAAGAATAGAGTAAAGCGTGTTTTCTTGGTAGCAGCAATTTCTCGGGTCTGCTCTAGTTGCTAGAGGCAAGCAAGCGCTCTCATCTAAGAGAGGCTTCCTGACTCAGCTTCAGCTGTGAAACCTTGCAGCTCATTTAAGAGGTCCTGCCACGAAATACTTAAAACGGTGTTGGTGAAAAGCTGAAGGCATGCTTTTTGGTTTTCAGCCGTAGCAGGAAAAAAGTTGTGCTGTTTTAAAATGCCGGCTTTCTGGGCCATCCTGCCAGGGCAAACTCTGACTGTTTGAGGCAGGAGGGCTGACTACAGAGAGAGGACTTGAATGTTGTCTGTGGATATAGTATTGCAGCTTGTTTGCTGGCAAGGACCTTGAAACGCCACAGAGTTGTGGTGATAAACATGGCTACAGCCGGTACCTCAGCCATGAGGCTGGAAAGCTAAGGAATGGCTGGATCCAGTCGTCGAAGCCACGGCTTTCGTCCTACTGATATTGCTCAGTAATTTAAAGGCTCGTGTGGTCAGAAAAAGAGAGAGATACAGTAAAGAGAGATTCAAAGACAAAGAAAACTTTAAATGATTTACAGTGTGTTTAAAAGTATATGCAGGCTGAAAGGTAAAGTTCTTAAAAGTAAAAAAACAAAAATAAGGAAGTAGTTGGGTGTGGTAGTACACACCTTTAACCCCAACACTTGGAAGGCAGAGGGAGATTGACCTCTGAGACTTCAAGGTGTGGTAGCACACGCCTTTAATCCCAGTGCCTAGAAGGTTGAGACAAACTGATCTCTGAGAGTTCAAGGACAGACTGGTCTAAAGAGTTATTCCAGGACGAAGATATACAGAAAATATAAAATAAAAGTAAAAGTAAAAGAAATAGAGGTTAAAATAAAGCCGCACAAAGATGGAAAGTACACAGAAAATCTTGATACTGTATGCTATTATGCTCTCTTTGAATTGTTTGAATGCTGAGGAAAGAGCAACATCTGCTAAAAGATATTTGTTTATAAATGCTGCTGAACTAATCCAAGATAGATATTTTCAAAATACCTTGACTTCAGAATTTGGATCTAAGGATATGATACTTTGGAAAAGAGATTCTGCTTTTGTTTTCACAGAGAATGAGACTCTTTGGATTGCTTCTATTCCAATATGGTATGATAGACCACGTCCTCCTGAAAGGTTGCTGTGAACACCCTCAAAAAATTACTTTGCTCAACTGCAGACTGAGATGAACCTAGCACACAGGTTTATACCCTGAAATATCTGATTAACAGCGCCCCCCATTCAGCAGGAAGCAGTTTGGAGAGAAATAACTGCGCCCATGTTCCCATATATTGTTTATAAATGTTCTTTTACATTTAAAGGGGGAGATGATATAGATGTGAATAATTTGCATTGATATGAATCTTGGTTTACTGATATTAATTTAAGGTCAATTTTATTATATGTATATGTATTTCTGATATTGATTAAGGTATTGTGATTGTGTAGTTCACTTAAAAATGTAATGTGTATAGGTTGTTAATGGATAATTATCAATAATAGTCAAGTTTGTAGTCATGTTAGTTAGATTTTCTAGATGTGCATGCATATATTTCAGATAGGCATTCATCATATCTTTCAAAGGCTAGAGAATATGGTATTTTAAATGTTTTAATAACTTAGGGTTTTTCATGACAATGAGACACTCTGCTCCTGGCAGCACCAATCTACTTCAAGAAGAAGATGGGCATCGAAGAGGATCCTTATGGAGTTTGATAGCCATTTGGGCAAGAAACTGCTCTTGCCTGGACTATTTTATAAACTGGACACAAAGAACCCGCAGAGAGAGGACTGCTGAACTTGCCTAAAGGTGAGATGATCTTTCGGGGTTCCTGATTCATGAAAGAGTCTGCGAGACATTCTGCAGGACACAGCAGATAGTGACTGAACTGCCTTTAAATTTCCTGCTTCATGGGAATGTCTCTGGATACTATGGACCTTTAGGCCGAAGATGGATGCCCCAACGGTACAGAGGAACTTTGAGTGACTGTCCAGGCAATGAGATGTCTCTGTCATTTCTAGAGTTTAGAAGTTGCTTACTTTTTTGTTTGCTTAGGTAATATTGTATTCTTCTGGAGTCTTTGATGGAGTTGAATAATAGATAGTTATAGTTTTCCTTAGTTATGATAAAGATAAAATAGATGTAAATATTGTAATTTTTACTTGATAACTGTTTTGTTATATGTAATTTTGCTATGTTAAAGTTAAAGCCTTCCTTTTTTTTTTTTTTTTGTTTAAACAGAAAAAAGGGAAATGATGGAGGAAGGTCATTTGTCAATAAACAAACTGCCTTGGCCCATTTGATAGGCTACCCCTTAGGTGGGTGGAGTAAACAGGATAGAATGCTGGGAGGAAGAGGAAGTGAGCTCAGACTCGACAGCTCTGCTCTCTGGAGCAGACGCCATGCACCATGCTCCCCTCTCCCCGGCAGATGCGATGAAGCTCTGACCCAGGATGGACGTAGGCTAGAATCTTCCCGGTAAGCGCTCCTTGGGGTGCTACATACATGAACAGAAATGGGCCAAGCAGTGTTTAAAAGAATAGAGTTTGTGTGTCGTTATTTTGGGGCATAAGCTAGCCAGGCAACCATGAGCCGGGCTGTGGGAAGAGGCCCGCAGCTCCTACTACACTCTACAAGATAGATAAAAACAAAAAGAAGAAAAATGAAATATTTCACAGGTGTGCATTGACATTATAGAACAGTCGAAACGAGCAACAGCTATCCAGTGCAACAGGGAGCTTTGCACAGCAATGTGCAAACGTCTGTGCTCATCACCCATGCTCGCTCACGATGCCACCACTGCACCTAGTTCCAGGATGCTCGCTCACGATGCCACCACTGCACCTGGTTCCAGGATGCTCACTCACGATGCCACCACCGCACCTAGTTCCAGGAGTGTCTCGGTAGTTATGCATACGCCTCTCTCTTAGTAATGCAGGATCCTTACATAATAAACCTAGGCAGAGACAGAGAGATCAAGAACCTGGAGACAGCAGACTCAGACCCCCCACTCCCACCCCCAACAGACACCCACCCCTGATTACTGGTAATCGCTGTACCCACAGTGTGAGAAACTGCTTTAAATTCCTACTGACTGACGGAAATGGGGGGGGGGTGGAATGCAAGTGCACACCTCCAAAACAGCAGGATCACGATAACTTCATAGATCCCCATTAGGTTACATCATAGACCAAATGAGGGTTTGTGTTTTAAAATGGGGAACAAGGGCAAGCAGCATTAGGCCTCTCCTGCTTTTCAGTGGAACGCTGTTTATGTCCTCACAGGCTCTTTACCAGTAGTTGCTAAGATGAAATTCCACCACTCTGTGCTTGCTGGTAACATGCGTGGCCTGGTACTTTCATATAACAGATGTTTCCATGACAGAGAGACTCATAAATAGTTATGCTCATTATCTCTAATAATTAAACTCAAACAGAACCCCAATTAAGGAATCCACCCATAGTAGCCCCCTGAAGACATTAACTCGGGTTCAGAAACTCTAACCGACATATGTTTAAATTGAAATCCGAATAGAGTGGCCGCTAAAATGTGTGATTGTTAAAACCTCTTACCGAACTGGAAGGAGGTAAGAAACTGTGAAAGAGAGCGGTTCAGACAATGTGTGAATGTCCCATCTGCCAGGGATGGGAAGGTCGACTACCTAGGGCTAATTAAACAGAACTGAAGGACTGGGAGGAGAGTGTGGCGCGGCATGCCTTCCTCCTACGTTAGGGAGGTCAGATGGTGTAGACGCCTCGGGGCTCCAGGATAAAACAGATGCTATGTGAGTCTTCTCTGTTGAAAATGTTATTATTGTTATTATTATTATCATAATCATCATCATTATCATTATTAGTTTTTTTCAGGATCCTGATGAGAGAAAGCACAATCTACAGAATGATTTCACTGTAAAATTTAGTACTAAAAACTCCCCTTTCCCTAAATCCAAAATCTTGAATGAGGAAGATTTCTCTGCCTGAGACTGGGCCTCTCACCCCCCACCCTGAATGCCCAGTCACCATGTCCTTTTTTCTATACAATCTAGAATTAAACATCTAACTTAAGTGAATAATTAAATAAAAAGGAAATACAGGGAAAGACAGATCAAAACCTTTTGTTTCTCGGTACGGCACAGATGAAGCCATTAAATGTATCTTCTTGACAAGAAAGGTGCGGCCTGTGCCCTCACTGACAGAGAAGACACTGCTTCCGGGATAGAACCTCTAGGTTGTTCTTTAGGCATCTGACATTGACCTGTCCATCTTGACATATGAGCACTCAGATTTTCCTGTGGAAACTCATCTTCCTTGAGTCTCAGTCCGTGCAACTCCAGACACACAGCATTACTCCAAAGACTGGGTACCACTTTGCTACATTTTACCTAGACCTCTTTTACCAGGCCTATATCTCCATCACGTACTGTTCAGCATTGCTGTGTTGTCTTTTCAAGAGAATTGCCCTTAACCAAACAGTTGCCACCTGGGCAGTAGTTCATGTGTGTGCATGCACGCACGCACGCGCACACACACACACATTGGTGCCTACCACCAATGACTATGTTATGGAAGTCTATTCTCCTCCTCACCTTAAAGTAAAACCAACCCCACGACACAACTCTATAGCCTAAGTGGGATCATGATCTCCTGCTGAGATCTTCGTTTGATTTCTATTGCCCTGAGCTGTTTGTTTCCGCTCCTAGAAAACTTGGCCTCAGGTATAAGCACCGACACCAACTGCCTCTCCCTCACCTACCTGAAGAGGAACCATAAACTACACTGGAAGAAAGACTTAGCCCTAGGCTTCACAGTTAGGTAAGCTAGGGGATTATCTTTTTTTCTTAAATTAATTTGGATCAAGTTTTGAGAGACTTGTAAACTGGAGGATGTAAAAAGATATTCAGATTACATGGTTTATATGTTCTTTGGTACATAAATATTTATTAAACATTCTACTATAAAGAGAAGTTTCTGTCCTGCAGCCGTTCAGTCCCAAAGAAACAGAGTCTTATATTAATTATAAACTGTTTGGCCTATTAGCATAAGCTTATTATTAACTAGCTCTTATGACTTAAATTTATCCAAAAATTCTTGTCTATGTTTAGCCACATGGCTTAGTACCTTTTCTCAGTGAGGCATTCTCATCCTGCTTCTTCTGCGTCTGGCTTGTGACTGCATCTCTGCCTTTCCTCTTCCCAGAATTCTCTTAGTCTAATTGCCCCGCCTATACTTCCTGCCTTCTATTGGTCAATCAGCATTTTATTAAATCAATATGAGTAACAAATCTTTACAGCGTACAAGAGCATTATCCCGCCATAATCTACTGTTTCATCTACTATGTTAGGATCTGTAGACCTAGGGCAGAAAAGACATAGCCCCTGACCCCACGTCTACTTAAACATCATTCTCTAAGCAGACAGCAACATTTCAGAATAGTGTATATTAATAAAAATGGAGAACACCAAAGAGAGACAATTAAGAACGCTTAAGTATATGGCAGAGCATGGGAACCCCTATGAGGAACATTTCTTGGCAGGGGCAATATTGTCCCTAACACAAAAAAAGTGGAGTCATGGAAAAAAACATTATTCCAGCTAGACGAATCTGTAAACAGGGTGAGCAAAGGGAAGCAGAAGGGCAATATATCTGCTAGGGCTCAGAAATGTTAGTTTGACCTGAATATGGGCACTACCCCCTGCCCGAGGAAGTGTCTCACCCTAGCTGTCAACTGAGGAAATATTCTACTATGTAAAGAAAGCAGCACCCTGGGACCTCCAGTTCAAAGGAATAACAAGTCATACATATCAATCCGGCATACTCTGCACAGGACTTTAATCGTTCATACATGTGAGTCAGGTGTACACTGTACAGCACTTCAGTCATTCATACATGTGGGTCAGATGTACACTGCACAACACGTCAATCATTCATATGCTGCACAGGACTTTAATCATTTATACAAACACATTTCCCAGAGTATTTTCTCCTCCCTCCCCTCAATTCCTCTCCTCCTCTCCCGCCTCCTCTCTCTATCCCCCTTGCTCTTCTTGTTCCCTTCTCTCCATGTCTCTCTCCCCAGCTCCATATTCCAAATGTCCCCAATAGTATGTGCATGCTAACTGGAACCATGACCTTTGAAAAAAAGGACAAAAGCACTTGTCTGGTCCCCCTACAGAGAGTTAATAAGAGTGTGGCAACACTTTGCACACTTAGAAGAACACCTATTAATATCCATGGATTTACAACAAGAAATTAACGAAGCAATGAACAACTGACCAAACAATGATGCACTCAACTTCTCCCTTCGTTAAACCAAGTAAGCATATTCGACGTAGAATGGAGTTAGGCACTTTCAGAGTCACAGCGAGTCCACTCTTAATCAGTGTCTGAATTTCTTTGCTTTCCTTTTGGAAACTGCAGAGGTCTCATGCCAGAGTTCTATAGGTTCTGGACTCATGGTCAAACAAACAGAAGACTGCACCGGTGGGAGTACATAACAGAGTCCACTCACATCGCAGAGGACAAGAAACAAAAGGAAGAGCCCTAGGCAAAGACAGTCCGCATGGGCACACTCATTGGCCGACTTCTCCCAATTTGGCTGCACATCCTTTTGCTCACCACCTCCCAACAGGGTCACCAGTTGACCCATTTGTGGGTGACATTGGCATTCTTAGGACCCAATCGCTCCTGAAAACCCCATCAGCTGACCTCCAGAGTCTGTGGGAACATTTCCTACTCCACCGTCATACCCGTAATCTGCCCAAAGTCTCCTCATGGAGTAAGTGCATTTAGTCCATCTCCGAGAGTCTCCGTTGTCCTGGCAGTCCCAGATCAGCAAAAGCAGTACAAGTGCGAAACCTCTTCCAGGTCTCGGGGCGCGGTCACAGCTGTGAACCCTAGGAGGTACAAATCAGATCCACCTTAAGCCTACAGAAGAGGCGTAAAATTCTCTTTAGTGAGATGAGAGGCTTTTCTTTCCCAGGAATCTCTGTCCCCTTCCAGAACCACCATGAGGTTTGTTTGGATGTGCCTGTCTCCCTGAGTCCTGACTCAGAAATGAGGCTTTTCTTCTCTCCTGTCTTTTCCTTTCAGATGCCGGCCAGAACCTAGGTGCACTTTCTCTGGTGCTCTGAGCTTTTCCACTTTCTCTGAATTTCCCTTCCCAGCCATGTGGTCACATGCCACCGTGTGGCTGGCCTCGCTGCTGACTTCATTCAAATGTTGACTCTTCCCTTTCTGTTCTCCGTCTCCCTTCTCCAGTCAGCTGTCCAGACTTTCAGCTTGATTGCCCTGGGGCTTTTCCTTTAATAAAATTGTACTTAAACAGCTTTTCAATCTGCTCTTAAATTCATTTGCTAGTAAGACTAAGAATACCAAGAGGGAACCTCAATTTCCCTGGTAACACAACTTCTTATTAACCCTATTGTTAGGATTCAAACCCAGGACAAATGACTAAGGTGCCTATCTAACATATCAAAGCTGACCTGGCCACCAGGTACTCCCTGTCCCTGTTACAGGTCTCTGCTGGCTGGCAAACCCCACCCCACTAACCCTGAACAAGAGGGGATGCGAAGCTCTTCCCTAAATAATCCAACCATTTTGATTACCTGTTCCTTTTGGGCCTCTTGGCTGCTATACCTGGCCTAGGAGCACTCATGTTTCTCTTCTCTTTCCATTCACCTATATAAACTGGGGACGCTCCTCAGAACTCTCCTCTCAAGGGAAACTCTCGTAAGGGATTTACCCGGTTATCCTCCTCAGCCTGAGGTGGATATTGTGTTTCTGGTTCTGAGAAGGCCTCAAGCTGTTAGGTCCAGAGATATGCAAAAGATGGGAGACCTACCACCAAAGTCTATGAAACCAGAAGCAGACTTTATTCCAGGAAGAAAAAATAAAAATAAAGTATCACCGCACACCGCAGGGCATACGAGCTTATCAGCTATAGCTGAGACTACAGCCAGAGTTCGGGCTTCTGTAGCTGTGGTAACGAGGGTTGTTTTTCAGCCTCTTCCTACAGTACCAGGTGTGGCTCAAAGAGCTTTTACAGCCTTGAGGTCAGGCTTAAAGCCCCATTACATTTTAAGTTTTACAGCTTTTGGTTATAAGACCTTAGGATGTTAACTTAGAGTACTTGCGGAAGCCCATGGCTGACACAGTCGCTGTCCACTGTCCCTGAAAGGATGCAAGGCACAGAGTCACGTGGGGGACAGTTAAAATGAAGGGAATACAGTGCAGAGGGTCCCATGGAGGCAGCAGTTAGAAGCTAACCTTTTTCTGCAGGACCTGCCTGGCTGGGAAGCCGGGAGGCAGGAGACCATTGTTGAAAGTTTACCTCTGTCCACATGGCTGCCAGGATGTCTGCTCTTAAGACAGAGGGTGTTTGTTAAAGGTTGACAGTGGCTGTCTGCTTTTTTTTTTTTCTTCTTCCAAAATGTGTATTTATAAAACTGTTTCTATATTCCTGTACCCTTTATTTCTGTATTCTATTCCTGGACTCTTCAGAGCCACCTTTCCTACTGCCCCAGTGCAGACAGTGTGGCTTCTTTCTCGGTGGCTCTAATCTCTTTAACAGCCATCTTCAAGCATGCTCCTTGCTCCTCGTATGGCTAAAATGCAAGTTGTTCAGGCCCTTCTGCCCGAGCTGTGGGCTCCCAAGTCTCATCATAAACCAGGAAGGAAATGGAAGCAGCTGGAAACACCAGAATACTCAACTACCTTGACACCTCCCTGCCAATGAACCGGCCCAAAATGCTGAAGTTCGGTCCCATAGAAAGTCTCAGAAAAAAAAAAGAAAAAAAGGAAATGTTTACAAGTTCTCTGGAAGAATAGAACATGTAACTCACATCCCCTGTTAAGTCTTTGTTTGCCTTGGGAAGCTCCTGGACACAGTCTCTGCTGAGACTGAGATGATACGGAGACTACTGATATGGAGATGTATCTCCGTCAGCATTCTGAGATCCCACTGTGATTGTTCATTAAACCTGATTTACAGCACCTTCATCTTCCTTCTAGCTCGTTTCTCCCAACTTTTCTAAATTCCTCCCACAAAGCAGTTCCAAATACTTGAGAATCCTGTGGACAGTTTTAGTCATTGGTAAGAAGCCCTTTATTCAACAGCACCACAGAGGCTTATATACCCAACACGGTTGAGTCAACAGATGATGGCACACCTGACTGTGTTGGATTTACAAGCCTCCATGGTGCTATTGAATAAAGGGCTTCTTGCCACTGACTGGAGGTCCATGTCCCTGTCTCTCTTTCTCTGTGTGAGTCTTTGTGTGTTTCAACCTCCAGCCCCTTGCCCGAAGCTCGGGAACTGTATGGTAGGGCATAGAGCGCAGACCGGCGTCATATGTTGCATATGGGATGTGTGTGTGTGTGTGTGTCATGACAAGCTCAGTAGAGGCCTGAGTTTCAGTTTACCCTAAAGCAATACCTGGTTCCAAGAAAGACCATGCAGGCACTACCCAGGAATGGACCTCCCAAGAGGAAATACCTAACACTCCAAAGCCCAGCATATACCCATTCCCTCTTCACCAGGACACCCTAGACAAATATCAGCCAATCACGGGTTCTGAACCTTAGAAATCCCTCACCCCAACCACTGATATTATAAAAACTATGCCCCAACTGAGTTCAAGGCTCTCTGATTGTGCCAATGTGTTGGACACACAGAGGGTCCGAGTTCAATCTTAAATAAAGGCTCTGCTTTTACATATGGGATTCTGTCTCCACAGTGATCATTTGGGGGTCCCTGCGATCTGGGTGTAACAATATTCAGCAGGATGTCATACAAATTTTTAGAAGAAACGTCATGCTTGTGAAATTCAGATGTGAGCAGGATGCAAGGAAAATTCAGTTCCCTAGTTGCTACCGGCAAATTTGACTATATTTTGCACAAATGCAACGTGTAAGCCAACATTTGGCTTGGCAGAATGAAAATTAGTTCCCTTGATCTCACTACAGCTGGAAGATGGCCCCGGCTCACAGTAAGGATCACAAAACAGTCGCTCAGTACCAAATCTGCATCACAAAGATGCCTTATTCTTTCTGTTCTGAATGGACTTTCTCGGTGGCGTCTTTTCGCATGCAGTTTGCGGTGTCTACCACCAGATGGCGCAACGGAAACCTCGCTCCAAGCAATTAAGATCTCTTATTTAGACTACGAAAAAAAAATGAGAGTGGCTGAACTCTTGTCGTTTAAAAAATTAAATATTCTTTTGCCGTACAACACTAATATAAGTAGAAGTAACAAGACATATTTCTTAATATGTGGTAACTAGGTATTTAATAACACTGCGGACTAAGCTACTGCAGCCCGTGTTCTTTGCGTGGACTTTCCCACTCCTAAGCACATTTGCCTTTTTTAATATTTTGGAGTCTTCGGCATCTTTCCCAAACGGGCCCAGGTCTGTCAACCTCGTGCTTGCTTTGTATCTATAACCCTGGACACTAGCCACATGCGGCTCCCCTGTCTGTGTTGCTGGCCTCCAGTGTTGTTTCACGCTGTTACCCCACCTGTCAATCATTCCTACTCAACTCGGAGGTGCTTTTTGTTTTTTCAAACATAAAATATGGAAATATCAGCTCTCAAATCAACTGTAGACAGCTGGGCCTTCTCGGGAGCATTTGACAACATCAGGTGTCACAACGGAAAGAATGAGCAGGTGCTGCCCACACAGTCGATACCCAGAAGTTTGTTAAGCGTATCTGTAGGGGATAGGACAGACCACCCCACAAAAGCCACAGCAGAGTGAGTTTCCTTCTTAGCAGTGGCTCCAGGAAGGAGTCTAAAGTCGTGGGAGCGCTATGGAAGCGGGTCTGGGGATGTAAAGAAAACACAATTTGCTCCCCATTGTGACAGAGGCTACATGAACGAATGCCGTCTGTCGGAAGGTTAGCTTGGAAACAGCACTGTTGAAATTAGCCTTGCTTCCTTTCAAAAGGGAAGGCGAAGTCCAAACCCAGCCTCAGAGTTCACATCTGCCTGGCGGAGAACCTTGGAGTTTTGGCGTAAAATGCCAGCTGAGTCAAAAGAGACTTTCGAGAGCAGGGGTGGGAAGGGGCACAGTTTTCCTTTCTGCTTTCTCTGTGATGTCATGGTGAGCTTTATCAGACACCATGTCCCTGAAAAGTAGCTATAGTTAAGTAACCCCCTCCTAACCCTTTTGTGTGCCCTCGTGCCCATTCGTCATAACTAATAGAGACTTGCTCACTGCCAGCCTTGGCTCTGTAATAAACCCCAGGGTGTCTCGCTTTTCTGTGAGATGCTCTCATTCATGGTGGTTTTGCCTATTGTGAACTGAACGAAGCCAGCTCCTCAGTGGTCTTTCAATTTCCCCATCTACTTCCCTTTCTCTTTCATTGTGGTTCATGCAATCGAGCTACTGCTTAAGGGGAGGCTAATTCTTCCCTCTCTCCCCAGGCTAAAACCCTGCTGAGAAGACAGGGAATGGGTTTCACCTCCCCCAGGCCAGCCTTGACAACGCTCTGGAAATTACTTATTGCTGAACTGTTTGCAAGGAACCCAAAGTCAAAGTCCAAGAGTTGGGACGATTCTTCCACGTCAGCACTGCCCTGCGAGGTGAAGAACCTCCTACCTCGTCTGTTTCTGAGGCAGGCTGATATGCGTGATGGTTAGGAAGGAATCGCACAGCATAGCCCGTGGATGAGAGAAGGGATTGGAAGAACAGCCAAGCTCCACCGAGTAGGAGAAACATAGTTGGCAGGATGTATGGCCCATGAGGGCTTTGGCTCAGTGGTTTCCTGTCATTTGCTGCTCTTATGACCTCCCTCAGATCAGCCCCCCATTTACGGACACACCTCCTGCCTAGCTCCCCTTCCCAGCTCAACTGCCACATAAATCCAAGTGGCCTTTGCACCAAAGTTCCCTTCCTGAAGGTGTTCAGCAAACCTTACCTGCCCTAGGGCTTTCTCTGTAAATGCTGAAGAAAATAACTTGGGGTCCAAAGGACTGAAATGTAACTTCTGGTTCCCTGCGGTGTTTATCTTTATGCAGTTTCTACCACTGCGTGGAAGCCCCATTGCCCATAAGGGGGTGTAGATTGACTAGGGCCTGGGCTGGAAAGTTCTGGCATTGGCAACTGTGAGGTCCAAATGAAAAAGGATGATTAGAAAAATCTAGAATCCAAGCGACTGTGGGGGTGGCCAGTAGCACTCAATACATAATTTCCACAGTAAACTTAGTCAAAATAGTCTAAAAAATAGGAGTACTGGCTGGGCGGTGGTGGCACACACCTTTAATCCCTGCACCTGGGAGGCAGAGGCAGGTGAATCTCTGTGAGTTCGAGGCCAGCCTGGTCTACAAAGACAGCCAGAGCTGTTACATAGAGAAACCCTGTATTGAAAAACCAAACCAACAAAAACAAAACAAAACAAAAAACCGAGGAGTACTGAAATTTGTACTCTAAATTCTATGTTTGAAACAGACAAAGGGGAAAAAGTGAAGAAGGTGTGTGGCCCTTGACGCATGGAGTCTGCATAGTTAAAAGAAGCTGGTCCACAGGAAGGTGTGTTTATTTCTGGACATTTCTGCCCACGCTGGGTATACAGCTCAGCTAGATGATGTATGGTGCAAGGCAGCATTCCGGGGAACCTCTCTCCACATTCCGCAAGCGTATGCGGGGCTTTCTGAACAAGAATCCACACTTCCCTAGTTCTGGCTGAGCATGGCCTTGGATACAATGTCAGTGCTTGTCTTACCGGCTACAAGGAATGGACTTTCTGCCCTGCTGCCCTGTGAGCTCCTACACTTACATTCTGGGGCTTTGCACTCATCGAGATGGGAACCCCTTGTATTCAGTTATAAGATGGTTCTGTTTTGTTTTGTTTTGATTTGGGGGGGGTGCTGTTCTTAATAGAGGGCACATTAGCTACATTTCTCCTGGTGTGATACACCACAACCAAGGAAAATTCTAGAAACACGGAGACCTGAGAATGTTGAGTCCCAACACCGGATTAGGGGTGGTGACGGAATAAAGACAGAACAGACACACAGACACGGGAACAGTAAAGCTGGGATCAGATGGGGTTCTCTACAGCTACCACAGCCGATTTCCTCCACAAGTTTATTAAGTTCAGCACACAGGGAGGGGCTGACTTTCTCTGGGGAGCAGTCCTGGGCTGTCAACACCCGGAAGAAGGAACACAGTTGCTAGTCTTTGTTGCATTGACGTTGATCAGTCTGCATACACATTAAGACTCAGACTATGGGAAAGCTTCACCATTTGAGTCTCGGCCATATGGGTAATGGCAGCTCTGCCAACTGTTTTATGGGTCCAGGGTAGTGCCGTACTCAACATGGCCATGCCCTTGTCAAAATACACATTCACTCCGGACTTCACTCATTCGGGCTTCCTCAACTCTCTATGAAAGTGTTTATGTTTATGTGCGCTGACAGTTCAGTTCCTGAAGGCTAAGAGTCCATCGTGACAGGGAACATAGCAGCAAGTGACAGGCTGAACACTTGAAGGGAGGCCAAGAGCTCACCTCCTCAGCTCCAAGCACTGGTGTGGAAAGCAGAGCCTGCAAGCTGAAGTCGGTGAGACTTTTTTATTCTCAAGGCTCTCTCCCTCTCCTCTCCTCTCCTCTCCCCTTTTTTCTCTCTCCTCTCTCTCTCCTCTCTCTCCTTTTTTCTCTCTCTCCTCTCTCTTTCTCTCTCTCTCTCCTCTCTCTCTCCTCTCTTCTCTCCTCTCTCTCTCTCTCTCTCTCTCTCTCTCTTTCTCTCTCTCTCTCTCCTCTCTCTCCTTTTATCTCTCTCCTCTCTCTCTCTTTCTCTCTCTCCCCCCCCCTCTCTCTCTCTCCTCTCTCTCTCTCTCCTCTCTCTCTCTCTCTCTCTCTCTCTCTCTCTCTCTCTCTCTCTCCCCCTACGCCCCCCTCTGTGACATGCTTCCTCCACCAAGGCAAGGCTTCACTACTGAACCCATCACAAACCGGGCCACCAACTGTTCAGATACCCTAGACTCTGGGAGACAGTTCTCACCCAAACCACCACAGAAGGCAATACCGTGCTTAGTGGTACAGAATGAAAACGTGCTGTACTCTGAGGTGGCACACCGGGCTTCAGCTTGAGAATCATTGCTCACCCTGAAGGACAACACAGTTTTGATCACTGGAAACAGAACGTGAGCCCTTACCTGCTAGTAAATGCATTTCGCTGAAAATTTGACAAGCTTTGTGACTTCAATCCTTATTCTGGCTAGTCAAGACATTATTTCAAAGTCTATGCCTTCTGCCCCCCAGAATTGATAGCCAGCTCTGCCTGTTGGCTCCAAATCCCACAGTTTGCTGTTAACGACACACCAGTCATCAAGAATTTTGAATATCCCTCCCGGTGTGCTCACGCTCATGTGTCCCGGTCTGAACTGTTTTAGGACAGGTAAGGTGCCTAGCCTCTGGGAGACTCCTTGGCCATGTCCACTCCTTTATCTTTTCCCAAGGTAGAGGCTTAATTAAACAGAGCCAAGGCAAGACAGCGGCCGGCGTAGCCAATCGCACGTGAAAGTACTTAGAGTCAAATGTCTCGTGTGAAATTCACAAGAACCAAGCCAAGAAGGGAGCTCCAGGGCTAGACCTGGAAAGCCTGGAAAGCGTGTCCTCAGGGGTCTACTTTGTTTCCTATTGCTGTGATAAACATCAAGGCCTAAGGCAGTTAGGTGAGGGAAGGGTTTATTTGGCTGACACTTCTGGATCACAGCCCTTCAGTAAGGGAAGTCAGCGCAGCCAAGCAGGAACCCAGGCAGAAATCAGTGGAACTCTGTGTTGGCTTGATCTCCAGCTTGCTCCTAGACAGAGTTTTTTTTAAAAAAAATTAAAACCTTATTCCCCTTGTTATTTTTGAGATTATAATTGCATTATTTCTCCCTTTCTTCCATCCAAATCATCCCATATACCCGTCCTTGCTCTCTTTATAATTCAAGCCCTCTTTTCCCATTAATTGCTGTTACATATAATATATGTTCCTAAATAGTATCTGCTTAGTCTGTATATTGTTACTTGCATGTATACCAGCTTTTTAATGTAGCCCAGAGCCACATGCTCACGGGATAGCTCTGCCCACAGTAGCCTGGGCCCTTCCACATCAATCAGCTGACTAGAAAATTCCCCACAGACAGGGCCACAGGTTATCAGATAGAGGTGTTCTTCAGTTGAGGTTTTCTCCTCTCAGGTGACTCTAGGTCTGTGTCAAATTGACAATAAAAACTAACTAGCACATAGCAGGGTCTGGGGGAATGCCTCCAATCCCAGCACTTGGGAGGCAGGGGCAGGCGAATCTCTGTGAGTTCAAGACCAGCCTGGTTTACAAAGCTAGTTGCAGGACAGCCAGAGCTGTTACACAGAGAAACCTTGTCTTAAAAAGCAAACAAACGGAAAACTGGATAAGGAAAATGTGGTACATTTACACAATGGAGCACTACTCAGCGGTAAAAGACAATGACATCTTGAAATTTTCAGACAAATGGACAGAACTAGAAAAAGCCGTCCTGGGTGAAGTAACCCATACCCCGAAAGACAAATATAATATGTACTCACTTATTAGCAGACAAAAGACATAAAGCAAAGGACAACCCGCCTACAGGCCACAACCCCAGAGAACCTAGGTAGCAAAGAGGACCCTGAGAGAGACATACATGGATCTGCCTAGGAAGGGGAAAAAGACAAGAACTCCTGAGTAAATTGGGAGCCGGGAGGGTGGGGGTAGGGGAGGTGGAAGGGGAGAGGGGAAGAGGGGAGGGGAGTGGAAAATAAATACATAGCACATTCCTAGCCAAACAATTAAAATAAAAATTAAAATATAAGAAAAAGGCAAAAAAAACAGAACTAAATAAAAGGAAACAAACTAAAACACCTAGCCAGCACAGATTTAAGTGTGTGTGTGTGTGTGTGTGTGTGTGTGTGTGTGTGGAGTAGCCACTATGTGCTAGTCATTCTCATGCCTTTAGGAGCATGTTATGTGTGTATAGTTACGCTAGGAAGCTAGATACAGGTACATAAGCTTAGGGATGAAAAACTCAGACAAAGCCTTCAGTAGCCACGAATGTGCTTGTGGCAAAAAGAAAAAAGAGAACTCAAGGAACAATGGAAACGTGCACCATAAAGGGTTGTGTTCCACTTTCTCTTACGGTTTGAATCTAGACTGTCCCCCAAAGGTCACGTGCTAAAGGTTTGAACCTTTGCTGGTGGTGCTACAGGGAGTTGACAGAAAGTTAATGAACTGGGGACCTAACTGAAGAGAGAGAGGGTCCTTGAAAGGGGAGCAAGGAACACTTCCTCCCTTTACTTCCTGATCACCAACAGATGAGAAATCCTTTCTGCCCATGGCTGCCACCGAATGTGCCGCCTCACCACTGGCCCAAAGCAAGCAAGCCAAACGACCGCGGGCTGAGAGGATGAACCCTGGTCCTTCACCTCCCGGCATGACCGCCCTGGCGTTTGTCACAGTGACGTCCTTTCCTTCAGATGCTTCTCTGATGTTCCGGTGAGCTCATTTTCCTTAGAAACTGGGCCTCGGAAAACACTTCAGCCCAAATAGTAGAGGCGCCAAATAATGAGGCCGAATATTTGGTTGGAAATCTATTTAGCATCTCTCAGTGGACGATAACAAGGCCCCATATAGCCTTATTAAGATGAGGATATGTTTCTTATTTATTGTCTTGTTAGCGGCAGACTCGGATTCTGATAGGGCGATTTTCAGGGCTGAAACTCTTGATTTTCTACTAACAGTGGAACTAACAGCAAACCTGCAATTAGATTTAATTTATAGGCATTTAACACATCTTTAAGTGTGGATTTCTCCAAATGCCCTTGTTATTTTGTTGAGATAGTCTATACGGATGTGGGACCCTGCTAGAGTAATTGAGAGCAATGCACAGGGCCCCATGCACTATCTCAACCTCACTCCGACACACTGTTGACCAACAATTGCTAATAAGGGTTTTTACAGGCTTTATTTCTAACCCTAGAAATTCTGTTCTAGAAAATGTTCGATAGTAGTTGCAAGTTGAATGTTTTAAAGCTTGCTTTTGCTTTTAAAAAGAAACCCTTAGCCAACTAGCCTCCCCCTCCCCCCGACCAGGGCCTGGCAGATATGGTCCTGCAGTTGAGCCAGCACACTTCACTTGCTCTCCACCAGGGGGCGCTGCTCTCCAAGCGGTGATGTCTCCCGGGGAATTTCACCTTCCAACTCCAAAAAGGACCACCGCAACAAAAATATTTCTTTTGAATTTATGTTTTGCGACCTTGGAAATACCATGCTGAGTGAAAAAAGCCAGACACAAAGGCCACATGCTACACGGTTCTCTTTACATAAAATCTATGCAGAGGTCATAAATACATTAGATAAGAAACGACAGGAGGCCTGCAATGCTGCCTCTTCAGAATGCAAGCTGCCTGGGAAGTGTCTGCCCCCTGCCATCACTTTGCAGCAGCCGAAAGGCTATTGCCAGCACGGTGTTCCTCCGTGGCTTTTTTACTGTCTTGTTAGCCTCTGTTGACTTGAATTCTGATGGAACAGTTTTCAGGACTGAAAACCCAGTCTGCCAGAGTGAGGGAGTACCCGAGAGCTTGGGGCTAGGGACTGACCGTCAAGGACACCGTTCACTGTTCTCGGTCACAGAATGCTGACATACAGCCCTCCTGTTCTTCCAAAGATGTTAGGGGAGTTGGGCCTCAGTTCCTCACTGTCCTCAGAGTCGCCTCAAGACCACCCTTCTATAAAAACCCCCCCCTTCCCCATCCTTTTCACAATTCTGCCCCACTCCAAGAGTTTGGGTAATCTCCCCTAATAAACACAGCCCACAGTGTCTCAGGGTCAGCTTGGCCTACCGTGGACAGAAAAGAAAACAAACAGAAGGGTGATCACTGAGGGAGATATCACTCCCAGCCTTGACATCCATGCTGGACCCACTGTCGGCCGTCCCTGTATTAGAACTTGCACATGCACGCAAGCACGCGCGCGCACACTCACACAGGCACGAGCACGCAAGCACGCACCTCTGTCATGAGAGGAGAGCGAGTGGCTGAAATCTTGGGTGCTGCACTGAAACCAAATCTGTCAACCTGTCCCCATCTGTCTCGTGTGACACGGCACAGGGACTCTCTAGAGTGAAGTTAATTTTACAGACTTCCACAGAATTCCAAGCACATTAGACTAGTATGTGTCAAGACAGGTATGGAGTGGGCGGCTCCCACGTCCTTCCTACTGAGTGGGCAACTTCCTTTCCCGCCCCCTGCCTGGACTCAGTTTAGTACGCGCTTATAGACTACAAGTGTGGACAGCGAATGGATCTGATTTTAAGTTCAATGTCCCCATTATCGGCTATAAAGCCAGGCAGATTCTTTACAATTTTCTTTCAGCTCCTTTGTTTATTAAAAAGACCTCCCAGACTTGCTTCGCATGGGGGCTAAGTGGAATGGGAGCTACATGCTCACCCATGCACTATCCACAAGAGAGATTCATTGCCTTTTTAGCAGACTCTGCTAATCCACATTCGGTTCTAGTTTTCTCTTATGGTTCATGGTCAGAACTGTATTCTGTACAAAGCCATTTCTGATGCATCTGCCTTTGTACCTGCCATCTCTTTTAACTTCTATAATGGTGATTGATAGCTTCCGGTCTGCCTCCTCCTGTCCTACATAGCTACAGCGTCCCTGCTGTCTGCCTCATTCCTTCACCCCACTTGACTGACTTTAAGTGTTGTTAGGTAAGAACACTGGTTCACCCAACTGTGCAACACCGTAGTTTGGGCCACCTCACTGCACAGCTCCAGGGAAGATTTTAACTGGGCTTCACAGGAAGTGTGTCCCTGAGTTTATGCTGAGTCCATCCTCCCTGAGGAAGGTTCCATACCTAGTAGATTCCCACTATGTACCTGTCAGGTGACCCCTGTGTCCTTCACCTGACTGACCTGTGAACCAGGGATTTCTAGTCACAGTTAGAAGGGAGAAGGTATAGGGCTAGATTTATTTTTAAATAATAAAAGCACTGGAAAATGAGTTCCTTTGAACTTTCTATTCAACGTCTCTTTTGATAATATTTTAATCTGTTCTCTGAAAGTCTCATAGATGTATATAATGTAAATTGATCATATCCACCCTCCTCCACTTTCCTTCCCCAACTCCCCCAGGATCCCCTCCATCACATTTCTCTCCCAACTTCACGTCCTCCTTTAAATGTATTTATTTATTTACTTGCTTACTTATTAACTCACCGAGTCCAATTAGTCCTTAATGTGGGACTCCCCTCTGTATGCTGTGAATATGTTTTACTACCATTGGTTAATAAAGAGGATCTCTCTCCTTGAACCCGGAGGCAGCAGGACAGGCATTCTAATGTTTCTGCCCCTTCTCCCCCAGTTGTGAAATCACAGCACATTGCTTTGCTTTTTGACGTGTGTGCTGGGGGTCCCAACTCGGGTCTTACACAGCAAGCACTTTGCCAAGAGAGCCCTTCTTCTTGGCTTACTCTCACCCTATATTGTAATAGCCAGTCGACATGGTTTTTCTTTGTCATAAATGACACTAAGTGGACAAAGCCGCCCCTGGCTTCTCAGGGAACTGGATCCAGCTGGATGACTGAACAGTGACTAGTGTTGGGGATGTTTCCATATAGAAATCAGGGCCTTCTTTCCTACTCACACTGAAGGGGTCAATGTCACTGTTGAGTTAACTACTCGGAGTTACGGTATTGGCTGAGCTGCACTGTGGTCCCAGCTACTCAGAAAGCTGAAGCAGGAGACTAGAAAGGGCAAGGTCTGCCTCAGCGACACAGTGAGCTCAAGGTCACCAGAGACTGTGACAAAACATGAAGAATAAAAAGGAAAAAGAGGGATGGGGTAAAAGGCAATGTTTGCATGTTTGCCTAGCCTACCCAAAGCCCTGGGTTCAATCCCTGATAACCCCAACTCCCCCTCCAGATGTTGGCTAGCTGCATTAGCAATTACAGAGCATATTCTTTATTATTTTTATTCTTTGTGCAGTATATTTTTGATCATATTCTTTCCATTCCCCAATCTCCTGAGGTCCAGCCCCTCTCTACCTACCCAGCTTCCATATTCTTTCTTTCTCTTAAAACAGTACCAGTGGTGCATGCCTTTAATCCCAACACTTGGGTTGCAGAAGCAGGCAGATCTCCGAGTTTAAGACAAGCCTGGTCTACAGGTTGAGTTCCAGGATAGCCAGGACTATTAATACACAGAGAAACCCTGTCTTGAAAAACAAACAAAAAAACAGTAATGATAATAGTAACAAAACATTAAACCCTACACCAATCAGCTGAGGTATCGTTAATCTGTTTACAAATGAAGAAGCTGAGGCTCGGGAACACCTTGGCATCAGGCAGACAGTCATGTCCTGGGTTCCTTCGTCCTGTCTCCCCTGATGACATAACACCAGGGCTCCAGGTTTGTCTTACTTCCAGAATCTCCGCGCACCTCCTGACGATGTAAAACACACTCAGACTTGACTCAGCAGCAATTTCTAGTTCAGAAAAAGTGCTTAGTCTTGATTACACATCAGAGCATGCTGACCACAAAGAATCCTCGGGTGGCGTTCTGTGACAGAGAGGATAAATGGCAGCCAGACTTGGACCACCATCCCTCATCAGATGTGTAGAGGAAAAGAGGAGACAGCAGGATTCCACAGGCCATCTGCTCCACTGCCTGACCCAGGCTGCCTGTGTCCCCGGGGAGTCTTTGAGATGTTCTGCCTGGTGAAGCTGAAGCTGGCTTATACATCCAGAGGTGAGAACAGGCCTTTCCTCCATCCCATCTTAGTTCCTGCCACTTGCTTTATTCCAGCTGCATTTTCTTCTCTGAGCAGATTTCTCAACACCACGACCAGAGATCCCTCATTGTGGGAGGAGGCCCTGCACACTGTAGAATGGTTAGTGCTGCCTTGAGTCTCTGCTCACAAGAGTCCAGGCAGACTCTTACAGCTGTTGGCATTCAGAAGTGTCTCCAGACATTACCAGTGCCCTCTTGGGAACAAAAATGTCCCCACTTAGGAACGCTGGTCCATAAGACTAGGCAAGAAGGTATGAAAACACAGATCCACCATCATAGGGGAGAAAATCCCTCCTCCCATTTGCCTAGAAAGAATACAATAATAAAAGTACAAAAAATTAGCACCTATTCAATGCCAGTCATTCCTCTGGCACTGAAAGTCTTCCTTGTTTTTATCCCATTCCTACCGGGACCCTATATCCAGTCCCATGTTAAAAAGTGATAGGAGCGGGTAGAGATATGGCTCCCTTGGTAAACTGTTTGGAATACAACCTTGAGGACTTGAGTTCAATTCTCTACATCCATTTAAAAACCTAGGTGTGGTGGTGTGAACTGTAATACCAGTGCTAGCCAGCCAGCTGAGACTGACTAATCAGTGCCCCGTAGGACCAGGTGAGAGGCTCTGTCTCAGAACAACAACGAAGGTAGAGAGCCATTCAGATGCTCAGCAGACAAAAGAGCTTGCTGCCAAGCCTGACAACCTGAGTTCAAGCCCCAGCATACACATGGAAAATGGAAAGAACTCACTTCTACAACAGGCCTCTGGCCCTCATGCAGACAAGCACATGTGGGCATAAATAAACAGACAGATGCACATACTTTAAAGATAGCTCCTAAGGGCTGACACCTAAGGCTAGCCTCTGACACACACACACACACACACACACACCCCTATGTATACACTCACAGGAGCAGAACCAATATACACACAAAAGCGAGGGATCAAAATAGAGTAATTGTAAATGAAACATAAATAATTCCCTCCAAAGTCCCTGGGAAGTAGTAGATTCTTTAATAATTTGGGTTCTCTATCCTGAAGCCCTGTATTGTGGGGATCCATTCAGTTGGTTTGGTTTATTCTCAACAAGGAACTATGCAAGAATCTGATGCGCTCACCATCTCTTCTCTAAAGATGGTGAGCTATCCTTGGAGTCACAGTGCTGCTACAGCAAGCACACTGGTGCAGATATTCTTCGTGGGATCCAACCCAGAGGAATGTCACTCTGGGGGATCTTAGCTGTCAATGCACCTCGTGGAGGGCCACTTGGGCAGTGGTAGGAAAAACAAGTGGGATACAGAAACAATCTAAAGATGTAGAAAAGCAAAACTGCTCATTGCCAACCATGTCAACAGCATCATTCACCAGAAAGAGGTTCAGGACATGTGTGTCTTGTTAGCGGCTCGCCAAGGGAAGGATGTTCCATAGAAGAGAATACAGAGAGAAAGATTCTAATATACAGAATGTAGTTAAAACTCAGAAGGGTCTGGCAGACAGTAAACAGTCAAATCTCGGTTCTTACAGTATTGAGTTAAGAGCTCTAGGCAAAGATGGGAGAGCCATTTTCTTCAGTAACATGTATCCAAAAAAAAAAAAAAAAAAAAAAAAAAAAAAAAAAAACATCAGTAACATCCCTGACTCTTGGGACAGACAGACAAGCCTAAACTCAAATCCCATCTCTGGCACTTCCCACATGTATAATCTTGGACCAAAACCTCTCTGTCTTGCTTTTCTTGCCTGTGAGGAAGAATGACGCTCTCCACTGCACAGCTGGTTGAGCCGGCTAAACAAGATGGCGCGATTCGGGCTCCTAGCAGTGATCAGCACACAGGAAGCATCTAAAATCATCGGCAAGTCTAACAGTTGAGTTTAGCTGATATCCCATTTGTCTAACATGACCCAGAGCTGTCGGTGGAGGTTCCTAAGCACCTACAAAGTCCTTTACTCCATGGTCACACTGATCTGTTCACACACTCAGCTTCCCACTCTTCCAGATTCCTAGCTCCAACTCACACTATCCCTGCCAGTTAGGCTCGTCTTGGCCATTGGCCCCACCAGGTAGATCAAGACCATGTGATAAAGTTTCTCCCCCCCCCCACGCCCCATACAGATCTCTAGCCCATCAGCAACCCAGATCAGTCTCCGCCCATCAGTGTCTGTGCCTGTAGACATCACTTCCTTTTAGCCCTGCCAGGCAGGATGCCTCTTTTCTTCAAGCCTGGGTGTGATCTACAGCATGGTCTCAGCTCTGTCCGCTCCTGAGTTCCTTTCCACCTCTCTGAAATCTCTCATCCTTCCCACTGGTTTCACCAACAGCTGTGGGAACCATGAAACTCACCTCCAGGCTGAAGCTACAGATGTAATTCTTGGCATCACCACTGACCCCACTCACTTAAACGTGTACCAATGACCAGCTGTGTGCCCAGAGCTGTGTTCAATATGGAGACAACACCATTAAAGTCAAACCTGGATTCTGCCCAGAATCAATCCACTTGCTCCTTTTCTCCCTTTAATCCAACTGGTCTCCCATCCTACATATCTTTTTAAAAAATATTTTTGTCCAAATGTATTCTAAATTCTGATCCTCTACTCTATAGCCCCCCATTATCATGAGCCCCCCCTTCACTTTTGAGGCAGAATTCCAATATGCAGCTTAGGCTATTTTTAAAAGGTTAGCCGGACTCCTACCTCAACCACGGGAATGCAGGGATCACAGACTTCCATCACCATGGTTAGTAGCATTCTTTCATCTTTAAGAGCATATTTCTTCTAAAGACCTTCACCCTCCAACTTATTCTTCCATGGATGCCAATGTTCCACATGAAGAAAAAAAAGTTGTTTATTTTCCTTCCCTTGCTTCAAAAGCCCTGCTGGTACACCATCACCGGGTGGTAACATTTAAATTCTCTAATTAGGCACACACAGTTCTACACAATCTGGCCAGTGTTTGACTCCTCGCTTTAGTCTCCTCCCCATCCCATCCACCATGTGACACATCCCGGCGCCACCAAGCCTCTCTCAGCCCTCAACCTGGGGGAGGATTCAGTCTCTCCACCTTCACATGTGCTCAGCTCTCGGTTACAAATGCCCCTGCCTGACTCCTTCCCTCCCGGCTCACCCATTTCACGATCTCCCATGAGTCCCCGCGACTCTGTAAAATGTCACCACTCTGAAGCCGTCCCAGGCTTACACAGTGATGGCTAGTTACTCCATCCTCTGATTCTAAAAAGCACTTTAACGACAACATATGGTGGCAGGATCGCTCTAATATATATCCACTTTCCAGTGTGCTTTTCCGCAAAGCATTAAGCGCCTCAAAGACAGGGGCCATGTTCTGTTCCCTCTTCGGTTTCCGAGAATCTGGTCCGAGGTAAGCACATTCATGAATCTAATGAGGAAGAGGACTGGTGATTGTTTACTGAGTTCTGTTTCGGTTGCCCTTTTAGATAGGAACAATCATTGCGAATTTATAGGTAAAGTGACTTATAGCAGATATTAGATGGTTTGCAAAATCGGTGAAAGTCTTGAAGCTTTCAATGAAGCTTCCAGAATGACTGTAGACCCCCAGAATTGTGCGATCTTTGCCACAGCACAATACGATAGAGCAGTAGATGCTACTGCAGAGAGACGCTTTCTCGAGCAGCTGTTGACAGCAGTCGTATTGCATCTGACACAGCTGTGCCTGCCAGTGGTTCACGTTGAGCCTGTCTTAGCTGTGCCTGCAAATGGCCAGCCACTTTGCGTGCTGCCGACAGCTCTGTCCTCTTAACACTGCCCCCCCCAGTCATCTCACTTGAGTACATCCAATTGATGGAGCCTGAATAATATCCAGGAGCTTAACTGCAAGGGAGTTTGATAAATGTTCCTTTTCAGCTCTGTAGCCTCTGCAGTCGGGGTTAGACACACAGAGCTGGGAATGGATGTTAAAGACGAATCTGGAGTATCCGTGAGGAGCTCCCAAGCAGCCGGCATTTTGACAGCTGAGTGGAATAAGTAGCCTTACTGTCCCCACTTTATTAGCAAGAAGACAGAGGCTTACAAAGAAAGAGAAAGCCCGTCCTAGATTATATCAAGGGCTCCAATGGTCTCTAAGACAAAGTCAAGCCTGTCTGATGCTGAGACTGTGTTCTTTCGACCCATTTGCTTTGCGGGAGTGCTTCTGTTGGGAAATCTCCCCGAGGTCCAAAAAGGGAAAATCAAAAATCGAACAAAGTCTAGCCTCCTCGTTATTGTCTCTGTTAACTGTTGCTCTAAACTGTGGAAGATGTGTGTCTGTGATAAAAAAAAAAAACTTTGTCTCTTTAATGTGCCCAAATATATTGATTACAGATTTGATAACTGTAAGGTCATATAGATCGTGGTCTGAAATACAATTTTTCACTGATCACTCATGGATCCCAAATGTAGGTGAAGTGACGACTCCCGATAATGACTTCATCCCCTAGTGCCTCAGTAACATTTTGAAGACAGAAAACACCCTTATCTGACTCAAATCAATGCAAAATTAACCCAAATCAGCTGCAACATCAGACGTGGGCCAGGCCTCCTGCTCTGACACTGAATATCCCTCCTCTGGTGTTCTGAGTGAATTAATGATCATAATGATTAGGAGAGTCAGAAGTCAGCTGGCTTCAAACAGCATCAGCTTGAGAAAATTCTCAGACTAATATTGGGGAAATGGTCTCAGATTCCTTATACACTAACTAACAGACAAGATAAAAACAAAAAGCAGCCATATTAGTAATGCTGAACGGTCCTCTTTTAGTCTGAGCTGACCTCAGATCTTGCCTCAAAAACATAAACAATAAAAGAAGAAGAAAAATGATCAGAGGTTCTTTCCAAGACTTTCAGATTGTGTGAATTCTGAGGGCAGAGTAATTTCTCAAAAAAAAAAAAAAAAGAGTTTGTCCTTTCCAGCAAACTCTGTGATTGAATTTCTCCCCAGCTCTGGAAGGTCTGGGCCAAGCCAGACATCATAGGACTTAGTAAATATTCTTGTTCCATGTGAGTGCTGTGTAGCAGATTCACAGGGCCGAGCCTGTACACAGCTCCTCCCCAGTATCCGACTCTTACTTAGCAAATGTCTGGCAGACGCTAGGTTCATTTTAGGACACTTCTTCCTACCATTCAATAGTGGTCAATTTTGTGAATTTTCACCCTTCTCCCTTTTCCCTCAGTCTGGAAACCTAAGATGGTGCCATCCACCTTCAGAGGTAAGCCTCGCAGGGAGAGGTATGTCTCCTGGCTAATTTTAAATCCAGTCAAGCTGACGGTGCAGATTAGCCATCACAGAACCAAGGAACTGGCCTTTTGCTCCCAAATAAAGACATTCAAGACCTCACTGTAGCCAGCCCACTTTCCCCAAAGACTGGTATAGACACTGTATTTCTATCCCTTGCATCTGTCTTGCACCCTGGAATTCACCCTTCTGGTTTTCATTCCCCTGTAGTCTATTCAGCCTCCTAGTAATGACCTTTCATTTTCAACCCTACACCAACACATCCACATAGCATATGCAACACAAAATACACTATTTCTCATTCATAGAGGCTCCTTTGGTTTATACATACTTCCTGTTCAAATAGCCAGGCAGTAATTTAACAGGCTTTTGAGCATCTATCTCTACTATAGTCCATGAGTGTTGGAGGAGGCTGCTTGTTGGTTCCCAGCTGTCCAGACTCCCGAAATAATCACAAAGAAACTCTATTAATTAAATCACTGCTTGGCCCATTATCTCCAGCTTCCCATTGACTAACTCTTACATATTAACCTAACCCACTTCTATTAATCTGTGCATCACCACAAGGTTGTGGCCCAGCAGCAAAGTTTCAGCACTTCTTTTCGGCAGCGGCTCCATGGTTTCTCCTTGACTCTGCCTCCTTTCTCCCAGCGTTCAGCTCAGCTCTCCCCGCCTATCCAAGTTCTGCCCTATCAACAGGCCAAGGCAGTTTCTCCATTCACCAATGGTATTCACAGCACACAGAGGGGAATCCCACATCACATGAGTGCCTAGAATTTTTGACAAATGTATTCACTGTTGTGTTCCTAGTGTTTATTAGAGTACCTAGTATTTTAATAGGGTAACTGTATTTGTTGACAATGAAGAATGAAAACTGACTTTACAGAATGAGCCAAAGGAAACTTTGCTCTTATCAAACATGGTGGGTTTTGTTATTGTTGTTGAGATAACAAGACTACATTTTTCTTCTCTGTGTCTCATAAACAGTACCCACCCCAGGTTCTGTTCTAGACGATCTGCTTACCCACACTACTCCAGGGGCATTATCTTCTACCTTTGTGGCTTTACCTTCCACTTTGGTGAAATTTAATTTTTCTGATTAAGAATTGAGTTTTCTTCTGGGGATGTGGATCAAGTTGATCTTAATTTCTGTCACATGAGTGAACCTAAATCAGAGAGGCACATCTCAGAGTTAAGTGGCAAAAAAGCCTTGGAGTCACTGCCTAGGCTCCTCAGACACAGAATGGAGAGAAAAAAGTTCCAATGACAGAGTAAAAGTTAGGATTGCTTTCTTTTCTCAGGGGAGGACTCAAGTCCTGTGGGCAGAATGAGAGATGCCCTGGGTGGTTCTGGATCAGGGTGGGGAGGACTCAACTCCTGCGGGCAGAATGAGAGATGCCCTGGGTGGAGGAGGAGGAGGATGAGGAAGATCATCCTGATGACAGTAGCCACTGGATCTAGCCAGAAGAGAAAACTCACTTTGATTGGCAGATCCCAGCAGGTACAACAGCAACCTAGCTGGGTATGCCACACGTACTAACTTGGTGAAGCAAGAGCCCTGAAACCATTCCAACTTACAAACAGAGAAACTGAGGCAAAGAGAACTTAGAAACATCTCCGATATCACCTGAATGTGAAAGCAGCAAGGTTGCTCCCAGCAGAAGCCAAAGTGAATCTTTAGCCACAAAACCACAGGACACTAATGTGTATGGACTGGTATTCACCGGGGAGACTAATGTCCCCAGCATGGACACATTCCACAAAAACAACCACCAAGGGGGCAGGTGGTTATCCTTAAATGCTTTACTGACACATTTATCCCAGATTATCTAAAGACTATTATTATTTTATCTGGCACACCAGTCTCTCCTACTAAATCCTTCACTCCTGTTAATAATATTCCTACCACTTCAGTCACACAGTCTGGAAATGTTCCCATCTGTGTTCACCGTTGCTACTTCTCCACAGCCCAAATTAGCTGTTGTGTCTCTAAGCGCCCCCACCAAAGTTTGACTTCTGCACCAAACTTCCAGTATGCACTGTCCTTCCAATACGTCTGCTCCTCAATTGCCACGGCTTTAACCCTGGTATCTAACCTTTACTGACACAAGCTTCCTAAAGTCTGTCTTGAGTCACTGTCTCTTAAAGCCACGGAGAGCACAGGCGTTTCTGGATGCGATTCTGATCAAACAGCTGCCCCGCTGATTACCAGTCCTTCCTCTGCCCCGCGTGCCCTGTGGCTTACCCTCCCTGTTTTCCATCTGCCCCAGGACACTGTCCTGGCCATTTTCCCCTTGGTCCTCTGCAAGCGCTCAGCTCTTGCCAGATGCTACCGTAAGCACATTTTACTTCATGCACATGTTCATTCCCTCGCTGCTGCCTTCCTTTTCATGGGTCTCTGAGTGCCGTTCTCAGCACTGAGGCCTGCCCGTGGTATTTCGGCTTTGGATTCTAACAGCCCACCCCACCCGAAGTCTAACTCACTCATTTACACACTTTGAAGTCAGATAACTTTTCCAAACAGTACACAGCCCTGAGAAAATTCTTCAGGAACACTCCTTTGCGGGTCTTCCTCGAGCTTTCTTTTTCCCGCTGACAGTGTAGACGAGGGCATGAGTAACAGGGAGAGCATGTCGCTCCAGACATATTTGTAATGATTCCTGCTCTCCTGCTGATCAAGCAAATTGCTTTTGCTTTCTGCCACCCCTTTCACAGGTGTTTGCACACTCACCTGTCCCTTGCACGTTCAGCGGCACCATTTTACTTAGAACCTCCATTGATTGTCCTCACCTTCATTTAGGTAACTCTGTCCACTTTGAGCTCTGTCCCACCTGGCTCCCGCTCTCCCTGTCTCAGGACCTTCCGCCCAGGCTTCTCTCTGTAATGGATATGACCTTTCCTTCTATCTAAAATGACCTGCAGTTGATCATGTCAGGGGGACCTAAGCCCTGTTCCTCTAACTCTGCCCCCATTTCCTGTCTGAACCCTCTTGTGGCATATACCACATACGGCTTTGTACACTTTAATTTTGTGATCAGTGTATATTCCATTTTAAATGAAAATTCTTGCTTCGCTGTTTGGTTGCCCACCCTGACACCACCAGAAGCCCTGCAACTTCTCTATTCCTTCTGTTTCTTGGAGCAGAAGATTAAGTCATAATTCAACTTATTTTCAAATTAGCCAGTTTGGAACCCTATTTTCATCTATCTCAATAGTGCATCTCCAGAATACAAAGGCTCCCCTATTATTTAACCTCCATCCTCTGCTAAAAGGTGTCCCAGAACTCCAAAGTGCGGGAAGCCTGTCTGCTGGGTGCTTCTGTCTCCTCACAGCAAGCTACTCAGGCAATTCACAGAGACCCGGTCCCCGCCTGAGCTTGCTCACATGACAAAACTTGGGCTATAATAGCACAAGATGCTCAGAGCCAGGAGGCAGCAGAGTCTCCCGAGCCTCTCCCTATGTTCATCAGGGCTCACAGCACCCAGCATCAGCTTGAACTTCCATACACAATCTCTTCAAAGCCAGGAGATGGTCTATTGTCAACTCACCTGGGCCTTCTAATCATGATGTTGTTCTTGGCTGCCACTCTAACCTCCTTAACATAAGTTTCTTCTTAAGAAAGAACTGCATCTGTAAACAGCTGTCTTCACTCACTGCTGGGTCAGGCTATGCTTTAGGACAGGCTTAGAGGAGGGACCCCTGATGCACCCAGCCCCGTCCCCAGAACACTCTTCTGGTTGCTATTGAAAGTTTGTCGTCACCAAAATGGACGTGTAACCTTGGTTCTTTGCAAAACCCAGTGGGTAACCAGTCCGTCCATTGTAAACGAGAGCCCACCCCCAGGAACTAGGTGATATCGGTAACCTGTGAAGGACAGACTTCCTCATCCTAAAATTGCTCCGAGTGCCAGTCCTCATACGTTCAGTCCTTCAGCGACTTCCTAGGCCACTGATCTCAAACGAATCCACCACTGTAAATCAGTTTTCCCTTTGTTAAGTATCCCACCTTTTCCACTGACTAACCTCTGAAATCTCTTCTCGACTTCAGTATTGTGTATTCTACTACACATATAATAAAAGTACGTTGACACCTCACATTGAACTTGGAACTTGTGTAAAAAGACTGTTTGAAAAAAGGTAACAAAATTCAACGCTTAATTTTGTAAACGATAGGGAACCTGAGTCCTTAATTTCAAAGTAATGAAACACCAGTCCTAAGCTTTCTCAGGACCATGAATTCAGCACATTATGGACCTAGCTGTTATGGAGCAAGGGATGGCGCTGTTAATTTTATCTTTCCTTTACCTTGCTGCTGGTAAGCCTTTTATGCCTGCAAGGTAGGAGCCTGGTTTCCATAAACATTATATGAAATCAGTTCCAGGCTGGAGGATTTTCAAACGCTCCTTATTTTTCACAAGTTACTTTTCAAAAGAGAGAATATTTGCATATTCAAGGTGAAATTCCATGGAAAGACGCCTCCTTGCCCAGTTTTACAGAGTAATTATTTCTACATTTCTGAGCCGGCAACACCTCCAGAATGTCAGCTCAGACTCACAATAGATGTAGGTATTAATTAGGCCCTCTAATTACCCGGGCTTGTTTAGACTAATCAAGTGACGCCACAAACAGCTTCAATCTGTTGGTTGGATTTTTCTTGAACAACTTACAGTCAAATAGGAACTTGTTATGACTAGTAAATTGCACAAACACACTTGCAACAGAGAAAGCCCTTCTGTGTTCCCTGAATACAGGCCCTGGCTCACAAAGCTACAGCCAAGTCCGCCTCCTAAGGTACTTAGAAGAAAGGCCTTTCTGTCTCCCGGTGGAAAATCAATACCGCATGCTGGAAGGTTAAGATGAGGAGTTAAAGCGTCCTCTTCACACCACACGGATAAGTAAACACCACTGTGGGCTTGGGCGCTTGGTTATGGTGCAGCAGAATCTGGCAGGCAGCTGAAGGCAGACCCGGAATAGAGTTCTCCCCAGCTCAGAACAGAGCCCCCGACCGGAGCGGTCAAGCGAGCTGCTGCTCTCAGCCCTGAAGCTGCCACTGCTAGCCCTGTGCCTCATCTAATTTGATTTTGGTGCTACCGCGGGTCTGTGTGCGCCTGCAAAATTGCATAATTTGCCATTTCCCCAGCTGTTATCCAGCAAAGCTCTTCTCTGCACACCGATTTTGCCTGGCTGCTAATAAACCCACAGGCAGAGGCGGAGGGGAGTTCGCTCATCACTCTGTGTCCTCAGGTTCTCCTATCCTCAAACTACACAGCCCTCTCACGTTTATAGACAAAGGCCGGCGGGCCCTTCTTCAGCTAGCTGTGTGTGTATACTTTCTGGGAAAGATTGTTTTTACGGCCTTTTTGTCTAAACTGGCTACACCTCCTACTGCCCGCACCCACCTCCCTGAACACATGCTTCCCGCCAGCTCGCTCTCTGCCCACCCCTCGCTGTGCTGATGTTTTTCCTGAGATACCCTGGCATTTCTGGCTTCTCTCCACTTTGAGTCAGATCTCAATAGGGTTGAGGAGAGGTTCTAGAGTCATTATCAGAGCCAGAGGAAGGCAGGCGCTGACAGCCTCTCAGAGCCCACTTCCTCGGGCTAGTATTTTTCCGTTACACTGCGGATAAAAGACAAGGCGTCCGTCAGATGTTCCTTTCCCGGGAACCCTCTGCAAGTGAGACTTTGAGAACACAGAGCCCTGCTCATTCTGGGGGGAAGGAGACGTTCATAGCGTCCTTTGTTCTGCGACAAAGCCCGCCAGTATCCTGGGGGTAAGGGAAGGCCACACTACCGGGGCGCACTCCAGACACCTGAAAAGCACAGCAGGGCGGGTGCACACAGCAGGGACAGACTGACTTGGGGACCCAGCAGTGGCCTGGGTTGAAGTCAGGCTCAGCTCCTCTCCTGTGGCTTCCACCAAACTTCCTGAGCTCAGCGTGAGCCAAAGGCTTTCCTACTGATCTTTCAACTACTAATCAGCCAGAGTGTAAAATAACCTCTGAGATGTAATGTGCCTTGATATTAAATTATGCAAAGGTGCTGTTGGGTTGTAGCATAGCAGAAAGTGGGAAAGCATACATCTATTCTCAGGTTTATGCTGTAGACATTTTTTTTAGTTTTTTTTTTTTTTAACACAAATGAATTATATTCCTCCCCTGCCCCACCCCCAGGGTATTCTCTCTCTCTCTCTCTCTCTCTCTCTCTCTCTCTCTCTCTCTCTCTCTCTCTCTCTTTCACACACACACACACACACACGTGCACGCGCAAATCCTCTACTACCTAGCCACACCCCACATTCCACCGTACAAATAAATCAAAGCCCCTGATGGCATTTCTAGTTAATACAATTGACATTAGACACTTTTTTCAAGAATGCACTTTCTCACTTTAAAATGGGCAAACTTCATTCTCATATTTCTGCAAAGTGGAAGTTCTGAAACTGATTCTCAAGTGACCTACTGCAGTGCTCCTTCAGCCTGGATTTCGATTATTTATAGCCAAATTCTGAACTCCTTGCATGTACAACTACTGTGTCCTGTACAAGACCTTTCGGTTTGTTACGAAAACAGGCGACCTAGCTCTTGATTGGAGCAATGGTACCTTTGCATAGCTGTCCTGACAAGATCATTGCCACTCGCTTGAAGCTCTACTACTTCTTAATGTGATAACTGCCGTGGGAGATTAACCTTCTCATGCTGACTGCTGGGCAGCCCTCCCTGTCCCCAGAGGTGGACAGAGATATTTAATATGCTTATTGCCTTGTAACACTGAGTTTCCAAAGGTTGGGGTATCTTAAAAATGAAAAGAGCTTATTTTTAAGATATCTTTTCCCTTTGGAAAAATTTTCACGTATAGCCCAAATGATCCCTTAGGTTTGCTGAAGAAGTTCCTAAGAGATTCAGCTTCTATTCTCTGACCTATGCAAGGACTTTTTTTAGTTGTGTGCTTTTTGTGTTCTGCTGTCCCCGGGCATTCATGAAGCTTCATCTCCTGTTCCACCCTGTCTCCTGTTCTGTTTCCATTTATTTGGCTGTTAGGGATATTTCAGGGCTGTGTCTCCTGCATCTGATTTCTCTTGTGCGGCATCTGTAAGCCCTGAGGCAGCAGCATTTCTGTGAACCGCTTCAAGGCCTGCTTTCATTTCTGTCCTCTGCCTTTCCTGCCCCGCCAGGCACTGTCTACACTATGTTCCGTGTGAAATCGCAGTGCCAGGATTGACTTCTGATAGAACTCCCACAGGCCTGGCTGACAGCCTTCGTCACTGGGTTTCAAGCTGACTCAGGGGTCAGAGCAGTAAAATCACCCTCAAGCTTTTCTAGGGTTTCCAGATTCTAAAATAAAAAGTGAGGAACAAATTTAGATGATAATTGACAGGTAATAGAAAGGCTCCCTAAGGTGAGTCAGGGGGCTGGTCCTATTGGGACTATGCTTCAGAGTCAATTCCAAGATGAACATTTGCACAGCACAAAAAGAGGCAGCCATACTCGTCATTCAGGTATTTATACTTACATAGATATAACAATGCATCCATATTGCGTTTTCTTTGTGTTAACAGAAATAGCATAGTAAGAGTGGACACTGGGGTGAAGTGTGGTATACCGGAAACAGCACTGGACACCAAACAAAAAGATACTGCCAGTCTTTACTTGCTAATAAACATGACCACAGGCAAGTGAGGAATAACCCAAGCCTGCGATTCAAAAGAGAGCTTGTTCTAAATATCAGCTCACTTTACCAAGTTTTTGCCAAGACTGAAGCCAAGAGGAAGTCCAATAAGAGGAAACTCATTCATTGCATAAAATTCTGGGTAAGCTGGACCATGGCCCCCAAATATCCACTAACATGTTAGCATTGTGTTGTGGACCTAATTGTGTCTACTTAAATCTGTGTGCTGAAGCTTGAACTCTCTGTAGGATGGCATTTAGAGACAGGGTCTACAAAGGGATCATTAAGGCCATTAAATCTTAAAGAGGGGCGGGTAAACCCACAGGTCTGATATCCACATAAAAAAAGGAAAAGATACCAGACACCCCTTATCTCCGCACATTGCAAAACCAGAAAGAGTCCCACCTCCACGGAACTGAATCTGCCAGGAACTTGAACTTCTTGGTCTTCTAACTACCAATTAAGTGAGGAAATAGAATTCTGCTGTGGAATTTTGTTTGGCAGCCTTAGCAAACTAACAAATTTAATGTAGGAACTTCGCCATGACTTGTCCTTCTAGTCTTAATACATTACTCAAGACATGGTAGATATTTGTAAGATTTTGATTAATTATTCTATGAAAAAATGTTATTGTCAGTAAATTAGTATACACCACAAACCCTAAAATACGCATCATTTCCATACAGCTACCCAGATCATGGCACACCTTGTTACCTGCTTCTGATAAGGGAGTGCTATAGCCCATTTTTCTTTCTTTTAAATGATATTAGATGTGGAGAGAAATTAAAAAAAAAGGTCTACTAGTGTGAGAGATAAGAAAGGAAATGGAGCTTCAATTTACATTTCAAATGTTATCATCATTGCAAATGTTACTGTAAGCCTAAGAAAATGAATCCAAAGATCTCACATCTTCCGGGCTTCATCCTCCTTGGTCTCGACTGGTCCAGGTGGCGATTATGCTCTTCCCTCATGGCCCCATCACTCAACGGTAAGAGATACATCACAAGCATTGCGCTGTGAAATCTAGGAGTGTCTCCTAGGTTCAAAGCTTCCGTCCTTCCCTTCCACCCCCTCCTCCCTCCTAGTCATCTTTTCTCATCCTGATTCCACAGTAATCCATAGAGCTTGCTCCTAAATCAGTTCCGTAAAGTATGTGCAGCAGAGCTTTGATAGACATTCCTGACTTGTATTATGTATTTGAATTTCTAAGTTATTTTCTCACACAGTCTCAACGACATTATTAAGCCTTACAAATACTCTAACACTCACCTCCTGCAAACTTCTCTAGAGGAAACGGAACTGTCTTCTACAGTTGTTTATTTGAGTCAAAGTCATTGGCAGGTGCTTCTGTGCTGGGGGCAGAAACAACAGCGTGGTGATTCTGCAGCCTTGATACCTAGGGCTCAATGCATACTCAGGGAACATTGGTTCACACTCCAGCTATTTATCAAACCTGTCCACAAACATTGGCTTATCCCTAACAATAAAAATATAAACAAGCCACACCTTGGCCTTCAAAGTTTGGGTGAAGTACTGTGAATACCACAGGACCGTGTGACGCTACCATCTGAGCCTGTTAACCCCAGGTCTACTAAATTTCCCTAGTGGAAGTGTGATGACTATTCCTGGTTGTCAATTTGGAATAAGCTAAAACTAAGCAATTGGGAAGACCTGTGAGGGATTTATCTTGGTGGGAAGTCCCACCCTTAATTGATTATTTAAGGTCAGACTATCCACCCTAAATCTGAGTCGTGCCTTCCTGGTGGCAGCCTACGGAAAAGAACGTGGAAGAAGGAAGCCTTTGCTTTTTGCCTGCTTGCCCTCACTTGTTGGCGAGTTCATCTTTCCATCACTGGTATTAGAACCTACTTCTTCAGGATTCCAAAACAGAATGGAGACCAGCTGAGACATCCAGCCTTGTGGGTGGATTGAGCAGCTATCAGATTCTTGGCCTCTTCATCAGAAGACAGCCATTGTTGGACTACCAGAACCACAGCTGGTAAATCCAACTTTAATGTACATAGATTTATTCTATCCATTCTGTTCCTATAGAGAACCCTGACAAGTATATGATGCATCAAGTAAATTTTTTGTATAGACAAAAATGCAGATTTAAGTCCCATTATTTAATTGCCATTTCAGGAATATTGATGAACACATATCAATGGATGCTTTAATATTATTATTATCATTAGTTATCGTTGTTGCTGCTATTTCAGGGTGACTGATGGTATTTTATTTTGTTAAAGGAACTGGATTTTTAGGTTACTCTTGTTCAATGACAAAACAATCAATCACTGAGTAGCTTTCTGTTATCTAGAATGTTCAGGCTCTCCTTGCTAGACAGTCTGCCTGGCCCTCTCAGCCTTGTCTTCTTCAGACTCTTTCCCCAGCTCACAGTTTAGGTTCTCCCAAATCTCAACAATTCGCACACCCTGACATCACCCCGTGTCCACACTGGGACTTCTCTCCTTACCCTCCACCAGCCTCTCCTCATTACTCTGTTAGAGATGGTCCACCTACTTTTTTCGTAAATCCCTTCTTCACTCAGCAGCTACCTGTGCATCAGTGAACACCCAACACAGGAGCTGAGCATGGTGGTACAGTTTACAGTATAACCCCAGAATTCAGGAGGATGAAACAGGTAGATCAGAAATTCAAGACCAGTCCATCCCTACGTAATGAGACCCAGGAAGGGAGGAGGGAGGGAGAGAGGGAGGGAAGGAAAGAAAGAAGGAGGAAAGTAAGGAACAAAAGGAAGGAAGAAATGAAGGAATGAAGGAAGGAACAAAGGAATGAAGGAAAGAAGGACAGACAGGCAGACAAATTAGGGAATGGAGACCAAATACCCAGTTTAGGCTCTTTCCTCCAGGAAGACTTCCATGATACCTGTGGACTTTGTTGGTGTTCTTTTTAGATGCCCAGGGTATCAGGGTTCAATACACAGTACATTGTGCTTTAATAATTTGTCAATAGTCTGGTCTTACCTTCCCTTAAGCTAGACATGAGCCTCTCTGGGGTAAAGGTTGTTTGACTTGTGACTCAGTTCCCCTAAGGTAGAGCCAAGGTCTATTAATAGGAGGCTTCTAGACTTCACAAGCCCTATTCCAAGAAGGAAGGGTGTTTCCCATATTCTCAAACCACACTCCTCATGCTTATCAAATATCTCCACCAAAGAGAGTCGGGACAAAGGGGTCTATTCAATTTCTCACCTCTTCCTTAGCCCACCTATCACTTGGTGACTCTATGGGTAATACCTCTAATCTAGGATAGGAGTCCAAATGTACAAAGCAGCTGCTTCCTCAAATGCTACCAAAGAAATCCACTCATGAAAAAGCATTTGTATGTATACATTTAAGATCCCATTAAACATCTGGACAGAGACTGAAGAAGGCTTGCATAGCAAAGAGTCTCAAATTGAGCACTTTGATGTTTCTGCTTAGACACTACCATGGTTTGAATATAAATTCCCCCCACAGGTTTACATTTTGAATGTGGGGTCCAAAGCCAGTGGCATTACTTTGGAAGGTTCTAGAAACTAGAAGGTGGGTCTAGCTAGTCTGTCACTAAAATTAGGCATTTGAAGTTGATACTCACGCTTTGCTTTCTGCCTCGCCCTCTGCTTCCTGCCCTGCACGATGTGAACAGTCTCTGCACATGTTCCTACTGCCATGAAATGAGCTAGTTCATTCCACCTCTCCTCCACGGTGATGGCCTGGGCTCTCTGAAAACACAGGACCAAATAAATTCTTCCTCACCTAAGTTCTTTCTTTCAGGCACGGGGGCCACAGGTACACAACTCTAATTAGTATAGATGCTCTCAGCCAGTCCCCACCCAACACTCCCTGGTCTCTGCATGCCCTGCTGTTCCCTGTCACACACCAGGGCTCCATAGCCAAATTTCCTCTCCCACTTTTCATCCCTCATAGCATAGAAGCAACATCTCTTGCTCTAGGCTGGGCAGTTTTCCCTTCCTCTCCAAGCCTCCACTGTGCCAGTCAGCACCCACCCTTGGCATTGCTCCCTCCTCCCCTAGAGAATTCTGTCCCCTGGGACAGTCTCCCTGTGATGGGGTCCACTGCCTTGTCTGGTTGGGAAGGTTCAGGGTGAGAAAGCAGTTGACTTCAGTGTAACCATTTAAGAAGTTTATTAATCAACTTGCAGGAGAGCCCACATCCCTGGTTGTCTTGTCTCGTGGAATTCAATTCTTCCTCCGAACATGTCACAGTGCATTACCCTGCCAGAGTTAGCACATTCGAACATCCTGTCATTGTGCGAGTGGCACAGCCGTGACATAACTGAGCTCATCTTTTTCTTTCAGAGACAGATTCTGGCAGCTATGATCTCGACTTTTAAATTACATTGCAATGAATCTTACTTCATCCACCCTGTCTGAAAGTAATTTTGATTCCTGAGTCCCATAAGATGTTCTATCTCTAAGAGTTATATTCAAAATAGCTAACGCATATCTAAGCCTTTTCCCAATTTTATATTTGCCTTTAATTTAAGCACAATTGTGAACAAAAGGCCAAGTCCTTCTGAGCATGCTCAGAGTGCCTGGAGCAGCTTGTTTTAAGCACTGCTGGCTCCAGTGTGGACAAGCAAAAAGAAGAGAAGTGGCTGTGCCTGGGGAGCTAGGCACGAGATCCTCGTCTGTACTGTTTTCTTTTTTAGGCAAGAAGAGAATGGTTGCTATAGCACCCATCCTAAGTGGCACAGGACATAGGGGAGACTTCAAATCAAAAAACTTGGGAACTTTGACATCATTGTTATTTGTTAATGTTAATGTCATAACGTTGTTAATGTCATTATGGTATTTCAAAGCTCCTGCTTTAGCTTGCCTCACCCCAGACTTAAGTGGTATACATCTGAGTATTTTATTCATTTATCCATGATCCTGATTTTACTTTTTTTTTTTTGATCATCTTGGCCTGTTCTAAAAGTTGATATGAATTGGCCAACGGTGGTAACCCCAGGACTCAGGAGGCAGAGACACCAGGACACCCACAAGTTCTATATTGAAAGCTCTAAGCATGCCAGAGCTACACAGCAAGACCCTGTCTCAAAACGAAGGGAAAACATTGTAATGAATTAAACATCATTGGAAATCATTGTCTCTTCTGACCCTATCATCGACTCTCCTTCCATCCATTCTCTGGAAAACTCTGTAGAACTTTAATATTATAGAGCACACATGCAGAGTTAAAGAGACATAAAAGAAGGGGTCTTCCCCAGGTCCAAAGCGTGAGGTTTTAGCTTTAAATGTGTGTGTGAACTTTGGCAATTGAGCTTTAATTGCTGATGCATTAAAATTAACTGTGGGTTATAGAAATAACACCTTCTTGGGAGGAAACAGTAAATAACCTATGATTAGTTCACATCTTCAGCTGGATATTCTCCTCGGATGGACCCGGAATCTCCATCACCCTTTTAAGTAAAGAGGTCTTTCCCTCACAGTCCCAAGATGGCTGGCTGCCTAACCATAGCCAAAGGTAGTAAACAGGCCGGTAGTGAGGATGGTTCTTCTCATCTCTGAGGAAAAAAAAAAAAAACTTTCTAGAACTCCCTGCCCAAACTTCTGTGTACTCCCTCTACTGTCTCACTGCCTTGAACTAGGTCACAGTTAAATATCTAGTTTCCAGAAAAACTGGGAAGAGGGCAGCTCTGCAGACCCGGGAGTGTTGGGTAAACAGGAAAGTCAGTTTGTGAGGCACGGTTTGGGGCTGGGGCGCGATGGCTGTTTCTGAAAACTTCACCAAAGGAGATATCTCATAAGAAAGTCCTCCAGAACTGCTCTCCACAAACCTATTTCAGAGCCTGGTGGCTCTCTAAAATATAGGTGTGTATGTGAAGGTGAAGCTGGGTCCTGCCTGATTTGGATTGTGACTGACAAAAACCCTTCTATAAGTAGATATTTAAAAAAAAAAAAAAAAAAAAAAAAAAAAAAAAAAAAAAAAAAACCTGAAAATGAAATCTGGGAGGCAATTTGGGAAAGCTTAAAGCTGTTGGGCCAGTGATATCCAAGGTCTTTCACCTCCTGGAAGACCTTTCTAGTAAATCAAAACTGGAGTGGTGAGCAGAAAGTCCTCTGCTAACTCACTACATGTCCAGACATAACGAAGGAGTGTCTTGATGAATTATGAATTTAAACCACAAAACAAATGGACAACAGTTTTTGGGCTCTCTTCTTTCTAGAGACTTCCCTGAGCCCCATTTCATGAGCACAACCTGCAAGCTTTGTAGCCTAAAACAGAATTAGTCACCACAGAAATTAAGCTCCGGCTTCACAATAAGCATTTAGTGACTCACAGAGACACGCACCATGAGAGAAATGTCACAGACTTGGCAGATAGAAATGTCTGCAAGAAAACATTCCAGTAGAATGTACTGAAACACACAGAACCAAAGCAGCAAGCCAAGCTTCATGAAGCAATCCCAGCACAGTCAGGGGCTGTTGGGAATCGATATGATTCTTAAAATAAAATTCCAAACATGTGCCTCTTCCCTTGTGTGTATAAACGAAGCGTGTGGTGTCAAACCTACTACGCAAAGCAAGTTCAGGTGAGAGAGAGATTTCTGATCAAATGGAGGTGGGCAGTTTTCTCTACTGGTGAATATGAATCAGTTTGTCCACTTGCTTGCTCTACTCAGAGAGGAGGACAGTCTTGTAGACTCTGCAGTTTGACAGCCCATGGACTTAACATCCATCCTGCTAATGTTCGGAGAACCGGAGAGCCATCATCAATGTGTCCTTTGCTTTCTTCTCCGAGTGAAAGAAATTTGGTGGAACGTGTGAAGGAATGTAGGAAATTGAAAAAAAACAAAACCAAAAATATAGGAGTAAGCCAAGAAAAGGGACTCCACAGAGCTGGAAATGCCACAGCGTGTTGACACGGGGACCCCAAGAGCCCTGATGTGGAGTGAATGCTATCCGAGACCCCAGACCCCATGAACTCTGTCCCGCTGTGAAACTGGTAAAGGCCCATGCCCAACTTCAAGTAGAGTATTTTCCTCCCTCAATGGACATTTTTCAATGTCTAGAGTCATTTTTTCATTGCTGCCCTGAGGGGTGTGGGAGTCACTAGCAACCCTTAAGCACTGTGCCAACCATCAGTTTCTTGCAGGATGAGTCCTGGGTACATTTGTTCCAGTAGAGCACTTTCTGGAAGAATCTAAGCTGAGCCCCATGAGGCGGAAACAAAGGGTGAGAAGAGGTGATTTTTCTCTGGCTCAATATCAGGATTTGTTCCTGAATCTTGAGGTGAGATGGCAAACTCTTACTGGGAAATGAAAACATTAAAATTTAAAGGCTAGAACGGTGATGAGTAAACGTTAGTACTTTTTGAAACATGGTATGTAGCAGCTGGGGCAACCGCATTTTCTACTCAGTGGTTAATGCTGGCAATGGACACAGGTCTGACGGCTGAGCCAGACCACCTAGTACCTGGATGACATCTCTTACACAGAGGGTCAGAAGCACGAGAGATATCACTCTCAAGCCAGAGTTGAAGCAAAGAGAATGAGGAAGGAAAAGGCTGAGACTCCAGTCCCTCAGCTGGTTGTCAGGAGCTAGAGCAGGAAGTGCCAAGACTGGCCCAGCTTCAGTCTCAGAGACGTGCACAGACACTGTTGTTCCCTGTCTTCATCCTGTTTCTGTCTTACACTCACATTGTTGGCAATACTAGAGGAGGGCAGGAGTAGCTGCCGTAGTCAGGCTGAGTCAAAAAAAGCAGCATCTCCTGGTCTCCTCTATCACTCTCCACCCAAACCCCTCCCAGTATGGATGGGGGTTATTGATGGGGAACCTCCTTCAGCCAGTGGCCTTTGAGAGACTGGATCAGGCTGGGTGTGACTTTGGGTACTCAAAAATGCGCACCTGCCTCTTTCTCGCTCTCTCTCTCCACTCTCACACCTGGATGCTGGATTCTGTTCTTGTTCCTTATTGTGATCTGTGAGTCCCCCCTTAAATAAAGAACCCCATTATTATACTCTATTTGGAGCTAGTGTGGGATTATTTGATTCGCATTCCCCTTCATCTGGTGTGTTCCCCTTCGGGTTATTCTTCTAAACATCTCTGCATCTTCTGTGAGGTACGTAACCAGGGAGGCCATTGGAGCCAGCCCCAAAAGTCTGGGGTGGAAAGAAGCAAATAGTTCCTTCTCTACTTGACCAGACACTCCATATTGTCACTGTCCCTGAATAAATCTAAGAGAAGATGATTTTGTTTTATGGTCATGAATCTACTTTGCCACTTATTTTCAACGTTTGCCTCCTTTTCAGTCCCATCACTTCTTTGTAAGTTGTTTTCCAGAACACTTATACCATGCCATTCCCTCAAAATGTTTCCGCTGGTCATGTAAGACTAGACCAAGGAGCTCTCAGAGATAAGCCACAGCTGGTGTAGTCCCTACTTTACCATGAGCATAATCTGCCTCCCTTCTTCCCCCCTCTTACTTTTCATCTCTACCCTTTCTCCAAGACAGTCTGGATGCTAGAGCCCCAATCCCCAGTGGGAGGCAACTTGGCGGTAAGGGATTTGGGAAGTAATAAAGTCTTAAGTATCCTGACCATATTGGCATCCTTATCTTCGGATTCTAGCCTCCCAAACTGACACAAATAAGCTTCTGTTGGTTAGGCCATCTGGTCTATGATAGTGTTATGGGCGCTCAAACCATCTATGACAGACGTGTCCTTTTGATCTGCTCACTGTGAATCTTGTTTCATTTTGGACAACCTTACATCTCCAAATGTCATTAGAATCTATCTTTTCCCTCTTACTTAGTACCCTCAAAGTGTGAGCTGCTCAGACTAAGGAATCTTGGTACAGAACTCTATAGAAGAAGACAAACAAGACAGCAGGCACCTGTAATGTCGACGCGGGCAGTCTTTGAAATCTAGTCCTGTTCAAGTGTCCTTGTTATTTCTCCCATGCCATTATCTCTTGAACCTACTCCAAGTGGGCTTTCACTTCCCATTTCACCAGAAGTCCTCTCATCACAGGCTCTGAGTGTGTCCCCAGTGGGACATTCGATAGCCAAGTTCCAGCCTTGAGTTATTTTAGCCATCAGCAGTATCTGATTCTTCCCATCACTCTCGTCTCTGCAGACATCATCTTCTCTGCATTCCAGACTTTGCCACTCTTACTTCTGCTCCATCTCAGTGATGTCTCCATGCCAATTCCTGATTCTTCCTCATCAATCTGTCCTTTCAACTGTGAAATTCCTGGAGACCTGCCCCAGCCCCAGCCCCTGACTCTGTCCATTTCTAGACATAAGAAATGCTCTTAAGATTTGAATACCAGTCAGGCATGATGGTTCATGCATGTAATATCAGTACAAGAGAAGCTAAGGCAAGAGGACTGTCATGAGTTCAGCCAATCTGGGCTACCCCGACCTGGGTTATCAAACTAAAATTCTGAATACATACACACATATATACATACATACATACACATACATATATGCATATCTAAAAGCACTTGGATACCACTCTACATCTCCCATTTTGTCTCTAGTCCTTACCTATTCCCTGAAATATACACTTATACTTTGTCATTGAAATGCATGATTGGCATTTCACAGTTAAGTTTACAAATCCTGGGTCAGAGAGAGGGCTCAATAGCTTAAGATATTTGACCCCAAGCACAATGACCTACGTTTAACTCCTAATAAATGACTCTCACAAATTGTCCACTGCTTGCCACATGCATTTTGTGGAACACACACACACACACCAACAATGTAATTTTATAAATTTAAAAGCAAAATACAGCTGAACTCCTTTTTTATTTTGTTTTGTTTTGGTTTTTGTTTTTGGAAACAGTTCCACTGTGTAGACCAGGCTAGCCTCAAACACACAGAAATCTTGCTTGCCTCTGTTTCCCAAGTGTTGAAATTAAAGGCATGTGCCACTGCTGCCCAGCAAAACTGAACTCCAGATTATCTCTAAATACTAATTCTAAAACTCTACCATTTTGGACTGAAAATGGAGGAGCCATCTTTACCTCTCTCTTTTTCTCATGTTACACACTCAGTGACTCAGAAACTGACCCAGAATGAACCAAACCTCTTCTTGACCATCCCATCAAATGGATCCTGATCCCACTTTTTAAATCTTGATGATTAAGTTATTGCAGTCACCCCCTCCCATATGGTCACCCTAGAACTGCTTTTCAAGGGATCCCCCGGAGTGATCCCATGGCAGTATATGTCAGATGGTTTCACGCCTCTGCACTCCCCGTGTTCCCATCCCACTGCCCGCAAAGCTGCAGGTCTTGTTTTCTGAGGCTGCCTTCCTGACTTGTCTGTGAGGCCCCACATCTTCCCTCTCAGCCCAACCTCACTCTGCAGGTCCCCAGAACCCTTCACCTTTCCTGGAAATCCTCAAACACGCCTCCCTCCTTTTCCTGCAAGGCTCAGGATCCATTGTCCTCACCTCACTATTCTTTGTGGAATTGCAAGTCTCCCTCCTCCTCCCGACAATGACTTTGCCTTCTCTGCTTTGTTCTTCTCCAAAGTGATGCTTTGGAACTGATGCTCTGCTTCTGTTTAATTGTTGCTTTGACTCTTTACCTTCACCACAATAAAAAAAAAAAAAAAAAAAAAAAAACCTCCATGATGGTGAATATATTTTTCCATCTTGATTCTCACTAAGACTGCTACATACTCCATAAGAGCCACTCAAAACGTGTATAATGGAAGGACAGTGAGAGCACACGAACATCTTTTAGTGATGAGTAATGTACCTTGAAGAAACAGTTTAACTTTATAATAAAGAAGGAAAACTGCTCCCCAATGTAACTTACACATTTTTTTCCATCTTGGGGAGGATGTGCTCTATAACACTGTTTCACAGAAAACTATCAGTTTTCCTTTCTTTGTTTCATGCAATGTCCAAGCACCGGTGAAAACACAAAAACCAAGATTCATTCCCATACCTTCCCAAGGAAAATGCTAGTGTCTATTACCTCCATTTTTAAAAGAAAAAAAAAATCATACAAGTCCATTTAAATTGTTTCTTTTCTTTGCACAGATCATATTCATTAGCATAGTGTTTGCTTCCATGTTCTTTAGCCTGCCTGTAAGCTAAGGAGTTATAGAATAAGAATTTATTTTAGGTTGTTCAGAAAAAGTGTTCAAAGCCCTGGGATGGAAGGAGAGGTCTGAATGTGCGTCCACTGGTCACGGCTCTACGTAGAATAATGCATGCCGATGTTAAGAGGCCTCAAGAGACCACACTTCTTTCAAACTGGTAATGCACGTGTTCTGGTGAGCCAGAGGTCCAGTTCCTTAACAGAGTTTGTTCATCTGCAACCCTTAAATAAGTACCACTATTGTGACCACTTCCAGGACTAGGCGTGGCCCCATCTCTGCACTGGGTCAGAGCTGAAGACAAGAAACTTGTGGAACTCTAGAAATAAGAGACCAGGCCAGGAAGTTTCTTTCCTGTCTCCATCCGATTTTGTTACATAAAATTCAGATCCTGCTCTCCTAGCCCCTTGTCTCTAGGTCTTTGCTTAAGTTTTCACAAAGCTTTTCTGTTGGGTTAGACCCAGGCGATTGAACTTGAATGGCTCACTTGGTCAGAATGAAGGCCCCTCCCGGGGGTGGGGGGGGTGGGAGGTCTGCCTGCAGCCCTCTGGCAGCACAGACATAAACAAGCAATTGCTTCTAAGAGGGTAATGGTCTTGCCCTTTAACAGGGCTCCCAGTGGAAACACTGGGCCAATGGAGACAGCCCAGCCTGACATCCAGTCCTGTTTCTCCTTTTTCATCTGGAGTGTGTGCTCCATCCTTTAACAGAAAAAAATATATATATATATATATATATATATATATATATATATATATATATATATAGCTTTGGACCAAGAGATAGTCTGGAGACTCTTGCAAATATGCCATGTTCTTTTCCCCATTCTGAATATATATGCTCTATGTCTGAGATAGGGCTCACAGATCTTTATAATATCTTCCCCAAGAAAAGAAGCAAAAGAACAACTAAACCAGAAAAATAAGAGAAGCAATCATTAAAACCAATTAACTCTGCCTTCTACCAAAAAAAAAAAATAGTAACAATGATAAGTTACATGGTAAGTACAAGAAGCAGGCTTGAAGGCAGTATGCTAGTGTTTAGAGCACAGTTTTACAGTAGAGTGAAAAACAGCTACGTATTTCTTAGAAGTACTATGTTGCTTCAGCAAAATCAACCTTGAAATGTATACACATCCCTACAACTTCTAGACATTCTCAGCTTTAAAGACTGCGGCTTCGCTCTGTCTGTTGCATTCACATCCTAAGAATGGCTGGTGGTGGCTGCCCCCGTGCAAGCAAGCATGATAAAGCAACCGACAAAAGCAGAGTTAGTGAGAAGGATTTGTCCTCTCTGTATGCGACCTCCAACTGAGTACACAAGATCATGTGGGCACATCAGAAGAGCAGCAGCTGTGTGTCCAGCCATGATGACATTGGTGAGCCACAGGAATGACTAAACTATGCTTAATCAGTAGAAGAACAAGTCACTGCACTGCAGTCAGTCATACCCCGGAACCACCAAGAACGAGTTAGATCTCTCTGAAGACATTTGTTCCTATTTTCCACATCCATCTATCTCAAATTGTAAAATCACGTTTCATTTATAATAAATCTCATTTCCTAAGAACACACAGGTTCATAATGCTACAGGAAATTCATTTGTACGTATATAGTCATGCATACCATAATATTGTTTCAGTTAGCAAAGGACCGTATTATAGGATAGCCGTATAAGATTATAACATGGGACCTGGGGATATGGATCATTTAGTAAAGTAATTGCTACACAAGCCTCAGGACTTGAGTTGGATAGCCAGCACAGCACCCAGCTAAAAGGCTGAGCACTGCAGCATGTGTCTGTAATCCCAGAACTGGGGAGGTGGAGACAGATGGATTCAAAGGGTTTACTGGACAACCAGTGTAGCCAAATCAGTGAGCTCCAGGATGGATTCAAAGGGTTTACTGGACAACCAGTGTAGCCAAATCAGTGAGCTCCAGGTTCAATGAAAGACTCTGTCTGGAAAAAAAAAAAAAAAATGACGAAAAGTAATTGAAGAAGACACTGACATTAACCTCTGGCTTCGACATGCATGTGCACAAATGTATGTGCACACTTGCATGCACATGGATATACCATACACACACACAATTATATATTCAGTGTTTAGTAAGGTATACCATCTAGATTAATGTAGGCACACAGTGTATGCACCTAAAAGAATGTGCTTCAAGTCATTCCTCACAAAACATTTGATGGAAATAAGGGTAGATTTCCATGGACCAGCAATACTTCTTTAGAATTTGATCTGTTTCCCACTTCCTATGCAGCTGATAAGATGGTTCCAGATCATGCCATATGAAAAAAAAAAATACAACATCACTTTCTGCCTGGGATATTTAAAGTTGTGAGTCTTCAGAGTGGTCCCCCCACCACAATGTGGAATAGTGTACACATTGTGTGTGTATGTGTGTGTAGATTGTTGAGCGAATCCACTGAGAGGTGAAAACTAATTAATGTCGTATATTTAGCTGTCTGGTGGAGAACAAGTTGCCACCGCCTCGAAGCTAGAAGTAACAGTATTTCCCACATCACAGGTCAAAAATTTGGAGTGGTTCTGGCCTTGGATCCCTCAAAGAGGCTGCAACCAACAACTAGACAGCTCAAGTCTTGACTGGGTCTTAAAGCCCACACTCGACTGTTGAAAAGTCTCAGCTTCTTGGTAGCTCTTCAGGAGAGGAGAAACGTCTCTGGCCCTCTCGCTGCGTTGTACATGGCGTGCTAGTTTGTTTCTACACAGTGAGAGACATGAAGGAGGGAACGAAATGGACTCAAAGGAAACCTAGATGACGATGAAATAGAAACCAGAGTTGTTTGCAGCCTAGCCTCAAAGGGGAGTTCCGATCACATTTCCTTGTTCTGTCTGTTACAAGTCAGACCCACACCCAAAGCGATGTAAAATGCCCAAGACTTGAACACTAGGAGATGGCTTCAGGGACCATCTGTGAAGCTGCTTCTGACAGCATCACACCATAGCTAACCCCCAAACAGTATTTGAAACATTTTATAGAAAACGTCAATTACTTCACTAGAACAGTAAAACTTCATGGCGCACGCCTTTAATCCCAGCACTCGGGAGGCAGAGGCAGGCGGATCTCTGTGAGTTCGAGACCAGCCTGGTCTACAAGAGCTAGTTCCAGGACAGGCTCCAAAACCACAGAGAAACCCTGTTTCGAAAAACAAACAAAAAAAAAAAAAAAAAAAAACAGACATTTTTAAAAAGGTTATCAACAGAATTGGCTGTAGATCAGCTTCTAAATTATTCTATTTTCTCTGCATAGCCACAAATTATCTACAGTTGTTCTCATAATTCCTCCTCATGGGATAAGAAAGAAACAAGAAGAGGACAAGAGATGGAAGAGAAAAAGACGAAGGAAGGAATTCTCTCCCCCAATTATGTCGAATCTGAGACGAGGATTCCCCACACAGGCAGCCAATTAAGAACTGGTTCTGTAGCCGTGCTAGTGTTCTGGAGCATGCGCAATGGAGGAGACAGAGCGGGGCAGCCAACGACAGTACCGACACCTCTCGTGCCTCTATCCACGGGGACATTCTGAGAAGCCGTGTAAAATGCTCGCTGTAGTTGTTAACTCAGGGGGGAAAAGAGTTTTCGCTTCAGATCAGGCAATGGTTACAGGGCCTCGGAAGCATTGGTCTCGCACACAGCCAGTTTGAAGAAAGGCAGACCCAAGGGTTCACACAGACTCCTAAGGCTAACGTTTTAGAGAAGCCTCAGGACAGGAGTGAGACGGACAGTCCTGGTTTCCAGGGAGACCCCACCACACAGCACTGCACAGGGGCACAGGCTTGCACCCGCCTGATAGAGGGGATGAAGAGAGGGTGGGGGGATGGGCTCGAGCATCAACCACCTGCCCTTTTCCACGAAAGAGGACGATTACTCCTGACGCCCTCAGCAGGCGCTCTCTTACCTGAAGCCTCATGTTCTTATTGTCTACAAACATGTGACATTTATAGTCATAAATGAAAACAAACCTACCTATATTTGTCAGTTATCACCTATGGAGTAAAAAGCAGGCTTCGCTAGCAAAATGCAAGGATGTTAGATGTACATCTTGGTTGGCGTGAGGTCATGTGTTAGCTACTTTTGAATCACTGCTGCTTTAAAAGAGGAAGGGTTATTTTGGTTACAGAGGGTTCATCCGTTGTAACTGGTAGGGTTTGGCAGAGCTAGCTGGTTCACATTATGGTGGACCAGGAAGCAGAGAGCAGGAGAATCCCAACATTTGGCTACCTTTCACCCTTTTCCCTTTTGTGCACTGAGCCCCAAACGCGTGGAATGATGTCACACATACTAAGGGTGGGTGTTCCTTCCCTACTTAATCCTCCCTGAAGAAAATCTCACAGCACCAAAGTCGCACTTCAGTTATTGTAGACATGATGAAATCCTGTGTACTAAAAGGAAATTGCCAAGATGTTGTACCAAATGCCATTGGTCATCTTTCATCACCCTATCTTCTTCCACTGCTACGAAGTGATGGGATTATCACACGCCTGCGCAAAGACTATAAATGCCCAGTCTCCTTCCCAGCTGGAGCAGGATGTGACTGAGATGTGGACAACAGAATGCACAGATGAAGGATGCATCGCTTCGGGGAAGCATTAGAAAGAAGTCTGCTCGGAGGAAGAGGAGCAGGGAAGCGACAATACTTCATTGTGATTTTACTTTGTCCCAAGCCAAATCTATTGCTTGAATAATGTTTCCTTTTGTCTTCATATTAACCTAGGGGGAAGACATTATTTCCTCTGGTTTATAACATGAGAAAGCAGCCTTGACTCTGCAGACAGGGATTGACAAGACTGTTCCCCTTAGCGACTGTCCCTGTGTTTCAGGATGTTGCTCTCATCTCTCTCCCACTCAAAAGTGTCCTTAGGGCATTTCCTATTTTCTAGACATGTCTGCAGCTGTCAGAGTCGTTCACTTAGAGGGCAACCACAAAAACCTAGCTCCTCAAAGCAAAGGACGCAGGATTGAAGAACTTGCTTGCCCAGAGAGGTTTTCTGCTGCTACTGAATCAAGGTTAATCCTAGAGGGCAAGAGGGCACGGAGGAAGAGAGGAACAGCTGGGACACTCGGGAAATGAAATTCATTCCTATGGTCTCTACAGTCAGGTACAGGGAGAGAGTTAAATTGTGCCAGGTCCTTCTCGTTCCAACTGGTGGCCCAGCTTGCCCAAACCCCTAAGCTGGCATCCTGAAGCCAAGGGAGGGAAATCCGCCGTGGAGAACAACTTGTGAGAGCCATACCTTTTGTTTCAAATGAGCGAGTTTATTAAGCATGTGCCAAGCCAAAGTAAAAGAACAAATAGCAAGTAACAGAGAGATCAATAGCTAAGCATCCTCACTTAAGGACCTTAAAATGCCCTCAGAAAAGACTGGGGAACCCTGCTGAGTTCTTGTTGGAATCCTTTGCTGAGAGAGTCCTGAACAAAATGAGTGGCTTCTAGCTTCTCATTATGACTGTGGGTGTTATATACTAGAGGATAAACAAGAGTAACTTTGATGGGAAATTATATACCTTTTATCTGTTCTCAAATGAACAAAGCCAGTCACTTAGCTAGAATTTTGGAAGATGTTCTTTATCTCCACATCATACGGACCCCACAAAAGCCAGCTAATATGATAGGCGAGTAGTAAAATTATCCATTTTGCCTCTGCTCAAAATGTCCCATTATTCTCTGGATCTCAAATGCACATCTTGGAAGTGACTCCTCATATCCCTGCTCCAATCCTATTTTGTTACACTAAAGACTTTCCCTTTGCTATGGTTTTAAACCACTGGGAGGTCTTTTGAGCACTTCTCCAAGGAAAAAATAAAACCTCTCTTTTCCATTTCCTAGGTGTTAATTGCACGGAGCAGCAGCCTCTGAAGTGAAAATACAAAGTGAAGCGGACAGCAGCCCCTTCCTGCAGTCAGGTCCCCGGTGCTGACATCAAGCTCAGGACCGGCTGCCTTGTAATAATTACTTCTAGATCCACTCAAGGCTGCTACAGTACGAACACCGCGCTGTTCACCTTCATCTCCACCATTGCGCCTCAGCATCCAAAGATAACAAGACGAGAGGGACACCTCGGGTCCGTCAGCTTCTCCTCGCAGCAGGATCTGAGTGAGTCTTCCAGGCTTACCACCCACCTCAGGGGTCTATCCTTCTTGATGAATCTGAAAAAGGAATAAGGCAGAGAATGAATATGATTAAATAAAGAACATCTATAAGGAGTGAGGGTGGAAAAAACTCAAGAGGTTGTCCCTGTCTTTGGAAGGAAGATGCCAAGAAACCAAAGCTCAAAGACATCTTTAGTGGGGAACAACAATCAAAGCAAGAAGACATTGATGAAAAGACAGGATCTAGGAGAGATAAAATGAGAAAAAATAAAATAGGGGCTATCCTGGAGAAAACATCGACATTGACAGCATTGTAGATTTCAGCTTTCTGAGCGGCAGTCACCAAATTCCATGCGTCTTGAGAGCAGACATGTTTGACCATCTGTGTTCTTTCTAAGAGCTAGGTAAGACTCAAGTGAGGCTAACAGCATGGAGAAGTTGGCAAGTGCCTGTAAATCATTTTTAATAGTTGCAGTGTGTAAAATAACGGGTCCTGCGGGACACATGGAGGAGCTCCATCACAGCTGGGTGGTCCCATCATTTCCCTCGGAAAACCCCACATCTGCAATGTAGTTGTCTGCCTGGCTGGTCCCCTTCCAACCCAGCTGAAAGGCAGAGAGCACAGAAGAGAATGACAATGTGGCATTCAATAAGAATTCTCAGCCAAGCCCTGGGCTGGGGAGTGGGGTTCAGAAGTGAAGGGCCACAGCACCACTTCCAAATATCGTCCTGCTCCTTGCCTGGCCATAGCTGGGACTAGAAAGATCTAGAACACTCCACTCTTCCAACATCTTTCCTTCAGGGCATTTTGGATCCTGTGTATTTCATTTGGCTTCCACTATGGTTTCCTTTAAATGTATTTTCGAGGGAGAAAAAAGAAACTTTAATGAATAAAGCTCCCCAAATTTCACATAAATATATCCATGCAAGTAGCGTCCAGCTCACAAACTAGAGTGTGTTCAAACCCAGGCGACTCCTAAGCCTGAGCTCAGATGCTGCAACTCTCCACAGCTAACTATCAGTGTGGTTTCAAGACAATTCTGTGACTATTTCTCGATTGTATACAAATGGAATTATATATTATATACCCTGTTAAGTTCAAATGTGTTTGATATTGTGTTGATAATATTCACCCGTGTCATTGTGTGTGCATATGAATATGGCCCTTAACATGTAATGGGGTTGCATTCCAATAAGCCCACCCTGAGCTGAAAATATCATAATTCAAAATGTATTGAATACACCTAATATATTGACCAGCACAGCACAGCAACACAGTACACAGGAGAATATAGGTTGTTTCCCCTTGTGTTCATGTGACAAATTGGGATCTGTGTGCTGTGGGCTAATCCTTGTGCACCCTGCGAAGAGGTGTTGCTCTCATTGGTTTAATAAAAGGCTAACTAGTCAATAGCTCTGCAGGTAGAGATTAGGCAGAAGAGCCAGACCGACAGAACACTGTGATAAAGGAAGGCAGGGTTGCCAACTAGATGCAAAGGAAGCAGGACACGTAGAAAATGAGGCAACAAGCCTTGAGCCACGTGGCAGCATGTGAATTAATAAATATGGGTTAATGTAAACTGTAAGAGCTATTTAGTAACAAGCATAAGCTATCAGGCAAGCATTTATAATTAATAATAAGTCTGTGTATGCTTATTTGGGAGCTTGCCAGTGGGACAGAAACTTTCACCGTCTGTGACTTGCTGGTACATCAAGGAAGACTATCAAAGACTAATTAAATAAGGCACTGATCTGTGCCTTATTCAGTCATCTCAGGTAGGCTTCCTCCTGCAGCAGATGGGAACAAATACCCATAGCCTGACATCAGAAAGAGAGAGAGAGAGAGAGAGAGAGAGAGAGAGAGAGAGAGAGAGAGACCTTGGAATGCACAGTTCTAAATGGGATATCTCTATCAAGTCCACCCCTCAGAGCTCAGGGAACCCCTCAGAAGAAGAGACAGAAAGAGTTTAAGAGTCAGAGGGGATGGAGGACACCAGGACAAAGCCCACTAAGTCAACTGAACAATGAACAATGGTCACAGGAATTCACAGAGACTGAAACAGCAAGCACAGGGCTGACATGGATCTGCACCAGGTGCTGTGTGTGTGTGTGTGTGTGTGTGTGTGTGTGTGTGTGTGTACATTATAGCTACCAGTTTCGCATTTTTTATGGGACTCCTCATTGTGTGGATGAGCGGGTCTCTGATTCTTGTGTGTGCTCTTGGGGTTCTCTTCCTTTTGTTGATGTGCCTCATCTAGCCAACTTCGATATGATAGTTTTTGCTTCACTTTATTATATTTTATTTTGTTATGTTTTGCTGTTACCTCTTAGAAGTCTGCTCTTGGGGCTGGAGAGATGGCTCAGTGGTTAAGAGTATTGCCTGCTCTTCCAAAGGTCCTGAGTTCAATTCCCAGCAACCACATAGTGGCTCACAACCATCTGTAATAGGGTCTGGCGCCCTCTTCTGGCCTTCAGGCATATACACAGACAGAATATTGTATACATAATAAATAAAAATTTAAAAAAAAAAGAAGTCTGCTCTTTTCTAATGAGAGACAGAAAAGGAGTGGATGCAGATGAGAGAGGAGATGGGGAAGAACTATGCGAGCAGAGGGAGGGGACAGGACCTGGGATCAGAATGCGCAATATGGGAGAGCCATCTATTTTAACAAAAGAGAAAGAGTGACTGAGAAATTTCAAATATCCTTAGCCTGGAAAATAATTGAATTAAAAGTTTGAAATGTGATTTCTATCTAAGATACGTTGTTCTCGTACCATCTTAAGAGGAAAGGAAACTTGCTGTCAAATGATTACAAATTAAGTACAATTTGTGGTTGTGGTGTTTTTCTCATGATTGCTAATGAAACAGTGGATCCTCCAAGCCCAACTCTGCATCTGTAGATTTAAGCATGTGTTTGCACTAAACAGGCACAGTTTTTGTCATATAGTTGCTCCCTTGTCAAGGAAGAACAAAAATTGTCTACATGACATTAATGCCATATAATTATAAGTAATCTGGAGATGAGTTAAAGCACAAAACGAAGTGCTTCGGTTATTCGCAAGTACATCACTTTAAGGGACTAGAGTGCCTGCAGACTCTGATATCCCGGGTTGCTGGAACAATCTCCAGCAGATAGCCGAGGATGCCTTATTTCATTGTATTAATATGCACAGAACACTGATCCACTGTGTTATTTATGGGCACTTTGCTATTCATAGCTTGGGTAGGGAAGCTGCTGCAAAGAACGCTGCTATAAAAATTCGTGTACTTCTGTTTTGATGAACATTTATATACATTTCTGTTGGGTACAGACCTCAAAGGAGAATTGCCAGCGTAGATATTTAGTGTGCTTCTAAGCAGTTTCCCCAAGCAGGAGCCCAGTTTGTATGCCTCACAACAGCAGTTAAAAGCTGTAGTTACGTGAGAAACTCACGCCTTGACATCACCCAGTCATTTTTAGCCCTCGATTGGTACAGAATGTGGTTTTATTTTGCATTTTCCCGGTAATGTGGTCAGTCACCTCCATATGTTTACCGACCATGTGATACCCTCATTTGTGTTATTCATATCCATGATGTTGCCCTTTATCCTGCCAGAATATGTATGTCCTTACTGTGGTTTGGCAGATCTTTACACTGTGACAAACATCATCTCCTGTTAGTTATAAACCTTGCTCATATTTCCCTCGGCCTCATCAGTGGCCTTGTCACCCTTCTAGTCCTGGGTTTTAATGAAGAATAGCTCTAAATTTAACATGATCCAGTATATCGTTCCTTTTCTTCATAACTGAAGTCTTTGAGAGTCCTCCACAATAAGCCTTCACCCTCAAAAGTTTGAAGCCTACGAAGGCGGTGCTCTGTGTTACCTGGCAACTAAGCTCCTTGGCCTACCTGTCACATCTGCATCTGCAAGCCATCTGGAGTTGATGTTGACTTTGGAGACAATGAGAAGAAGAAATATGTTTCTTCCCTAATATGACCACCAAAATAGCATCCCCTCTCCCACCACATACAGTGTCACATCTGTTATAGTCACAGCTCTGAATTTGTTTGTAATTTTTAACCTGTATATTTTTATAGCTGCCTACGCATGCAATACCAGCACTTGGGAAGTGGGCACAGAGAATAGGGAATTTAAGGCCAATCAAGACTGCATAGTACAGGGACTGGACTAAAAAGTGAGATTTTTTTGCCCCTAAAATAAAAATAAATAAATAAAAATAAAAGATTAATTGTAAGAGTTCTTGTAAGACTATACTGATAGTTGTAAGGCCACTGTTTGCATGTGTTAAGAGAAAAATAAAATCGAAATGCAGAGCCTAAAACAATTCTTGAACTTCATTTTATTCAATCCAGTTCTTTAACATTTCAACTCATCCCTGTCATTCATATTTATTTCTCCATAAAGTGTGGTCCCCTGTGCCATCAAGAATATTGATGATCCTGTAAAGGATCCCTGCTGTTGCCTCAGAATTTTCTTCAAAGGCTTGATACTTGTTAAGGACATTTTTATTTCAAAGTACAGAAAATTACACCCACACAAAAGATTTAACTTAGCAAACAGTGATGACTGTAAGGTACAATCTGATTTCAGAATCGTTAAACTACTAGAGTACATGCACCTTAAAATCAAAGGAGCATGGTTCTTGTCTTAAGTCATGTTTCTAGAAGCATGTGACAGATCAATGTGTATGTCATCCAGTGAGGAAATATTTTTTTTTGAAGGAAAAAAAATCTTTTAACAGAGGGAAGAAAGCAAGATTGGGGGGAGACAGAAGCTGAACACGGAGGGAACCCTTGGAAAGTCTCACGTGAACTCACTCTGTCCTGAGGCATAGGGAGAGTCCTGCAGCCTTTTGTGACTGTCACTCAGTCCTTGGCGGCCAGCCATGTAGGACAGAATGAGTAGCACACTTCTGTGAAGCAGCAAACCCTCAAAGAAGGGATTAGCTGAGATATTTTAGCATGAGCTTGCCAAGCAACTGGAAGACAGATGCTGAGTAAAGGGATCACGGCTTGGCACTGCTATAGTCTCAATGCCTACGTGTAAGAGCACTAGTTGAACACCACAGTTCTCGCCTTCCTTTGCAAGTGAGGATACTGAAGTCTGCAGAGGTTAATGAAGTTATTCAGGGTCACATAGCTGGTCAATGGCAGAATTTTAACATATGTTGTCTGATTCCAGAACCACTGTATTATAATTTGGGTCTTAAGTGACACCTCCCAAACATGAGGTGTTGAAGACTTAATCCCCAGCTTGCAGATAATTTGAGGTGGTGTGAACATATTAAAATGTGGTCCCCAGCAGTGGGTATTGAAGCCATTGGGGGATATGCCTTTGAGGGAAAGTAGGACCATAGCCTTTCTGTAGATCTCTTCCAGTGGTAGGTGAAAGGTTTCGTTATCGATACATTCCCATCATGATGTGTTCTGCACAGCTAAAGGCCTAAAAGCAATGAGTTTGCTACCACATGGACCTCCAAAACTGTGAGCCAAAATGTACTGTTTCTCTTTATGAGTAGATATAGCAAGCTTTCTTGTTGGATTGTCTGCTGTCAGATAATGTTCTCCTATACTGTAAAGATTTGTCACTTGTATTAATTTAATAAAACACTAATTAGCCAGGAGCCAGGCAGGAAGTATAAGCAGAGTGACCAGACTAGGAGAATTCTGGGCAGAGGAAAAGCAAAGACACAGTCACCAGCCAGATGCAGAGGAAGATACATCAGAATGCTGCACTGTGAAAAGGAACCAAGCCATGTAGCTAAACATAGACAAAAACTATGGGTAAATTTAAGTTGTAAGAGTTAGATAATAATAAACTTGAGATAGCAGGACACACAGTTTATAATTAATATAAGCCTATGTGTGTTTCTTTGGGATTGAACAGCTGTGGAACTGGGCAGGACAGAAACTTCTGTCTACAATTATCTTTGGATTGCCAACCCCCAAATAATCACACAGACAATTTCAAATAATTATGGAAGCTTTGCCTTAGCTTAGACTCATTCCCAATTAGCTCTTACTACTTCTATGTTCTGCCAAATGACTTTTTTACGTCTGCCTCTTTTTCATTCTGTATGTCCAAACTTGTTCTGCGACTTACTGACATCTCATGTACACTTAGATTCATCTCCTGATTCCTCTTTGCCCGGAAGTCCTGCCTAGCTTTTCCTGTCAAGTTATTGGCTATTCAGCTCTTTATTAAAACAATCAGAAGGTACCTTGGCAAAGGTACAACTTTATAGTATCAACAAATGTTCCACAACATGTTCTCCTTATTGTCTAAATAAAAAGAAAGGGTTTTAACTCTAACATAGTAAAATTAAATATAAATAATAAAGACAATTATCAAGTAAGAATTGCATTCACAATAACTAGACCATTTGTATCCAGTGAATTCAGAGAAAATACTCTATTATCTATCTTATCTTTATGAGTTTAAAGTTTTATACCTAAACCATATTCTATCATAACTTGTGTTACCATTATAAAACTTTTTAGATTGCAAAACATTTTCTTAGATAAACAAGCTAAGCTTTTATGTCTCTCAATCTTCTATACTTTATACCTCTTTTATGAGTTTCCTTTTTAAATTTGGTAACAGAGAAAACTCTAATTTTAACTATTTCATCTTCAACTCCATCTCAGAAGCATATACTATTACCTGAGTAAACTGGAAGTGCAAAGAAAACAACTTCTAAAAATATAGAAATGGCAGAAGCACCTGGAAGTCTGGACAGTCACCCAAGTTTCCTCTATAATGTTGGGGCATCCATCATCAGCCTACAGGCCTAGAATATCTGACAGACTTTTCTGTAAAGCAGGAATTTTGAAGAACTGGCCTACCTTGTCTTGACAAAGTTCAGCAATCACCTTCCTTGCTCCACATCCTCTCCAGCATAAGCTGTCATTAATGTTTTGATCTTAGCCATTCTGATAGGTGTAAGATGGTATCTCAGAGTGGATGCAGAATTTTGAGGAAACTGTAACAGAAGTACTCTAAGAGGCAGATCATCTGGGTTACTTGCTTCTATTGGCGACTGGTTCTTTTGTTCTGAAAGCACATAAACTTTCAAAGGGAACATATGTACCTGCTGTGTGGTGTTCACAAATCAGTTAAAGATTTTGTTTTGTTTTGTTTTATGTTTGAGCAGGTAAAAGGCATCTGTCAACTTTATAAGGTCGTTCTGACTGCATACCAAACCATAATGTAAACCTCTATTTTAACAGTAATGTAAACCATTCATATTAAAGAATGATATTTAATAATAAGTTATGAGGCCTCTGTAGACAACAAGTTTTACCATGTCTCATCTAGTCTCAGAGATGTTCCCATGTCAAAGAAACAGCTTATATATCAACTGTTTTGTAGTTTTTCTTTTGTTCTTTTTTTATTTTTTTAGCCAAGATTTTCAGGAGGTCTCCCCCAATCAAATCTAATCTCAGTAAACTTTGAAGGAATCCATAGCTTTTCATTTCCTGTAGAAACAAAAGTACATCTCCCTCAACGCAACGTATCTTTTTACTTGCATTTTTAAATTAAGGTATTTTTAAAATATATAGGTTGGTTTAATTTAGCATTTTTCGTAATCCAGTGTCTCTTGGTAGCTACTGTTTTTGTACATTATCATTTAAAAAATTCTAAATCAACAAAGCACAATACAGATACCTGTTTATTTTCCATCCTTACAAGACTTATTCTTTTTATATTATTTTATATTTTGTTCTTTCTTTAAGCATGTTATTATCTTTAAAAAAATTTTTATGACTGTCTATACCTAGTTTTTTATTTAGCATCTAAGTACATTTTTAAAAATACTGTAACCTGTTCAGTGGTTTTGTCTGCTTGGACCTTCATCTTTATGAGTTTTTTTGTTTGGCTGGTTGGTTTTGTTTGTTCGTTTGTTTGTTTGGTTGGTTGGTTTTTGTTTGTTTGTTTGCTTGTTTTTTTGTCTGCAGCCTTCCCTAGAGACCACTTTCTCAGGCCTCACTGAATATCCGAGCTCACAGGCATGTAGTAATCTTTTTTGTCAGACTATCTTTGGATCACCAGCCCCCAAATAACAAAAGGAGTTTTCTTATTAATTATAAAAGTTTGCCCTTAGCTTTAGGCTCCTTCCCAACTAGCTCTTATACCTTTTGCATTCTGCCATGAGGTTTTGCTAACCTCTCTTTCATCCTATATGTGCACCTTGTTATGTGTCTTACTGGCATCTCATACATGCCTAGATTTATATCCTGAGTTCCTGTCTGCCCAGAAGTCCCACCTAACCTTGTCTTGGCTAGCTATTGGCCATTCAGCTCTTTGTTAAACAAATCAAACGTGCCTTGGTAAAGTCACATCTTCACAGCATAAACAAATATTCCACAACAAGCAGATTCATCTCAGTTGTGTGTTATAGTTTTGGAAGCTGACCAATTTGATTTTTATCACATTATACTATACTACATCTAATAAATACGGCCAACAATAATAAAACTATGTATTGTATATTCGTTGATGCATTTGAACCTTGTTGCATTTTAAAATAAAATAGTCCCACACTAGCCTAGAGTGGAATATAATAAAGGTTTATTTATTTAGGGGTAGACTCACAGAAAGAGCTATGATCAGCAGTCCTTTGCTTGAGTGGGGAACTGGAACTGAATCCAGCAGCAAAGAGACATGCACACGCTTTTCATCTTCATTTATAGTACACAAGACCACGTCCAAAGTGGGTCAGTATATTAAAGGCTATTGGCTGAAGGAGTTCCCACAACAGAACCTGACTAAATAAGCAAGTCCAAGAAATGATACTCATTTCAATAATGTTGGTGATTTTTTCAAAGCCAACTTTTATTAGTGAGTTTGATTCACTTTTCCTATCTCATCTTTGGAGACAAAGGAGATTGACAGAAGTAGTTGTTAGAGCGTCGCTATGTCATTCTTTCGTCCCACCGTCTTGGATAGCAGGAACCAGGTCGTGATTTAGAATCATGGAGGAACTTAGTGACGCATGCAGCGGATGTTTTCATTGTGAAAATGATTGCTTTGATTCTTGTGGGCACGGCTTCTACTTCCTACCTCCTTTGATGTACGAAGCAGTTCATTTCTTTACATTTCCTCCCCCATTTCAGGCTGCACTTTTATAAACAGACAGGAGAAAGTCTAGGATTGCTTCGGAGCCTTTTTAGTTGAGGCCCCCAAGTTGGGTCTTTGTAGAGTTTTGTAATCTCCTGTTAAAATTCTCCTATTCTCTGTGTTTACGTCCTAAAGTAGGAGCGATAATAAAAAGCAGAGCCTCTAGAGAAGTGGTTCTCAGCCTTCCTATGCTCTGACCCTTCAGTAGACTTCCTCACGTTGTGCTGTCCCCATCTGCAAAATTATTATGTCACTCCTTCGGAACTTTTACTTTGTTACTGTTATGAATTGTAATGGAAGTAAATATCCGATAATGGAGGATATCTGGTATGTGACCCCCAAAGGGGTAGTGACCCACAGGTTGAGAAACACTAACCTAGAGCTGCCTCTGGGGAAGAGATTTACACAGTGCCAACCGCTTGTCAGGACACCTTTCAAGAGGGACTAGAAACAATGGCCATGACCAGGCCACACCTTGACCTGGACTACTTGGTCATGCATGTTTCTGGAGTTCTCTTTAAAGCTCGTGTCATGGTCCCCCCAAATGGACTGGAGGGGGTCTGTTGGTCACTAGGCTTATTTGTTCCTGTTTCCAGCATTGAATGAGTCTCCTTTTTCTTTTCCTCACTATTATTTGCTCATGACTGAACCTGGCTTATTAGTGCTGCCATAATAGTTCCGGTAACAAAATACCTGGGAGATGTCTATTTGAAGGTCATCTAGGCTTAGGCCTTAAGCCTGGCTTGTTGCTCTTTTGACTTCACTGACAATCTTCACAGCAAGTGTTAGCAATTGTGCTGGAATTCTTGATTCTTAGCTGGTGAGAAGTTTCAACCAGATTCTTCTTCCCACAGCCCATATTTTTCCCTGTCTACCTCAAACCAATGGCTGAATTTTCAAATTGATGGATGTCAACACATAAGAATAAAAGCATTACGTTCCCCAGGGTGGGTACATAGAAGAATATTCAGAGGTTTTTGTTGTTGTTGTTGTTGTTGTTGTTTTGTTTTGTTTTTATTTTTTATGGAAATTTGGATGTACCTCATTGTCTTTGTTCTGTGGGCTAATAAATGAATCCCTTGAATCCTGGACATTTTAAACAATTCCAATATGGAATTTTCTCTTTGTTCTACAACTCTGTGAAAGTGGGTTGCTTGACTATCAAATTTCACTCCAGAGAATGACAGATCCATCTCTACACAAAACATGGTGCTAGGTCAGCCTGTGGTCATGTCTCTAAGCCACAAATCCTGTGGTCTTCTACCATTGCTACATGATTTGTAGAAAAAGATAAGGACTCAAAATCGGTGCTTCTATGTGTGGTTCTGAGATCTGAGCACCTATTGGAAGCTGCGATGTCGAGTATCTCAACCTCGGTGTTTATGAGCCTGATCATAGAGGATGGCTTTGTCAACAGCACCATTCAAACTAATTGCAGGCATCTTTCCCCTCCTTCCTGGTTCTGTTTGTTTTTGCCTAGGTTTGCTCACTTGATCCCTCTTCCTCTCTCTGTTAAGGTGAAATACACAGATGAATTGTCTCTCTCAGCTGAGGAGGGAGTAAAATGAGACACTGAAAGTCAAATAAAATAGAACAAGAGGACAATGAGGCAGAAAACCTTTTTCCTATTATCTACACTTGAATGGAGTCTGCTTTTGTGATAAAACCAACTCTGAATAGCTTCCTTAACTCCTGGTAAACAATAATGAAAGATAATTTTAGTGAAAGAAACTTTTTGAAAAATTCCATGTTGATGTCTGAATAGGAGTCACAAGCAAGGAACAGTACGGCTGTTGTGGGAAATGGGTTTGATGAGCCGTCCTTTATTCTCGCCGATCCTGACTTAGCTTCTGACAGGCACTGAAAACAAGTGCACGCCATGTTTAAACAGCACAGCGGATGCTTATCATAAATCAGTGAACAACAAAAAATAAAAATCCCACCCTCAGAGACACACTGTGAGCTACAAAGTGATGTAAGAGTCCATGCTATAATATTGCCATCCTGTAAAATGCTGGAGCAGGTCGCAGGAACTGTAAGCACTGGAATTTATAGTGCTATTTAAAATAGGGTGGCGGGTGGATCTCCGTGAGTAAGTGATGGATACTTAAAGAAGGTGAGGTGATTAACCAGAGTGGAAGAACGTGAAAGCCCGGGGCAAGTGTGTTTACAGACTTGAAGACTATGAGGAGGTTGATGTGAGAAGGGGAATAAAATAGTGAGAACCGCTTTTGTCTGACAGTAGAAGGCATTGCATGGATTGGGGCTAGAACTAACTCTCCCTGGGAGCCATGTTCCTTCTGAGGCAAGAACACTGACCAGAACAATGAGGAAAAAGGAAATGTGGGGCCAGTCTATAGAATACTTCAGTTAATCTTTTCTACGATAGTCTAGATACTGCTGATAAAACTTATGCCTAATATGATGTGAATTCTGAATAGGTAACCTTACATCAGCTTTAAAACATGGAGAGACTTAGAATCCTTTGTTCCCAGCTTGGCAGTTCCAGAAGAAACACCAATATAGGAAGGGTTCCAGTATAGTGTTATTCTAGCATGCTGACCCAGAAAGTATGGATTCTCCTGTCCTGCCTGAGCCAAAGGTGCCACTGTGGTATGTGCCAGCTGCAGGAACAAGTGAGTAGTTTAATAGCAAATTTTACTCTCTACAGAACTTAATAACCAAAATCCTGGTAGCATTTCATCTGTTGTATGGGGTACAAACTAGCTGTAAAAGCATCCTCGACACCATTAGCAAAATTGCTTAATCTTAAATGACTTAGAGGCTCGTAGTAGAAGATGGAACTAGAAATTATAAAGAACAATACTGAAAATAAAATACTGAGTGCAAGAAGTGTACGAAGTACATGCCACAGGAATTTAGTTCTGCACAACCAAACTAAAAGGGGTCTTCAGATGAGGAAGCATCAGAGTTCTGCGTTAGGTTAGTGGAGATAGACAAATACGATTCAAGATGTGGGGGTTTCAATGAGAAATGTCCCCCAGGCTCAGATATTTGAATACTTTTCTACAGTTGGTGTTGATGCTTTAGAGGTTGCTGGAGGAAGTTGGTATTTGTGGGTGGGTTTTGAGATGTCTCTGCTTCATCCCATTTCCTGTTTGTTCTTTCTGCTTCATGTTGTGGTTGAAAATGTGATCTCTCAGCTTCCTGTACTGGTCGACATGCCTGCCTTTGCTGGTGCATGATTAGAATAGGTTGAAACTTGTCCATTTGCTGTAACATGGGCTAGTTAGATACTAGTTTATGCATAGAATCAAAATGCAAGACAAACTCAAGTTCAGTGGATTTCTGATTATTTAATTTCATAGACAGGTAAGAGGCCACACATACCCATGAATTTATTAAAATCTCATGGCCAATAAATGCCTATTGTCCTAGGCTAACAAGGGGGAAGTCCAAAGTCCATAAGGTCAGCTGAGGTGTGTTCAACTGCTAACCCAAGATCCTGGAACAGAAGGTTCAACTTCCCTGATCTGCTTTATGCTGCCCACCTTAATGAAGAGCCCTGGTGAGCAGGCATTTGTGGAACCTCGGGATGCCTTAGGTTCCTGCTAAAGCCACTTTCTGCCAGTACTGTTTTTTTATACAGACCACACTTTGTCATGTGTTAAAAGCATAATCTTTATTTTCGAATATTTTAAACCATATCATCTATAGGAAATGGAAAATAGATACAGAATAACAATCTCTGCAATAGAGAATACACAGAATAAGGGTCCAGACTGTGTAGTACCCTGCTGACCTTTTTCAGTCTTTCATCATCAAAGAGAAGGTGAAGTAGACAGAGAAGATGAAGTACTTTGAAGACAAAAAAAAATATGAATAGATTAAAGGCAGACAGAAAAGAAAATCAGAGAAGGAGGAGCGGGTCAGAGGAGCAGGTAGTGCTTAAACCGGGCCACTTGAACCAATTGAAGTACAAAGAGCAAATCCATAGGAAGCCGTGGACGAGGGTTTGGTGGGAGGAAGACTGGGTGGAGATTCTCAGTGTAAAAGGAGAGCAAGGGACGCGGCTCTTCTCAACAACAGACTTCACTCAGGTGCACCCATTCTGCAAGCCTAGAGTGCGTGGCAGAGGGAACCTGTGCCTCTCTTTGACTCCTGAGTTTAGACAAGGCCAACATCACTGCTCTAACAGTGTTAACCCAACACTTTCCATTGTACATTTGCTTCTCTTTTCTCAACTGCTTTAAAAGCTACCTCATCTAATTCTTTGCCAGGCCCTTTTCTGACACTTCTGGCTGATTCCTTCGTCCCAGACCTGGGGACAGTCCAATTTAGGATTGTTTACTCATGTCATGGGAAAAGTAGCCAGACATACAAAGATCTCCTTGATACAGAGTCCTTGTTCTCTGTGTCTTTCTGTACACACAAACAGCCTAAGTCTTCAGCTTCATGTTCTAAAGACTGAGTACTTAAAGGACTTATTCCTGGTGTCTACACAGAGCGAGACGGGTTTCAGATGAGACTGCAGGCTCCTCTTTCTCGGGGGACCTCAGGCCCAGCTGTGGCCCCTTCCCTTGGCCAGATGACTGTTGACATCCTTCTTAGGATCAGAATGAGCAGGTCCTGACCGCCACAGTCTCGGCAGTGATGAGTGTTTGTTAGGATCCAATTTGGAGGACATTTGAAAGTGCTTTGCACAGTGAAGACCTCCTCCCAAGCTACCGAGGCTCACACTGTGTATCTGCAAAGCCTAGAATTCACCAGATTGCAGAGTAAGACTCTGGGCTGACTTTCTGACCTTATGGTCCCTGCTTAGCCAGAAATATTTACCTTTCGTTATAGTTTAGTGAATGATTTCTACTAAAAAGGGTTTCATAACCCTTAAAAATTAGTTGTTGTACATCACAAATTATTTTCTTCTGTATTTCCTCTGTAGTATTTCCCTAGGCAAGTCAGTCCCGCCAGTCACTATTACACTATTTTAATTTATCTATTACTATTATCATCATCATTATTTATTTGTGTGTGTGCTGTAGGAACTCCTACCTCCAGTAGCCTTTAAGTTAACCTCCCACTTGGGTGTGGCTTCTTTTTTTTTTTTATTCTTTTTTAATTAAAATTTCCAACTGCTCCCCGTTTCCCATTTCCCTCCCCCTCCTCCCACATATTGCCCCCTCCCCCCGCTCCCCTCCCCCTATCCCCACTCCACTTCTCCTCCCCCTAGTCCACTCCCCCTCCCTCTCGATACTGAAGAGCAGTCCAAATTCCCTGCTCTACAGGAAGACCAAGGTCCTCCCACTTCTATCTAGGTCCAGGAAGGTGAGCATCCAAACAGGCTACGCTCCCACAAAGCCAGTTCATGTATTAGGATCGAAACCTAGTGCCATTGTCCTTGGCTTCTCATCAGCCTTCATTGTCCGCCTTGTTCAGAGAGTCCAGTTTCAACCCATGCTTATTCAGTCCCAGTCCAGCTGGCCTTGGAGAGCTCCCAATAGATCAGTTCCACTGTCACAGTGGGTGGGTGCACGCCTCGTGGTCCTGATTTCCTTGCTCATGTTCTCCCTCCTTCTGCTCCTCATTTGGACCTTAAGAGCTCAGACGGTTGATCCAAATTGGGTCTCTGTCTCTCTCTCGATCCATCGCCAGATGAAAGTTCCTGTGCCATTCTCCTTGGCCTCTCGTCAGCTCTCATTGTCCACCACATTCAGAGAGTCCGGTTTTATCCCATGTTTTTTTCAGTAGCAGTCCAGCTGGCCTTGGTGAGTGTGGCTTCTTATGCTGATGTACAGCATCCAACCTTTTTTCTGACTGAGGGGATTTGGTTGCTGTGTCCCCATTCCAGCAGAGGATTGTGATCGGTGAGTCTACCCCTAAATAAATAACCCTCTATTATACTTAATTCTGATCTAGTGTGGGCTTTCTTTTAAATGTCCTTTTTCATGTGTGTGTTATCAGCTTGTACATGCATGACATGGTGTGTATGTAGAGATCCAAGAACAACTTTTGTTTTGTAGTTCTGCTGGGAGTCTACCCATCTTCCCTGTCAGGGACTAAATACATTGCATTCTCCTTAACTTCTTGATTTGAGTACTCAGTCCCCATCTGGTGATGCTGTTTGGGGACAGTATGAGAACTGCAGGAGGTGAGAGCTAGCAGGAGGAAACTGGTCCCCTGGGGATGGCCTTTAGTGGCATGCTACCCCTGTTGCTTCCAGTCCCACATCTGCCTCCTCCTCACTTGCCATCCCCACAATGGTGCCTGAACCCTCTGAAACTGTGAGTTAAAGTACAGCCCCCCCCAACATTAGATTGTTCAAAGCAACAAAATTTGATACATTCTCCTACCTAGGCCAAGCCCTGTCACAATTTATGATTTGATTTTGGAGATCCTTCCCATTCTCTCAGCCCTTTCCTTACTGCCTTCTTTGTCTGGTCACTCACATTAGCGGGTTAGTAAGCACCTCCCCTGATAGCAGGGCTTTTAAAAAGGCAGCTTAGTTGGCTATACCAGCATTTAACCCATGGGGACTGAAGAGATGGCTCAGCAGCTAAGAGCACTGACTGCTCTTCCAGAAGACCCAGATCCCATCCCTAATACCCATAAGTCAATCTTACAACCATATTTAACTCCAGTCCCAGGGGCTCAAAGGCCCTCTTCTGGTCTTTGGAGACACTGCACACAGATGGCGTGCACGTGTACTTGTAAACAAAACACCTATACGCACAGAATAATAAAATATAAAATTGTAACAATTAACACACAGGATAGATGTAGGCATGGAGACACCAGCATTAGGCCAGTGACAGAGACGGAGGCATCACGCAAGTCCAGCAATTGCTTCTTGACTCAAGCTGCTGGCCGAGCCTGTCTCTGATACCAATTCCTTTGTGACAAACAACTCTTTTCGCATCTTCAGTTACACCTCCAGACCTTTCTCCTGCAAAGTGCCCTAGCCCTTCTTGTGGGGGAAGCGGGTTGCCAGGACACCCATCTGTCCCTCCCTTCCTGTATCCTTGAATTGCACCAGGCTACAGATTGTGAGCTGTAGCTTCTGGATACATGAAATGAAGTGGCAACCGAAAAAAAGGATGGCTTGATTGTTACTCTGATGAGGGTGCAATTTTTATAATGCATGGAGCTGCAACCAGCATTTGAAGTTACATGACCTTCTGTCCAATGCATAGGACAATATAATTAACTTGTTTAACAGCCTAGTTCCCCTGAAAAAGATTTAAAACTCTGGTCGAGAGGTGTATTTATAGTCCTTGGAATAGACAGTTGTTATTTTCTGTGAGAATTGCAGGCATCTTTATGTTTATTTTAAGCTGTCTATTCTATGAATCCATAATTCTTTAAGTATTAGTTATGGCTTATCTGGGACTTAAGAAGAAGAAAGAGGCTAGCACTCAAAAGCGTGTTAAATAATGTAAGGTATAAGATCCAGCAGGGGAAAGAAATTGCAAAGCTGAAGAATTCAATTTAGTTTTCAACTCCCTCTGGGCTATGTAACCTCTCAGAGCCTGTGAGGAATACTTTCGAATTCCTGCAGGGTTGAACCAGAATTCTTCTTTTCAACATTGTTAGAATTCAGTGGGGATGTGGTCCCCAGGATTCCATAGACTGTTCATGGCTGCGCCGTAGCTTCCCCCCAGGAAAGATCTTCTTGATCCATCTTGAAATGAATGCTCTCAACCAGTCAGAGAACCCCAAAGAAGCCACTTTACCTCTGTCTAGTCTAATAGAGCCTCATTGACCCATTGTCCATTAGCATTGGATCTTAAAAATTTTTGACCTCGTTTAAAACCTTTCTGTACAAGCTTCCTCCAAAGAAGCCTCAGATGACCTGGATGCTGATGTCACATGCTGACTTTAGTTGGTTATCTGGGAAACTCCCAGCCCAGCAAATTGAGGACAAATAAGAAATTCTTCCCGACAGTGGTCTGGAAAGCGAGGAGAAACTGTTCCACCCCTGGGGTTGGCACAGTAATTTGGCATCTGCCCTCCATGCCTAGTGAAGTTGTGCTGTCTCTGAAAGATGCCTAATGATGTGCCCAGAAGTAGAACACAGCCCTCTGCTCCTGGCTTAATGTGGCTCCAGACAGGAACTAAAAATCTTTTAAAAGCAATGGTAACTCCTTGTTCGCAAGCAAAAACCCATGACCTACAATAAATAACCTACATTCCTGTCATAATTCTGCCTCTGCTCTCTGAAGCATACAAAGTACGTTCACCTCCACTCCCTCCTCACAAAGCAGCCCATAAGGTTGGGTGTTTGACCTCTATGTCACAAAGGAGTTGTCCAAGGACATTATCAGAAGGTACAGCTGAGTTTGCTACCAAAGTTTTCTTATTCTGATTTTCTGATTTGTGCTACTTATCATTCTGCTTTGCTACCCAGCCTTTTAAATAATCTCTAAAAAGGAATCTAGAGATTTGGGATACAACATTTTGTCAGCACGCCCCTCTTCAGAGAGTTAACCAAAGGCAGGAAGAAGATGGGCTGGTATGAATTAAAATGCTAGATGCTCGGAAACACACTTAAACTAAATGAATAAGTGATTCGATACATATTAGGTGCTAGGAATTCAATACAAGTTAGGTGCCAGCACAGAGCTACAGACTTCAAGGTTGTTCACAAGGTGATCAGTAGCTCAGGCACTCACTTTAGTATTCCTAAGAACTGCATGGCTAAGAATACTGTCCATTTATGATATATTGTGCCCAGAACAGGGACCAGAGACAGCAGCAGCAAAATGAACATGTCAATGTAAAAGAAACCAGTTGGCAGAAACTAGAAAACCCTCCTCCTCCTAGGCTACAAGGAACAGCTTGCCCCAGAAATGCCAAAGATAAGTAAGAAAACTTGGGAAGGGCGGGAACTATGTAAATGACCTATAAACATTCATAGTTTCGTGGCCCACAGCCTTTTGAGCCTCTCCTCAGCTCTAAACTCAACCCTATTCTCACGAGTTCTTTCCTTTCCTTAATAAACTGGTGATACTTCTATATATAGCCATGTGGCCCTGGTCCTGGGCTTTGTTCTGGGACACAGGACCATGGAGACATCAGCAGGTGCCTTCTGCATTCGGATCCACACCTAACAGCAGGACCGGCTGCAATGAATTAGGCAGATTCAAAGGAAGAGCAAATTCTGTTATTCCCTTCTGATCTATGTTCATTTATAAAGTAAAGGCAAACTGAGAAACTTCCACTAAACCAGTAACCTGGAATTTTACTGTTGGAGATTTTCAGATGATTTTGAGTAACCGTAATTTAACTGACAACATGCAAGCAACTACCTTTAAAAAAATCAAGATTTTTGTGAAGTACAGTATGCACACAGAAAGGAACGATGATACATAGTTGAATTTTCATGCATACTGTAATCGGCACTCAGGTCAAAAACATTCCTGGTACCCAGGCCTCATCTATCCTTTCTTTCATGTTTTCCTCCAAGGGCCATCTCTCTTCTAACCTGTAGACTTGTTTTCTTTCCCAAATAGACTTTGTTAAAATAATTCATTTGAAATAACTTCTCATCTGAACAAGGAAGCAATTACAAACCTCGAAGAAAAAGCGTACCATAGATTCAGTGTGGAGATCTGAAAGGCATAAGACCCGTCTTCTAGGACCTTTAATTAATAAATATTATTTATTTATTAATATTTATTTATTATGGAGACTACAGGAGAGACAGGCAGTCCTGAATCTTCAGCTTCTCAGAAAGAATTCTTTGTTCAAGACAGTAAGCAAGGGCAAATATTTCAGAGGATTTCAGTGTGTGCTTTTAAAGTCTCCGAGAAGCTGGGTTCAGGGCTCTCTCCATCTCCATTGTCCTCCTTCCGGCTGTTGAACTCTTGACCTATTGCTCAGCCTAAGGATGAGTCCACTGTCAAACCCAGAGCTACATGTGTGTTGGGAGAAAAGTAGTTAGTATTCAAGGCACTGGGAAAAGCCCTTCCTAAATTAAATGAAATTTCAGCGTGGTTATGTAATACCAAATCAGATTGTCTGATTTTCAAGAGAGATTTGGTTAAACTCAATTTTATATGTAATTTTCTATTTGTAGAAACTAATAGAAGAAAATTGTAACCGACATGAAAGAGAACAAGAATCTTACAGAGTTTGTCATACTCTGTTATATATTAAAATGATAACATTGATTTCATGCTTCGGTATTTCATTAAGTTTCCTGCTGTCATTAATGCTTTTATAATTAAAATAACCTTAAATTTAACTCCGAACCAATTACATATTTACAGTTCTGCCCAAATATTTGTAATCAGATTTTAGAGGGGTTTCCCCTTCCAGGGATGTGATTAACCTTTCCTTCAGAGCCTGGATTTGATTTAGGCAGATAGGCAAAAAAGAAGTTTATTCAGTGGGAATTCTATATAAATTATTTCCTACTGAGTAGGATTGCATATCCAGTATCCAATATGGGCTGCGTGGTCTTTGGTTGTTTCTTTTAAATTACTGGATACTGAGGCTGTCTTTCCACTTTCATTGAGGTCAGTACTAACTCTTGGGATTCTGAAGATGACACTATTGTGTACGTATATTTTATTCTGATTTCTATATGCATGTATACAGATGAATGTGTGTTTTTCTTTCTTGTTTACCTGTGATAGTTCCTTTATCATAATTGCTTGTACATGAATTCTGTTGCATGTGATATATATATATATATACTTGCATATATGCATAAGTGATTGCAGATATAGCCCCTCTCTATCTGTGATATATTCCTTTCTCATAAATTAAATTTTCTATATGAGCAGATGTAGACATGTGAGTCATGGATGATAGCTTCTGATTCGGTTATCTGAATTTTTATGCCTTTTCCAAATAGCTTTGTAAGTAATTTTGACATCAATTAAAACTAATAATAACTAACATTTAAGTGTTAAGCGCTAAGCGTGTTGCTAAGTGCCTCAGTCGGTACAAACACAAAATGCTTGCTATCATTACAAGCTCCATTACACACACAAGAACACCAGACTTAGGAAATACAAGGACCTTGGCCAAGCAGCACAGTTACACACGGCAGAGTCGAGGCTGGAAAACCAATGCTCCTGAAGGTAAATGCTCGGAGTGATCCGCTCTGCTGGCCTGGCAAGCTCCATGTGGCACAGAGTTGCCCTCTGTTTGCTATAATCTCATTAGCACCTCCTTGGAAAGGTCCTACTTGTTCACCATAGAACTAAGAAGTAATATCTCTAAGTACTGTAACTGGATATTGATTGGGGTTTCATTTGACCTACAAAAAATATTTGGTAATAATTGATTTTTTTCATAAATATTTCTTCTTCCCATGTGTTCTCTTTAATTCTCACTTTTAAATCTCAATACATTTTTAAATCTCAATGTTATAATCTTCCTGACTGTTATCTAATCTATAACTTATTTTCTACTGACAGAATGACCATAATGTCTTTGAGAAGTGTCTCCAAGAAGCCATGTGTTGGAAATTTAATCTCCAATGTTAAACTCTAATGATATTAGGAGGTAGGAACCTTTGGAAGGTGGCTGGCCATAGATCAGCAGGTAAATAGGTTTGTGGACTAGCAGCTTGTTATAAAAGCAAATTCTGTCTGGATAGCTTCTCTGTCTCATATGTGAAGTTCTCCATCAGACTGTATTGAGCAAGAAGGCCCTCACCGATGCCCAGTTGAGGCCAACAACCTCCTCTTCTGACTGTCCAGCCCCCAGAAGGAGGAACTTAACAAATCTCTAATCTTTATAAATTACCCAGCCTATAGCACTCAGTTACAGCAATCAGTATAGCAAAAGGACTGGAGGTTATCAAATATCTATCACAATTATTGTCAAGCTTCATACGGGCCTGGGGTTTTACACTAATTACAAGCTATTAAGTCATCCTGTAAGTGCGTCAAGAATGTTGGAAATAAGAGGATCTTGAATAGGAGAACGAACTTCATCATTTCCAGCAAACACTGCAAGTAAAGGGCCCGTGGGACATGCGTGTGAGGTCCCCTTCTTCCTGGGGGTTGAAGGAAAGGGTCATTATGGATGGCTCCACATGCAACATGCGAAGTGTGCGAATGAATCCTGAGTGTGGGGAGTCTCTGCTGATGGAGGGAACAGAAGAAAATGTATGTTTTACTTGAGTGCGTATCACCTCATTCTCTAAAAACCACTTTTGCAAACACAACCTGAGAGATGACTAGGGTAAGAAAATGATCAGGTTAAGGTCTTGCATTCCTATCATATTCAATGAAAACAACCACCACAAAACCTAGGTAAGAAGACAAAGGATGCTTAGCAAAGGTGTATGTGAATGACATGGGATTTTATTCATTTATCTTTTACTCAGAAAACTTGCTGGAATCATTATTGGGCATAAGGTATACTTATCACACACACACACACACTTGATATATTCAAATAACAAGATTATCTGTACAGTAAATTCATTATCTGTAAGTTCAACATTGTATTTACTATACTTTCAAATGCTACTCTTTCTCCGTTGACCTTCTGATCAATACCAATTACATTTCTATCTTATTAAAACATATTTTCATAATTCATATCATATATACACATTTACCTGTCTCTAAATGTAGAGCACAGTCTCTTTGAGACTGAGCATATTCATCTTTGCAGCCTTGAACCTCATATAGTGTCTAAACTAGAATATATGAAGGGGAGGGAGGGAGGGAAAGAGAGAGGGAGGGAGGAAGGGTAGGTGAGTGAATGAATGGATACATGTTAAATGTTTATTCAGATGTATTTGTGGTCTATGTTTTCAGGATATCTAAGAAGTATTTCTTTCTTCACCAAACATGGTTCCAAGAAATTCTATAAACTTCTAAATTTGTGGCAAACAGAAATCATCCCCATGAGTTTCTAAAATTCCCTGGCAAACGTCAATTGGTTCGTTCAATCTTAAAGACTGTAACAGACAGGGCTAGCAAATATGAGTCTTTACATTACTCCAATTTTAAAGCCAATTTAAAGCCAATATAAAGCAAAGCTAGCCTATTTTTAAGAACCACCATGCCTAACTTTTATGTCCCAAGTTCATATGACATTTATATGAGTGAGAAAGGCCTGCCCCATGAATTCTTAGCAATTACCCCTAGACTAGTACTGACCTGCATTGCCTTGGTGAGTTCCCCAAAAAACAGGCTGATCTGATCTGTCTTTTTTCCTCTTTAAGGAGGGGGAGTCACTCACAGACACACACACACATACAACACATGTATGCACACACACACTCACTCAAGAAGTTTGTTTCTTTACCTTCATGATATAGCTGAGTGGCTCATGACTGACAAGCCTCTGAAGTGGGGGGGGTCCTTCTGTATATGTGTTGCTTTTATTGGTTAATGAATAAAGAAACAGATTTGGGCCTATAGGAGGACAGAACAGAGCTAGGCGGGGAAAACTAAACTGAATGCTAGGAGAGAGAAGGTGGAGTCAGGAGAAGCCATGTAGCCCCACCAGAGACAGATGCTGGATGGAACTTTGCTAGTAAGCCACAGCCACATGGCGATATACAGATTAATGGAAATGGGTTAGTTCAGGATATAAGAGCTAGCTAAAAATATGACTAAGCTATTGGCCAAACAGTGATTCAAATGATATAGTTTCTGAGTGATTGTTTCGGGTTTGGGCAGCGTGGAGCAAACAAGCAGTTTCCCTAATACATGCCTCTTTTGTTTTGTATTTTTGAGACAGGTTTTCTCCATGTATAATTTTGGTCATCCTGGAACTAGCTCTGTAGACCAGTCTGGCCTGGAACTCACAGAGATCCACCTGCCTCTGCCTCCCAAGTGCTGGGATTAAAGGCATGAGCTACCACACCTGGAATGCCTCTTAAGCTTTGGCCCTTGGCACGGCATTCTGTGAAGCAAAGTTCCAAGAATATCACAAAGTTACACTTTCCCAGGCAAGAGCAAACTTTCTGGGCTTTGGTGTACCCTGCCCCTCTGTCTGGAACACTTTCCCTACCGCCTTTTCTCTTGTCCAGACTTTATTGCCTTTTAATTCATTTTGAATTTTACATCTCATCAAAGTCTGACTCTGCTTGCTCCTCCAAGCGCACTGACTTTTTCTCTTTTTTCTCCTCTCCCTCTGCTCAGTCTCATTGTCAATAAGAGATTTGTGGGCTCTCAACCTTGACACCTACCTCCTGTGAAACCAGGCAAAGAACTGGCATCTAAAAATTGCTTAATTGGTTGTTAACACTCCCTCAAAACCAGGAAATTTAAAGAGCTACCTATTATTCTCAACCTGTGAGAACAAAGAGCTGGAGGAAGGGATAAGCAGCTCCGTGTGTCTGAGAAGCTGGACTGTGGATGTCTGCTCAGGAGAGGGGGAGCCTTCAGTGGCTGCTGCAGCGTATCTCCAGGTATGTGTTGCTGCTGGGGAACAGGAGGAGGCTGCAGGCTCACTTGAGTCCCTTTCTGGAACTTGTCACCATTCTGAAAAATCATCCCAGCCCCTGATTTGCCTTTTAAAAGAGCCTGCTAGGGAAAGGCAATATTAATTCAAAGGAATAAATCAAAGCAGAAAGTGAAGAAGATATTTTAGGACAAATGGAAAACCCATGTACCTATCTAATCAAACCTTACAGAAATCAGCTGCTTCATCTGCTCTTTGAAGTCCAAGATGTAATTTGAAAATGCTAGCTCTCTCACTCTCTTCCCCCTCCTTCTCTCTTTCCCTCCCTACCACACTCCCTCTCTTACACACACACACACACACACACACACACACACACGTATACATGCATCAGTCCCTTTTAAAAAAAAAACACTGTAATTTTTATAGGAATTTTTCAAGAACAAAATTAAGTACTGAAAAATGAAAACTGCATGCACCAATCCAGATAACCTAACATGGTCCTAGTCGTAGAGTATTGAAGAAGGAGACGACAATGGCTTCCTAATGACTGACACCAGATAAACCCTCTGTGTTGGGAAATTGCTATGTGCTTCCAACTGCCCACACTCTGATGCAGGCAAACAACACCAGGACTCAGTACCAGTTGTTAAAAATAAACTGTGAAGGCTCCCAGAAAAGACATTATTAAATAGAAAACACATTATTGCATTGAGAAGTTCTGAATCCCCGGCAGTGAGAACCCCTACAGAGAATACAATTGCCCCCCAGACATTCAACTGACCCCCCAAGATCCAAACCCGGGGAGATTACAGCTTCACAGCCTGGGAAGGGGGTAAATAAAGGGATAAAACTATAGGCTCTCCATGGGAAGTCCTGTTAACCTGGGATAATTCTGAAGCAGCAACACTAGCCTGCATGGGGCTTAGTAATCAAGCACCTAGCAATTTCTCGCACTTGACATACGGTTTCAATAAAAGTCTCCACAATTTTCCAAGGATATTTTTTCCTTGCCTCTTGAGCTCATGGGTAGTTTAAGTAAAGATTAATCCAGGACCTTGCTATGTTATACTTACTTTGTTAAAATATTGCCTTGGAAGACGCATTTAATACCCAAGAATCCCACTGATCCTCTTTACTAAGTCCTTTAAAGGAACTCTTTAAACAGTGAACAGAGCTAAATATTAGAGTTCTCATTTAAGCTCAGACTTCACTTTGCTACCAGGGTACTTATATTCAAATGAGATGGTCCCCAGGGACATTTGGGCACAGGCTTTGTAATCTGTATAGACATATACATGATCTTGAACTCTTTGAAACAGAGAGAAAATTGAACCTCTCACACCAACCATTCTGTTCACATTGGATAGAAACCAAAAGGGCACATTTTAATAAGGTGCCCGTTATGTGACAAGCACTGTCTTGTTGGAATGGTGGAAGTTAAGAGGCAAATGCTGCTGGAAACTCTGTCTCACAGACAAGGCAAGCAACTTGTCCTAGGGGTCACCCAAGTCAAGCACGAGGCTATGCGGGTTGTGACCGACTCTAATACTGAAAGGTTCTTAGTATGTTTGTCCCTTCCCTGTGGTCCCTCTTCATTCTTCAAGCTGTGAACTATCAAGAGAGGAAGTAGAAAATCAAAGTGCAGAAAACTTACTCCTTGGCTTCAGAAAAAAAAAAAAGCCTGCTTTTCTTCTATCTGGAGCACTGTTCAGCTTTTGTTAATGGTTATTACAAGACTCATATGAAATATGTAAAAATAAAACTGTAGCTTGTAATGTGTTCACTGTTATTAGTCATAATTACCAATAAAATATGCGAGGCAGACAATAGGAATGAAAGAAAACCCAGGTCTGATATGTCTATGGGTAGGGTAGGGAACTGACGTGTGGAACACTGGCTATGAAATAGGCAGTAGATTGCGTGAGGGAGCTCCCCATGCTGATTCCACAGAACCCTATAGAAGAGAGACCTTTGCTGAGAGAGACCAAGGACCAGACCGTCTTAGTTAGGATGTTTGCAGTTGCAAATACTAGAACACCCTACTAAAAGATACAGCTTAACCAACTCAGGAATCCACAAGCTTGCAAAATAAATAAATCCATCTGACTTATAACTGGCCCCATAGAAGTATACAATAATGCCATTAATATTTTTACTATCATTATATATGTATATGGATGTCAAGTCAGTGTGTTTTTAAGATTGGTAAAATAGCCCTTGGACTCAGGCGATTTTTTTTCTCTCTCTTTTTTTTTTTTTTTTTTTTTTTGTGCTTTAGCATTCACACTGGGACATTGATTGGTTCTTCCTCTCATACGCTCAAAAAGATTGAAGAAATTTCACAGGCCATTTTCAGGGAAAAAGAAATCACACCCAAAATTGAAAACAGCAATGCTTTAGAGAAGGCGTTCCCCCAAAGCCCTCAGCAGACAACCCTTAGCATTGAGGGAATCCATGCTGATTTACTTGCCTTGTCTGCACTAGCTGCAAGGGAGGCGTGGAAAAGTTTGGCTGGCATTTTCTGCATTTCTAACAGACCTAACCCAACAAGGACAAGATAGAGCAGCTCCAGGGAAGGCAACTCATAGTTCCAGTCGCCCAGCAAGTAAGTAAGAAGTAGCAAGAGGCTACTTCTCTCAGCAGACACTTCTCGGGGTGTGAAGGATCTTTTGCCACTCTGTGGAGATGAGACATTCTTAACAAGCGATTGGACAATTTGAGATTGTCATAAGGAAAATTATGGTTTGATGCTAGCCTTTTCCCTTCTGCTCACAAAAGAAAAAGACATTACGAGCTTGAATAAGGAATCTGTTTTCTCTAGCAAGATGTCAGAAAACTTGGGGGATCAGAATTTCTTGAAGAAATGGCTTTTATTTTTTTAATCAAGGAGGTTCCCAGAAGGACCACAGACACTAAGCATAGCATCTGCCAGGCACCATGGGCAGCCATGGAACTGGGCAAGGCAGATAGATGGCACAGAATACAAATGAGCAAGAAGTCACATGCACTGAACATGTGTGGCCACCACCTGTCAGTCTCGGGGTGGCTTATGAAGAGGATAGCAAGCCCTGTACTGCCCTCAACACCTCACCGCTTGCAAAGCTTTGCTGTGTAGAGGGAAAGAGCAGAATTAGGCATTAGAAACAAAGATAAAATGAATCATTCCTTAGGAAAAAATGATGTTCATAGGTCCAAGTCTGCACTGGGCTGGACACAGAGGAAATCTAGTCTCGATGGAATATCTGAAGAGATAGACATCACAAGCAGGATTCCATGGCACCAAAGTGAAATGCTATCCTCACTTATCTTCAAATATATTCATCAAGCAGGGATGTTTATCAGACATTTGTTGACAGGGATGCAGAAAGCACAAGTGAAGAATCTAAGCATTGGGAAGAATTCAGACCAACAGCTGGTACTGGCCTCAGTAACAACTTTAAGAAGGCAGAAGGGACTTGGCCATGGGGATAGTGAACATCAAAGAGAATTGTCCCTATTAGATCTACAGATCCAATATCAAGCAGTTTATAATTCAAATCCAACTTAATTGCTGCACGTCAATTATTTGGCCTCTGGGAGCCTCAGTGTCCTCTACTAAAAGAAGATGATGACTTCTTTAGAGAGTGGTGGTGAAGATTAAACTAATTAATGTATGTAAATACTTGTGACTCATGAGAAGAGAAAGCCAATGGGCGATAACAGTCCTGATCCTTATGACATCAAACAAAAGACCTCAGTGCAAGAAGATGGAAGTTGGTAAAGGAAATGTTTCGGAAGTAGGATACATTTACCCTTGGTATAACTTCTGTTGTATTAATTAGCCTTTTATAAGCCTACTTCCGAATGCTAAGGGAAAAAGCAAAACTTCTCTAAGACAGTTTGGGAGCTTCTCTGCGATGCACAGAACAAAGAAGCTGGGGGAGGGGCCACGTCATTTGCAGTTTTAATCACAGCTCTTGCTAACTTGAGTGGAGGCAAAGCGTGTGTCCTATTTAAGCTCCTTTGTGTCAACTTAAAGGATAGGATGTATAATTTAAAGATGAACACGGAGGAATATCTACAGAACTTGGGAGTACCTAAGGTCTTGAACCTTCCATGAAATAACATTGCTCAGGCACTGGGGGTGGGCTGGGGACCCAAAGCAGTTCTAGATCTATCGTCCTGTCATCCTCTCCTCCCCAGAAGTCCACAGAACCCTTCAGGTATCACAAACCACACTCTTTCTGGCCTTCTGCATCTCCCACTTCTGCAAATAGCTGTGTCCTGGTCTTCTGTCCACTTGTTCTGGTTGGCTTACAGCTTCTGCTTCCTCTCTGTTTCCTTCTCCCACCACCCTTCTACCTTATCGTCTTGCTGCCTTCGGTCACGGGGTTTCCACTCAGCAATCCTGGCTTGTCCCCGACTTTCATTTCCATTGAAGTTACAGCCTCCTAGCTGACAGACTGTCTGCAGCCAGATGTTCCTAGCCAGCCTAGTCATTCATGCCAAAGACCAAGCCCCACAATGCTAACATGGACATCCTTGCTAACCAAGTGACCTATGGTCCCTGAGCAAGTAAGGAAGGTGCCAGCCCTCTAGAAGAAAGCATTCTGCAGCTTCACCAGTGTACCTTAGCAAGTGCTGCAAGCTTGACTCAGGAAACTAGAACTGACTAAGAATAAATCATATAAAGATTTCAAATTCAGAAAGAGGTTGAGTTTTACAAAGAAAAGACTTTGGCACTTGATTGGGCATAAAAGAAACACCAGGGGGTAGCAACATAGATGATAAACAGAATAGATATTAAAGTCACCTAGGAGAAAGAAAAGCTACACCAACTTTATAATAGAATAAAAAAACCCAGGGGGTTAATCAAGCATGCTAAAGCTTTTACTGATATAATAGATTCTAATGCTATAATTCAGAAAACATATTTTTTAATTATTCTCCCAGAAGTTTTTATGGTGTTAAAATGTAAATTAAGCAGCTAGAAACTTGTTAGAGACAAATGTTAGCATCCTAATTTGTTGAGCCACCATTTGACCTTGTCAACAATCAAGGAGGCAAACTTGTACTGTTTGCCTCTCAAAATGCACTTATAGTTCACTCTCAGAAGACCAAGGCGGACTTCATGCTGCAATTCAAATGTCATAAGTCTCAACTCCAAATCATAGCGTGATAGGTTACTTGACTTAAAAATCAAGAAGGAATAGAAAGTACCAAAGGGGCAGCACATGACAGAAGTGAGAACGGAACAGTCAGTTCTCTGTGAGGAGAGAGCTAACAAGACTCCTGCAGACAGAGTCACCTCTAGAAAGAACCCAGCAGAACAGAAAGAACATTTTCATTCAATTTATATCATGATATCGACGATGCATTTATAGAGTCCTCTTTTCGCCAAGGCTGCCGAGCACATTAGACAAAGTTCTGCACAACAGAATTCAGAATATTGAGTTGGAGAACTGCATTGTAAAATTCCTCACCTTCAAACGCCTTTTCAGAGAGCCACAGAACTCTAATTGGAGGGAGATATGAGTCAGGAGTTTCATCTGCTTTGGAGAAACATTTTGTTTCTCTCATTTTATTCTACCAGGTCCTAAAAGTGAATTTCTCTCCACGATTTCTCAGTGTCCAGTGTGGTTTTTGCTCTGACTTGATTGTTTCTGTCTTCCCCCAAATTCACAATGAAACCTCATCTCCAGTGCAAAAATAAGAGAAGTGGAACTTGAGGAGGTAGTTAGGCCATGAGGGTTCCGTTCTCAGAGATGGCCTTAGTGTCCATATAGATGGACTTTTGGAAGAAAATTCATACCCTCTTCCTCCTGGCTTCTACCATGTGAAAGCACAGAGCCACAAGGTGCCATCTTGGAAGCGTATAGAAACTCTTCCCGGGTGTTGGATAACAGACTTGGCTCATGAGGAGTTGAGTAAGGCTGTGCTGGGCAATAGCCCCTAACCATAAAATATTGCTTGGCCCGAGCCCGACCATTCCACTCCACCTGCGGAAGCAGCGTCAGGATCTCGACAACAACCTGCTCTGCTTCCGTTCAAACTGCAACAGAAGAGCTCTAACTCTATTAGAGGTGTGTGTGTGTGTGTGTGTGTGTGTGTGTGTGTGTGTGTGTTTGTGTGTGCCCATGGCTCCCAGGCCTTCTAAATGTGCTTAACATGAAAGATCGAGGTCCCTCCCTCTTCAACAGCCAGACTCAGCCTGTTGAGATCAAGTTTGTCTGCCTCTCTGCCTCATTTTGCTTACATCAGGCACCTGATCATCTGGGCCATGAGTTTTGACTCCCCCACCTCCAGAACTGTAAGGAATACATTTTGTATTGTTCCTAAATCACCACGTCTAAGGCACTTTCTAGTCACCCCAGGAAGAGACTGGTGGACAGACCAGAGGAGGAGAGCAGTGGTGAAGTAAGGGAAGGTTTGTTCAGTCTACCCTTGTCCTGCACTGCAGGACGAGAAATGGGTTTCAATCACCAGTCTTTGTGGATGTTCTCTGCAAACAGGAACACTTCAGTCTGATGCAATACAAGCAATACTTACTTTAAAAATAAAGCACAATGTTATGGATGTTCTAAAACTGCATATGAAATAAAGCTGGGAAGAGGGATCGAAGGCGCACAGCAAAGAGGCTGAGCCTCCCATCCCTCAGTTGTCTCTGAATCTCACTTGGCCATTCTGTTCTTCCAGAGAATTCTCTCCCCCTTCTCTCCCACCCTCCTTCTTTCCCTTCCTCCCTCTTTTTCAAATCCATTCCCTATATTTCAGTAGCGGGACGGCTTTGACTTATGGTTCTGGTTCCAGGTCCTGCACCCCACGACCCTTACAGTGGAACCATTCATCATGCGGCTCCGCCTGTTGGTGCCGCAGTCCCAGACTCCCCAGAGAAATGCCCGGGACAGAAGAGGCCCTGGGATTCACAGTGTGCTCACCTCCTCCAGGAGCTGAGGGGCACTAAATATGGGACCTCCAAGAATGGAGGGTAAAAGGGAAAAATGTACTTGCCGTTGTCTCCCATCTCCCTTTCAAATGTTAACTCAGTTTGTATTATTATGTCAATAACTTACATTTCTGACAAAAAATCCAAAATACACAGAAAAGCAGATATATTTTCAAATATCTGTAATCTGGCCAGCTAATTATAACTACTGCCAGCATTTTTTGGCACAATCTTTCAGAATTTTTGAACCACATGTATTTATAAGTGTTTTAATTTTTTAACAAGAACAAAATTAATTCATACACAGTAGTTTTAAAACTACTTTTTCATTTAAAAGTTCGTACGAAATGTTATACATAGCTCAGTGACCATAAATCAATATGACTTTTAATTACTGTGTAATGTTCATGTTAATAACATGCTGTAATTTAACCAGGCCGTTCTTATTAATATTAAAGCCTTTTATTTCAGTTGATTTCTTAGTATGAAAAAAATAGCAAAAACATATCTATATTCTTGTACACCTACATCTGCATAATGTCTGGGGACTCTTCTCAGCACAGATTCTCCCAGGGGAATTTTCTTGTAGAAAGCAAGAGAAATGGGCAGCATACTGTGCACAGATATGGTTTTGATGCACAGTTCCATGAGTCCTATGTCTACCTGATGTGCAGTTCCCCTTATTTCCTGGGTATTGTCATTCTCTTTAAGCTACCTCAGTTTCCTCTTAACTACCGTATTTTCCCCTGGCCTGCCATCTGCATGGCAAGTTGAGATAAAGTCCTCAGGGTTACAGCTCCTGTTAGAGCAGGAACACCTCATCTGTGGCTCCCCTTGGCCACCTGTTTCTTCCCACAAAGCACCCTTTGCAGGCAAACATTTTCTTTCCTCGCTGTGTCCATCACTTGCTACAATGTTTGTACTGAGCATCTGTCTTTCCTTCCCAACTGGGACAGATCCAGGAGTGCTGCTCCCCTACTCTAGTCAAAGCTGTCAGGCCATTTCTAGGTTGAGCCCAGAAAGCCCACTGAATAGACATCTTTGGCTGAAATGTGCAGTCCTGGCTGCTGATATAGTTAACAGTCTGGTCAGGTGTCCAAGAGCCTTATCTGTAAGTCAGGCTTTGCTAATTGGGTTTCTTCTTGCTTTTATTATGTCTTATTTTTACTTAAATGTAATATATATGCATATATATATACATATATATTATTCTATGTAGTTGTTCAACACATACATACAGCACAAACTGGTCAAATCCAACCTCCTTCTATCCACACGGCCTCTATCACTCAGAATTCTAGGTTTGTTTCTACTTTAAAGTCTACCTCATATGAGGAAGACATTGCTTTTTTGGCCCTTTCACTTAACATAATATCCTCTGGGTCTGTGCATTTTGCTGCAACTCGCAGGATTCCTTTTATAAATGGTAGCATTTCTTTGATAATTTCACACAATGGGCTTTGATCACATTCACACTCAACTCCTCCCCCTACCTCCTCCGAGACCCACCTCCCATCACCTGCCGTTGTTGCTGTCCCTCTGGAATCAGGGTCGTGCACTAGACTGTGGCGATCTGCCGAGAGTCATGTCCGTAACGAAAACAGATCCTCACTCCCGCAGAAGCCATCCACTTGTCATGGGTAGCCCACTAGAGGTGACCCCTCAGGCGCAGTCTCTAGGCAATTTGAAAGTCTTTATTCCAGCCATCTGGGATGACACCCAAGCATTCAGGAACCTAGATGTGGTCTTGAATGTCCAGAGCATAGGGTGTTTTGTTTTGTTTTGTTTTGTTCTGTTCTGTTCTGTTCTGTTTTTAGAGCAGAAACCATATCCTAGCATCTCATTGGGCAGCTACAGGGGACTTTGCAGAAGTAAGCAGCTTGAAGCAAGGAGTTTTAACAAAAGCTAAGGTAAGTTAGCTAGAATGTCCTGACCTTCAGATCCTAGAATAGAGTAGGATAGTTTCCCATGGGATCCTCCATCAAGAAGATCATATTAAGTTAAACCTCCAGTGGCCTAGCAAGAATGTGAAATGGAGGAACTTTTGCACTGTCTTGCCCTGTTGCACAAGGCGCATCTACAACACACTGTCCACAGTTTCCCCATTAAAGATAGGAGTATATAAATCCCCTCCTACTTCACGCTAAAATGTCGACTGGTTAGATTCTGTACAGGTCTTATGCAGGCAACCACAGCTGCTGAGTTTATGAGTTCAGTGGTCATGTCAAACCAAAAAGACACTATTTAACTCTGCTCCCCCCAAACCCCGACCTCTGGCTGTTAAAATCTTTCTACCCCCTATTCTGCAATGGCGCCTGAGCCTTCAGGAGGAATTGCAATATACGTGATCAGTTTGTGACTGAGCATTCTGTGATCACTTATTCTCTGCACTTTCCTGGAAAGTGGAGGGAAGAGAATAATGGGGAAGAAGCTTTAAGTAGGGACAGAAGAGGAGGTGGGAAAGAGACATTTAACACCATGGATGTTTGAAAAATCATACATATACCTATTTTGTAAGCTCCTTACATACATATATGCATATATTCATATAAAAGAGTTTCATTGGATATAGCTTACATGTGGCTTGTGCTCATCCCAGAAGCCATACGTTGCCGAATAAAGAGTGTAGGACATTTCCTCTTGAATTATTGGTCAAAGCCGTCTCTGAGACTCCAAAATAATTTAAGCTGTTGTCATTGCTCTTTTTTGCCCAGTAGAACTTGATTGTAAAGACCCCGTCGCTAAATACAATACACACTATGATCACAGAACATGTAGACGTCAAGTTGGCACTGATCAGGAAGCTTCTGAGCTCCTGGCTAGCTCTCGGAGACCTAGAAGGTGTAATGCAGGATGCTGAGGTGAGGCAAATCAACAGTCTTAACCATCAATGAACCCTGTGAACTGCCGTGCTCACTGGCATACAAGATATGCCCTTGTGGGCACTAGTGGCACAGATACCAGAAGGGCACCCAAGCACATTCCGCTTGGATTTATGGCCCAGCTCACAGAAGGAAACACATTTTTGATACTGCAAATCTGGCCAAGAACACATGGTTGGGGAGCTCACAGGCTGAACCTATTACTATTAGTTTGCTAATTGATCATAATATCAGACTGCCATCTAAATTAATATTTTTCTGTCCATAGATTACTGAAACTCTCAGATCTCGTCGCAAATCCTTTATTGGTGAATAGCATTTGAGTGTATATACATCCCCTTCATCCATCCACCATCAGCAGGTTAATTCTATACCTCAAATATTTTGGATAGTACTTCAAAAACCACGGATATGCAGATGTGCTGATTTAATTTCCAAGATACAAGATAGCTAGGAGAGTTTCTCTGGCTACTCATTGTTTAGGGGAAGTAGGTGTTCGCTTATTTATCCATTTTATTTCTCTCCTATGCACACATGTCATAAACAAGCCATAAGTCTCTTGCTCTCTTTTTGGTAAAGTCATAATATATATTATGTTAGTAATTATGTTAATATTGAGTTTCTTAACAAGGACAAAGGAGAGCAAGTAGGTGACAGATTTAGACAATCACTAACAACATTTTAATGGTTTTTAATAAAAAGAAAATTATGCTTATAAAAGCAATTTATTAAAACACAGGGCAAGCAAAGCTAAAATCATCCATAATGATTTATATAATCATATAATCAACAGAAAACACATTTTTATTTCTATGCCCTGAGTCATTCATTATCTTCAGTATAAGCCCAAATAATAGATGCTAAAAGCAACCCTTGCTGGATAACTCCCAAAGCCCAACACAGGTACTCAGCAAGACATGGGCAAACAAGTACCTAGTCAGGGTAACCCTGGAAACAAACAAAGCAGACAGCATGTGGGATATGAATTATAACCCCAGAGATGCTCTGTTGTCTTCAGAAGACGCTATGCCCCAATCCTAGTCTTATTATATTATATTAATGTTACTTGCTTTTTATTTAGTCTTTGTGACAGGATCTTGCTATGTAGTCTAGGCTGTTCTTGAACTCACAGCAAGCTTCCTGCCTTAGCCTCCCAAATTCTAAGATACAGGCATCTGCTGCTATGCTTGCCCTTAGTCTCCTTTCCTCCTGTACTTGTTTGGTTGGCTGCCTGCCTGCTTGCCTGCTTGCTTTCCCTCTCTCTCTTCAAACCATAAGCTTTAATCTTATTTTCAAGCATTTGTCTAATACTCCAAGTTGATAAAATAAAACCTGTTTGAGGACATCCCCACTATTGCTATGCAACCACATAAAGCAGAACATTATTCTAGCCCTCCTGACATTCTAGACTGTGTGTTCTATGCAAGCACGGGATCTGTTTGATATAATTATATGTCTCTCCTCCCTCTCGGAACTGTTAACAAAATGTGACTTTCGCTAAGGGGCTTGGTAAACATTTGTTAAATGGATTTCATATACAACCATAAAGTATTTGGACGGAACCACTATTCCTCCTATAGAAAGGAGGCTCAGAATATATGCTATAAATAAGAAGTAATAATGAACCTTTCTGCTACTTTCCACACTGTATGTAATTCACGTCAACCAACCAGTATCATATTGAGTGGCCAACTCTGTCTACAACTTTGTACTGGGCACTCACGTCGGTCCCATAGAATTATCACTTTCCCATAGACAAGTCCCTTAAGAAAAGTTAGACTGCTACAGAAATCGAGTAGGCAAGCAACATTTAAGCATTGTTTGCTGTTGGCATGTGGGGGATGCCCCTGACAGCATCAGGCCCGCTTCCTATTTGAGGAGTCGTCAGCCCAAGCTAAACCCAGCATCTTGCAGCTGCTGTTACTGTGGCTGTTTAAAGATCAGGCAGCGTGACTCAGAAGGGCTGTTTTTCCCCTTTACCATCACATTCTCCAGTGCAAGGCGTGCAGACAGACAAGTGACTTGGCCTTGGAGAAGTCACAGTCAATAGGGGCCATTGACATTAATTAACCAAGTTATCCAGGAGCTGTTTACAGACCACTTATGCCTCCACTGGGCTTCATGGGACATTTGCACAATTAGCAGCATGGGCTCCTCTTATCCATCGCCACCTCCACTCACCCCTGCTATTCCCTTCTTGAGAGTTAGGGATTTTTTTTTTTCGATGTGGCAAGTGTAAATTTTTCTTAGCATTATATACTCTGCCAAAACAAAGTTCTTTCCCCCAGAAATGATTCTCTGTTTCTCAAAAGGAAAACTTGTGCTATTTTTTTCCTTGAATTGTTTTGAAGTCATAAAACCAATCCAAACAAGTCTACACCTTTTTATCCAACTCTGGAAGCATGAGGCTTTGGTCTAATTACCCTGGGAAAAGTGGGTGGAGCACAGGACAGTCCATTAAGAACACTGTCTCAATACTTTACATACCTTTTGCCACTTCTGCAGCCACAAAGAACAAACACAGCCATTCCTCTAACTGTGCCCCCCATTTTAAATGTCATCACACCCCTTCATGATGACCTGGCATTCTTTAGTCTTAATAATATGCAAGAATATCGGCGACATCGTCTCCTGCCCGTTTTAGTATGTAAGGAAATGTTTTTATCCTGTTTCACCTGTAACAAAAGAGAAAATCAGCGGCACCTAGAAGCCCCAAGACCGTCACTGCGCACAGAGCGTTTTCTCTGATTAGACTGAGGTACCTAACCCCCTCATTCAGGCTCTTGACTTCAAGGATGCTTTATCCCTTTACACAAGTGCCGTTGTCCATGCTCTCGGTTGGACTTTTTTATTTCCCAGTTTCTGTATTTTGTCATGTACCTCCTTGGGCTGTCCTCTCTCAATGGCTTTCTCTTCCGTTTGTAAGGTTCCTCTGATTATTCAGTCCATTCTGTCTTCCAAGCTAATTTCCCATCTCTACACCCCTTCATTACCAACTCAATTCCCTTCACCAAAGGTTTAGATTTTCAGGTCTTGGGAGCAAATCTTTTTTTAAATGTTCATTATTTGTGTGTGTGTGTGTGTGTGTGTGTGTGTGTACGTACACGCTTGTATGCCTCTCTGTATGTATATGTGTGTGTGTATGTGTGTGTGTGCGCATGCCTTTCTCTCTGTGTGTGCGTGTGTGTGTTTGGAGATTGAATCCAAGGCCTTGAATATGCTAAACAAGAAGTACTCTACCACTGACTCCTATCTCAGCCCTACTTCCAGTGGTGGTTTCCATTTGCTGTAAAGAGAAGCTTAATAGGCTAGGGGTGAGGGCTACATGGGTCTGTGGGTATAAGGATAAGTTTTAGACTGTATTTTGGAATTTAGGCCCAGCAAAGTGACAGAAGTAGTCGAAGGTCCCTTACCTCACTGGCCCTAAGTACTTGGCTGTAGTTCTAGTACCAAGCACGTACTATTGAGAGGTCTTTAAGTCCAGTTAGACAGCTGTTGGTTGCTACCAGCATGAGTCTCACTTAAAACATCCTTACAAATATCTTATCATACTGGTCATGGTATAGTCCACACGTGTCAAATAAGAGAGGACTATTGATAGCTTTCTTCCCTTGCTAGACTCTATGCTAATCTCTATGAGATCAAGGAGGCTTTCGGATCCAGCTCAGATCTTCTGGATCCTTTGTCCAAAGTCTGCAGTATCCTCAGCAATATCATCAGCAACCTCTATAGGCTCCACATCTTAAAGATTCTACCACCTTCCCATTGCCTCAGGAAATACCAAGCCTCTAGCACGCAAACCTTTGGAGAACACACTTAAATCATAGCAGAGGGGGTTGTCAAGACCAACGCTTCATCCTTCTGCTTCTCTAAAGTGAGATGGGGAGGAGCGGCAATTAATAGCTACACAGATGGATGGTAGCCGCTGAGGGCCTAACTGCAGAGAATTTCAATGAATCCTCTTGGATTCATTTATCTACACCTTCACCTTCTCATTTACATAAACACCTGCCACATTGACCAGGTGTACCGGTGTGATGCTTTGAAAGAAAATGGCCTGTAAGCCAAGACTTCTCATTCATTTCCTGACCACCCAGACAGACCTAAAGAATCTCACAGAAACTATATTAATTACAACACTGTTTGATCAATAGCTTAGCATTTTCCTAGCTAGCTGTTGCATCTTAAATTAACCAATTTCTACTCATTTGTGTATCACCACAAGGCCGTGGCCTACCGGTAATGTTCTGGCATCCTTCTCTTTCGGCATTTAAATGGCATCTCCTTGACTCTGCCTCCTCCCTCTTTATATCTTTGTTCAGATTTCCCACCTGGTTTTACTCTGCTAAGCCATTGGCTGAAACAGCTTTATTCATTAGCCAATAAAAGCAACAGATATACAGAAGGACATCCCACATCATCTGCCCCCAAAGGAGTGGCACTATTAGGAGGTGTGGCTTTGTTTGGGGTAGGTCTGGCCTTGTGGGAAGAAGTGTGTCACTGTGGGGTGGGCTTTAAGGTCTCCATTGCTCGTTATGCTCAGTGTGGTAGACAGTTCACATCCTGTTGCCTGCAGATCAAGATACAGATCTCTCAGTTCCTTCTCCAGCACCATGTCTGCCATTTAGTCAAGAATAATGGACTAAATCTCTGAAACTGTAAGCTACCCCTAACTAAATGTTCCTATGTAAGAGTTGCCGTAGTCCAGTGTGGCAGAGCGGGTCCCATCCCTCGCTGAAGCAGTGATAGAGAGCTGGTCTTGGTGGTGTGGATGAGGGAGAGCCAGCCCTGATGGCATGAGCGTGGGAGAGTAGGTCCTGCCCTGGCCAGCTGCCACAGGCAGAACTGGCCCCACCCCTCTCCTGGGCAACGTGGGAGAGCTGGCCCTGGTGGCATGCATGCAGCAGAGTGGCAGGATGGCCAATTCAGCTGCCACCCAGGCTCAGGCGCAGGGCTCCGAGTTGGCCCACCCCAACATCTACCCCATCCATGAACTTGCAGAGGGCATAAAGGGGACAATCCCGCAGACCCAAGGCTGCAGGATCTCCACGACACAGGGCAACAACAGGGTATCTGAGAGAAGCCTTGGCGAGGGTCCAGTGTTGATGGTGTGGCAGAAGCCAGGGGCCTTGAACCGTCCAATGACTCATTGCAATGAGCATTTGTAAGTAAAGCTGTTTGGACCAAAGTGTACATCAACTTCCATGGTGAGCTTTTGGTTTGTTTTATTTTGAGAGGTAGGCTGAAAGGGCAAAGGGTGGAAATGCAGGAATAGGGAAGTGAGTGTGACTGGGGTACATGATGTGAAATTTACAAAGAATCAATACAAAATTTAAAAAGGTAAAGAGTGTTGCTGTGGTCATCGTGTCCCTGCACAGCAATGGAAACCCTAAGACAACTGGTTTCTGTGACTTTAGAGGATTTGTAGATTGCATTAGCTCATTGTGGTTTTTCTGGATTTCTCTACTGCACATTTAAGAATTGGGTTTCTTAAGTGATTTTAAGCCCATTTCTACTATTTGATTTTCTTTTCAGCTTTCAAATATCATTACTGCTATCTTCTGTTCTGCTTCTCCTTATGGATATATATCTTGTGGTAGATTTATTATAGACATATCTATAGTTAATCCCCTCCTATTTCATGACTTCTACTATATAATTTGGTAATTATATTACCTATAATTAGGTAACAGAGCCAATTTCCCCACCCCTAAATCTCGACTTTGCTGTTTGCTTGGGCCAACAGAATGAGGCAACATGTCAAAAATGAGGAGCAACCTCACAAGGATTTGTGTAAGTCCACTTATTTTCTCCGTATGAGCAAGCATAAAGTAGCCTGAGGGGGAAATGGGAAACTGGACAGCTCAGTTGTCCCAGCTGAAGTCCTGGATTTGTGGGAGCAGAGCCAAAATCAACAAAGCCGCTCTTGAGTTGTACCTGACAGCAAATGCATGAGACATCACCATTACCACTGATGGAAGGAAAGAAAGGAGGGAAGAGGGACAGAGGGAGGCAGGAAGAAAGGAAGGAAAGGAGGGAGAGAGGGAGTGAGGGAAGAAGGGAGGGAGGGATGGAGGAAGGGACAGAGGGAGGGAGGGGGGAAGGCTATTTGCACCAAGCACAGAACCCAAGAATGAATGGCTAGGGTTTTAAACTACTGTATTATGTTATGCAGAAAAGCTGTTTTGTGAAGGCTTTTGAAATCCCTTACTGTTGCTGAGTAGAAATCCAGCTGGGTGAGGATGTATGAGCTTAATCCACCATCTTTATGCGATGCCTAATTCAATGCTTTATCCTGCGGGGCTACTGAGTCATGCATAGATATCACCTTAAAACTTGGTTATTAAAACTCATCCATTTGGTTTTTAATCCATTCACTTGGCTCTTACAAGGTAGGAACTTCATTCAGCATGGCTGCCACAGCTGCTGGTCTATGGCAATCCTGTCAGAGAAGCCGTCGCTATGATGCTATTGAACACTCCCTGTGCAGCCCATTCTCCCTTTAGTTCCTGCACACTGCATCCACTCTGCCTTCCCTCTCAGAGTATTCTTAGGTATGGAGTTCTTTAGCATGGTCACAGACTAGGATCGATAGAACTGTGGAACGTTGGCAGCGGACACGAAACCACAGACCCCTGACACACGCCTCTTTAACTCTTCTTTTCTTTGACACATTTACTTTTTCTTTTCTTCTTTTTTCCCTTTTTGTCATTGTTCTTGTTTTGATTGTTGGTTTTGTTTCTCAAGACAGGATTTCTCTATGTAGCCCTGGCTGTCCTAGAACTCACTCTGTAGACCAGGCTGGTTTTGAACTCAGAGACGTGCCTGCCTCTGCCTCTTGAGTACTATGATAAAAGCTGTGTGCCTCCTCAACCAGCTCAGCTTTTTTGTTGTTTTATTTTGTTTTGGGCTTTTTGTTTCTTTGCTCTGTATTAGGTTTTTGCTGATTTTCTTCAAACAGCCCATTTAAATGGTTGATATAATCTGTTCATAGTGGGGGAAAGCTTTTTAATATAGCAATAGTGTGCAGTCCACGGTGCAATGTCTTAAATCAAAATAATAAGACTTGAGGTCCAAAGTCATAGTTTTTATTTCCTAATATAGACAATGGCTTGCTTTGTTGGCATTCATTAATTCATTTTATTTTTATCAACTCTGAAAACATCAGTAATTTTCATCAGCTGAATACTTACTTTCCAAGTCGGATTCTAAAGGAAACTATTTGAGAAAGCTCTGTGTTACATTCATCAAACACAATGGACTTTGCATAGATTTGAAGAAAAATGTTGTGTCTTTAGCTCTGTTTGTCAAACTAAAACAGGAGATAGCACTAAGCCAATGCAATAATTATTGAATCCCAGTCTAATTATGAAGCTTTGGAATACAATCATCATTACACAGAAGCTTTTAATAATTTTCTCAGCACTTAGCTTTTGTTTAATAGCTTATAATTAAATGCGCTTATTTTAGCCCTAAATTCAAGGGTAAGCTAATTCACAGACTTTTCAGATGACATAAAGAATTTCTGAGCAATATACAGGAAACAACAGAACGAGAAGAATGAAATATTCCTGTGACCTTGATTATGAGCAGATTTGATGAGACTTTTGACCCACCAATGTCATCATTTTTGTTTCCAACCATTAAACAAAGTACTGATATCTCGGATGTAGGAAGTTAACAAAAACGTGTAGAAGACACACCAACTGGAAAACACAAGACAACTACGTCCCCATGAAAACACGTATTAAAACATGCTTTTAAAATAGGGCAATGTTAAGAGTCCCAAGAATGAACTGGTTAGTAGTTATAAATGATAGCATTTTTGACCATGTGCTGTGTCTTTTCCAGCCAGTTCTGCCAGATGGGTACCCTTGTCATCCTCATTTAAAGGAAAGGCAACTGAGAAAAGGAGAGATTTTAGAAGTTTCCTTATATTATGCAGCTGGAATGGGACAGACCTGGTTCTCAGAAGCAGGCAGTCTGGTTCTGGAGCCAGGCTCTTACATAGCACCCTACAGACCACTGAGTAAAACATTACACACACCACTTTCTGGGAATTCAGTCTTCTCCAAGGCACTTTCCTCAGGCAATGCTAAAACTGTCCGATAGGACATTACTGCACAGGGGTAGTTGGTTACTACATACAATAAGATCATCTTTGCAAGGGTCCTTGTATCAATATATTTCCTTAGATCTTACCACCTGCTTTTTGCCCTTTTAAAAAAAAATCTGCTTTTTTTGTACAAAATATCCCCGTTGGAGGCTTATTTAACTAATTAGTGAAAGTGGTATGCTTTCACGATTATTGCAAGAGTCATGGTTTCTTTTATGTTGTACAGTTGTGTGATCAATACACCTTTTAAATTCTATGGCGTGTGGTTCTCCTTCTAATTGCAGCAAATTGGTTACACTAATCACCGTGAGTTGTTGGTCAACATACTTATAGATTTGTACCAGGTGTCCTACTACAAGATAATTACTTAACAGTACAGAGCGTGTCCACAGTGTTGACCGTAAACTAGCCCAACATTAACCCCGTGTACGGGTCTCATCATGAGTCATTCCTTCGTTCATTCACAAATATATCCAATGCATCAAGTGTGTATCACGTACTAATGGATACCTTGGAACACTAAAAGGCATTATATATATTCCTAGACTTTTAAGAATATAGCTTAATAGGTGTTGTAATAAAAAAATCAAAGATTTTATGCACCATAGGGGAGGGAGAGGGCAGGGAGGGTTGTGTAAATATTTCCATAAAAGCCTGAAAAAGTGAAGGAGTCGTGGGGTCAGAGTCACAGAGGAGGTGATGAATGTCCAATGTTGTACACATTCTCCAGCTGTAGAGAACAGTGCAGGGCCTGGAAAGATGACATTTGTGTGTCTGGCACATCAGGTGAAGCTCCTGGGTGATGAGGCTATGCTGGCAGGCTGGATTCAGATAGTGAGGGTCAGTCATCAGAGGGAAAGATCTTCATACTTTTCATTAAGAATAAAAAATCTTGGAATAATGTCAACCCAAATAATTGTACCTCAAATTAAGTACCCCACCCCCATCCTGCCTTGTGTCACATTGCACACAACCTAACTCCTCTAGATCTGACATGGAGTCTGACACACAGCTATTCTAAGAGTCTAAGTGGAACTGGAATAGTGGCATTAGTCAACTAATTTTTTTTTTTTTGAAGATAGTTTGGTTCTTCAAAGCATGGATTTGATCAGGTTGGATGGAAAGCATGGAAAGCATGGAAAACACACACCCACAGATATGAGGTTGAACAAAAGCTGGAATACTGCAAACCAGAGCACAAAGCTCCTAGGAAAAGCAATGGGATGAGCTGCTCTACTGGCTGACCCCATGAAACCCTAAAAACACATGTGAAGCAAACCTTCCCTGGAACATTATCGTTCGGTACTCAGCTTACTGAGGCCACTTACTGCTCTGCCTCCTTGAACATTCCATGATCCTCAAGGCCAATGCTTTCAGCCTCACAAATAAATGATGTGAGCAGCTTTTTCTTGAACTTAAGTCCATATCCTTTGTTGTAACCCATGTACCTGGCCAAGACTTTTGGTGTAACTATATTGCTTTTTATAATGTCTATCAATTTGAACTGCTTGGAAACTCAACCTATTTTTTCCTGGCCTAACCACAGTGACTTTCAGCATCAGCAAAATTCTGTAGGAGCAGCAGCAACAGTGACAGGAAGCAAAGGAGCTGATAAATAAGAGAGGCACCAAATGTTAAGGAGATGCAGAAACTCTCGCTAGTAAACTATAGTGAAGGCTCCATGTGCATTTGAGCACCATAGTTTATAGTAGGGGCAGGAACTCTACAAGTCTCAAGGGCTAAAGAGAAAAATGAGATACTTGTAAGGAAAAGATTTAGAAACTATAACAGACTAGGGTGAAAAAATCTCCAGAGGAAACCTACACCTTTCAATGCCATGAGCATTATAAATTCCTGGTGACCAATAAACATTATTTCAGGTGTAATATTTAGAAGTATCTCTTGAACCCAAAGCACTGGAAACTCATTTTAAAATTGCATTATATTAATTTTCCAGAGATCTATGTGTGACTCAGATCTTTCTTGGTTGAAACTTTTTCTCCCACGAACTCAAACTAGGGGACTACACAACTATTTTTCTCACCGTTTGTCCACCCACCAATATGAGAGACTGCCAAGGGGTCTCTAATTTACAGCATCACTGTATGTCTTAAAAGCAACAAGATTTTCCTAGATGGGGAAAATTGTAACTAAAAGAAACCAAACATTGAGAAGACTTTTTTCATTATAAGAAAAACATGATCAAGTCTCACATCATACATTCATAAACAAAAGCATGATCAATATTATACCACAACACTGAGACAGAAACAAGCAACATCTGAAAAATCACTGAGCTAGGAACAGCAACAAGAAACGAAGAACAAAGAGTTTGACTGAAGATGATGGCCGTTGCCTTGAGCAATACTAGTTTTGAAGGGAGGAAAATATGTACATTTTGATAAATGTCTTTATTTTTATTCAGTTTCAAGTAAGAGTTTAATAAGCCATATTATAAAAGTGAAAGCACTTAGCATTCATCAAAGCACATTGTTTTGCTTGCACTTTAAGAATTAAAATAAACAAGAATGCTATAAAATAATTCCAGTCAAACCTACAGCTTTCAGAGAGGACACTTGCTATGGTTTAGACACATATTTCCCCACAGACTTACACAGTAAAAGTTTGATCAGCTAGGCTAGGGTGTTATGGAAGACTGACGAGCTTTAAAAGGTCTAGTCAGAACAAACTAAGTCTTTGTGGGCTTGCCCTTCCTGGATCTCTCTGCTTTCTGGCCACCATGAGGTAAGCAGACTCCCTCCTCCATGGGCTTGACTCTAGAATTCTGCTTTAATGTGGTTGGTCCCAAAAGCAAAGGCCAACTCTCTGTGAACTTATACCTGTGTATCTGTGAGCTTAATTCAACATCTCCACCATAGAAACTAATTTTCTCAAGAATTTTTGCCATAGTAACAGAGTTTGAGCTCTCTCTCTTTCTTTAAAATCCAAGACAGGGTTTCTCTGTGTAGCCCCAGCTGTCCTAGAACTCACTCTGTAGACCAGGATAGCCCGAACTCAGAGCTCCACCTGCCTGTGTCTCCTGAGTACAGGGATTAAAGGCATCACCACGACCAGCCGAGTTTGACCTCTTTTGACCAAAGTGCCCCTTTCATCCCTTACCAAGATCAGCAGCTTGGCAACCCCCTCACTAGGACTACACTCTTGAAGACCCAATGGAAACAAGACATTTCAGGCCTAAAACTGTACCACCCACAGACCTAAATCTACACATTGTGACAACTGTGACATTTTAAGAGGATGGGTTGAAGACAGGAGTACATATCTGTCCTAATAGGCAGTTCCTATTCCAGCTCTTCTGAGGCCTTGACAAGCTAGGGTTTGGCAGCAACTTCACATACTAATTCTGGATCCATCCATCTTACCCATCCGTGGCGTCAGCAGCACCTCTGGTTTTAACCAAAGTCTAGAAATAGGCTAAGAAATTCCCTTATGAAGACAGTACAACATGCTGCTTCCCAATTCTTGCTATTCTCAAGTTGTAATAATAGCTTTAATTAGTTTTTGGTGAAAGAGTCACATTGATCTGCCTACCCATTGACTTGCTAATTTTTTCGTTTTTGCCGGTGAGTCAGCTGATAAGGGAATATTGCAGTTATATGTCAACAATATACTGCAGAAATGCCATGGATTCATGGAAATCATCTCTCTTTCACACACACACACACACACACACACAGAGAGAGACAGACAGACAGAGAGACAGAGACAGAGACAGAGAGACAGAGAGACAGAAACAGAGACAGAGACAGAGAGGAAGAGAGGGAATTAAATGTTGATTTTTCTGTTGGTTATTTGTATGTCTGTGCATCTGCAATGCGCATGTGACAGGAGATTTATGAAATAAGAATGTGATATTAAAAGAGAAATGCTAACTATGGCTCCAAGGTCAAGGAGATAGGTTCAGTTAGGAGGTAGAACAGCACATACCATTAAGAATTGAAGCTATGCTAGGGGTGGCCTGGAAAATGAAGAGAGGGATCCCTCAGTGTACACAGACAAACTAAACCCCAGCCTGATCTCAGTGTACATGGGCAAACTAAACCCAGGCCTGAGCTCAGTGTACATGGACAAACTAAACCCCAGCCTGAGGAGACCTCTATATTTTGAATAATGAACTGAAACTTAATTTGGCAAAGACTCACTGAAAACTTAATAGATCTATACACCATTTTAATCATATTTTATTAAGTTGCTGCATTAGCATGCACAGTAATAGATTTCACTGTGGCATCTATGGCCGTGTCATTATACTTTTCTCAAGAATTCGCCTCCTCCGCCGTTCTCCCCAATCCCATCCCACATCTCTGCCCTTGTCCCCTGTTGCTACTTCCTCTCACCCCCGTCCCCGATTTTCTTCCTTCCCTGAGTCCATCTCCCTTCAGTACTAAAACTTCTTAACAAATAGCTGTGTCTCAGCCAATGGCAGCACACTCCAGTTCCAGTCCTCTGGGGGTTGCCAGCTGGCGACATTCAAATGAGACAAATTCTCAGCCATAGTCAATCAAGCTGTGTATGTGTGTGTGACAAGAACTTCAGCCTAATTAGTACAGTCTGATGGCTCTGGCCTCATTTGCAGGGTGTACTTGGAATAAGCATGGCGTTCTTAGCTCTCTGTAATAGATCAATGTAGAGGAACTTTGAGAAAGTGCCCTGCCTTAGCAACACAGCTTTGACCTTGAAGCTGGGCGGTCCAAGCCTCTGGGCAGTGACTGTACCTCACTTCTGTTTCCTGTCCTGAACACTTTCTGGAAGGGAGCTTCTTGGAACCTCTGCTGGTTTGAAGGGCTGCCAATCAGCCAGTCACCATTTGCTCAGCTAAACTTTTTATGATCTGCCTACCATTTGCTATTATGTTTTCAATATCTTAAATGCTATGGCTATCTCAAATAAGCTAACTGAATTAATCACGTGATGAACGTTAGTTCTATTGTGGTCATTTGCTGATTTGAATTTGAGTTTGGCCAGTCTAGCATGTGGCCTCATTTGGGGAAGTCTGCTGAGCAGGAAGCCTCCCCCGTTCAGCACCAATGAACGTGACTCTGACTTTTGCTATTGGGAAAAGTAGTTCACTTCAGCTGCGGTGGCTGAGCTGGGAGGCTCTTAAGCCTGAGCTGTTGTTCAGCCTTATCTGCCCTAGCCCTGTGGGAGTGCTTGCCTCGGAATGGTGTTAACACAGAGGCAAGGAGCTTAGAGGGTGGGAGGAAAGGTTTCCTGGTGGCATCATCTGCTCTATCAGATCGAATCATGCCTCAAGCCCAGCCACCTCCGAGTTATCATTTGCAAGGGAGAGAGATCTTCATTAATCCAGATATTTGCAGACAGGAGTCATATCAGAAAAAGAAGGGGAAATCGTGTCATAAATACATAGTAAGTGTTTAAAGAATGAAACACTTCCCTGGAAGAGGCAAAGGAGCTGACTCTATAGAAGGTTTAGAATTTGCTTTGTCGTTCAGAAGTATAGCATGAATATAAACACCTCTCCTCCAGGATCAGAGCTACAAAAGACACAAGCAGCCAGAACCTGGGAAGGTGACAGAAGCTGGAGCCTTCTAAGAGAAACAGTGACTAGTGATGAAATGGACATCACGGTCCTTGGCTTTTCCAAGTGGCTGTGTCTTGGCTCCTCCCACTCCTTCTATCCAGGAAGAGAGATCACATCGAATCAATTTCTCCCCAGAACTCTACTGAGATTGCTTATATAGATATGAGACTTTTTCCAACTTTGAGTTTCTTATAATTTTTCTTGATTCTCAATTGATTAATCTATTCGAATTCTCAGGCAAAATCCATTTACTACACTAGAAAGCAAAGTAATTCTTAAGAAATGTAAACTTTTACAGTACGTGTCTTTGACAAATACTCAAGAAATGACCATCCATTTAATTTATATGCCCTGGCAACAGCTGAGACTTTTAAAAATACCTCCTGAAAACATTTTCATCATATGGTGACCCCTTACTACGTGTTACAAAAAGTGAGTCCTGAGGTCACAATGTATGTTGGGCATCCTGGTATCTTTAGTCCTTATGCTAGTATAGAATTGCTTGTTTTCACCTCCTCCAATATGGCCACACCTCCTAATGCTTCCCAAACAGTTAAAAATGAAAAATAACAGACGTTACTTGTTTCATTCTGGTGTAGTGGAGCACGCCTTTAATCCCAGCACTCTGGAGGCAGAGGCAGGTGGATCTTGGAGTTGAAGACCAACCTGGTCTACAGAGCAAATCTTGGAACACTCAAACAGTCAAAGCTACACAGACAAAGCATGTCTTGACAAAAAAAAAAAAGAAAGAAAAATTCATGACCTCACCAGCAGGTTATGAATTCCTGGAGAAGAGAGACATGTGCCATTCATCTCTGAATCCCTTAACTCTGCTAAACCGTTTTCACGGAGTCTAATGGGATTGGCGAGTAAATGAATACATTGCTAAGGGATCACGTTGAAGGTTGGTACAGGATGAGTGGAAAATTTCCCACCAAGTCCTTAAGAGCTGAGCAATGGAGCAGTTAAAACAGCAAGATTAAATTGTTTTGAGCATTTTCTTATTTAACCCAATGCCAAATGTCCCCTCCCACCAAGACCAGGCTGGCCTCGAACTCACAGAGATCCACCTGCCTCTGCCTCTAGAATCCTGGGATTAAAGGTGTGCGCCACCACATCTGGCCCCAACTAAAATATTTTTTAACCTAAAGAGACACAGCTTGGTAGTTAAAAGGGCTTATTGCTTTTGCAGAGGGTTTGGATTTGGTTTCCAGCATCCAGGCAGCAACTGATAACTTCAGTTTTAGGGTATCCGATGCCCACTTTTGGCCTCCCCAGGTTCCTTCATGCACACATATTCAAGCAAGCACACACATAAAGACAAATAAGTTTTAACATCAAAGTAAAGCCTGCTTACTGAAGGGAAAATTTAAATAGTGAAGAATTTTTTGGCTCAGCAGTTAAGAGCATTGCCTGCTCTTCCAAAGGTACTGAGTTCAATTCCCAGCAACCACATGGCGGCTCACAGCCATCTGTAATGAGATCTGTACTCTCATCCACTAGATATTATATAGTTAATATATGATTTTTTGCTTCTAACCTTTTACAGATATGAAACATGACTACCTAATTACTTATCTAACATACTCATAACATTACCTGTGTCTCCAATGTGAATGAAAACATCACTTCAATAGTTGCATCAAATTATCTAGAGAAATACCACAGAATGTGTTCATCTCTTAACAACCGTACCAGTCAGGAAACTCTACTGAGCACTCGCCACGCTGAGCGCTGGAGAGAAACAGTGATTGCTATAGATACGAGATTCCAAATCCTAGGCTCCCTGTTTGAAGAATGTTTAGGTTGTTGGTCATCTTTTGATAGTTATATAACAGTATGATGAGCATCAGTCTATTGATACCTTTATAGACACATTTTAGTAAGGACAGCACACACAAGGGTCTTGCATTGCTGGGGAGATGTGAACCATCTCTATCCATCCTAGATCAATATTAGACCAAAGAAATGCTTGCACCCAAGCCTCACTTGGTAAACCCAAGGAGGTTCTTGGAGTTCTCTACAAGGAGCCTCAGTCAAGGGTTACTTACAAAAGCATGTGTGACCTTTAGACAGCTGCACAGGTGACCTTTAGACAGCTGCATGGGTGACCTTTAGACAGCTGTATGTGTGACCTTTAGATAGCTGCACGGGTGACCTTTAGACAGCTGCACAGGTGGAGATGTGCAAACACTGCATCCCTAGAGCTCCCTGCCCAGCTTGCAGGCAGCTCCCCTGAAGAATGTCACCTTCCCCAGGAAGTGTTTGCTGCTCACAAAGCCTTAGAGGGCCCTCCAGAGTCTTGTGACTTTCTGAGCCGCCAGGGTCTTGTGAGTCTGGTTAACTTTCTGGGGCTTCAAGAAGGAATTGTTCAACCTGCTTTAGAGGAAGTGACTGTCCAATGGTCAGTAACAAAGTTATGCAAAGGGCAGGCGAGATGGCACGGATAAGAACGAACTTTGCACTCAGATGTGACGACCTGCGTTTCATCTCCAGGTCCGCCAGTGGAGGAAGACCAGAAGTTGTCCTCTGATTTCCCATGTGCACTGTGTGGCATGTGCATCCGAACTCACAAATACACATACATATACACATACAATTCTAATAACTATTGAATTTTAATTTAAAAAAATAAATACTTATCAAATCCATATAATTTATTATTCACATACCTGGATATGAACATACACATATACATATAAAATAATAATACATGTTTCATGGAATAATGCTAGTACTTATTGTGTTCAATATACTCCTAATTGTCCTAGTCTAACTTAGTCTTTTCAAATGTACTTTCCGAAATAACTGATTTGACTTGCTATATGGATTTATGGTTCGCTAATAAGTATGGTCCATAAAAATGGAAAAGACTGCCATAGAGGAGTAGAATAAAATGACGTGGTTTGTCACCATAGGGCTTGATCAAAACATTATCACCTGCCCAGCATCAAACTCCACTATTGTCCACGAAGGATGCCTGAGCTTTCTGAAGAAGCCAAAGGGCCCTGCATAATCTTAGGAAAGCTGCTGTCAGGAAGTTAAGAGAAGCCAATAGAATCCAGTAGGTGTGATGACTGTTTCTCAAATATGTCACAGATAATAGAATCAATCTTAGGGGGGGACCGAAAGAAAGGAGACCTTACTAAAAGAAGAATAAAAAGTAAAATTTAAAAATGAAGTAAAAAGATGGCCAATAAAGAGCAAGTGTTAGGAGTCCGTCCCATCAGAGTCCTTCTTCTGCTGAGGAAGCACCCAGATCAGCTGAGGCATCCCTGACGGATGATGGGAGCTTAGTGAGCATGATTGATGCATCAGAGTATCTGGATGGAGGGATGGAAACACCCAGAGCCCTGACCTCTCTTCCTCATCCTAAACCTCGTCTTCCTTTAATCAGGAGGACTGGTGAGTTTTAAGCACAATCATCACCAAAGAGGAAGAGTAACAATTTTCTGCCTAGAAATCCAATAGGGTTGGAGCCCAGAGAACCACAGAGACGAGCTAGCAGCCTCTCCATTTCCTGTGGCCCAGAAAAGAGAGTCAACAAACAGCCTGCAGTCTCCAGTGAGAACCTCGCAGCAGGTGCAGTGGTGAGTGCATTCACCAATTTGATTGAGGTCATGGTAAAAAGAGGTGAGGATTACTGGGGAGTATGGCTGCCTACATCTGGTGAGGAATATTTTATTTTAATATTTTATAGCATAGAGGGAAAAATATAAAAAGCATACAGTTTCTAAAATCAGGTCCCTAGGGTAACCAACCATCCTGATTTGCCTGGTACTGCCCCAATTTTAGCACTGGGGATCTTTCATCTCATGAGAGTCCTCCAGTTCCATGTAAACTGGCATGGCTGGCCATCTTGAGTTTGGTGAGTTTGCAGCTGATTGACTGATGGTGACAATTGTACTGACGCTGTAACATTCAACACTAAGACTCATCCCCTCTGGGTAATTTACTCAGCATTTCCGACTTCAGGGTCCTCTGTATATCATGGGGGGAAATAGAGCTTGCGCACCCCCAATCGAGGGCAGACATGCTCTATGGTAGGTAGTTCTGATCTTTCATCGCAGAGGCTGGACCAGAACCAACTTCAACTACAATAGTACTAACACAAGAATGGCTGCACTGGTGAGGAACAAAGCTCAAAGAACCAGGATCATGGTCCTCAGCCAGCAACTATGACGACAACCTCTTGCCTCTTCCAAGGGAGGAGTTATCTGAGCAGAGCCACGGTGGCTGCCGAGATTCTCTCAGACAGCTGTGAAAGAAGAGTTAATTTATTACAACGTTAGGCACATGTGCTAATATCTAAGCAACAAGGAAAGCAGAGCATCAGCTGTGTTCTACCTTCCAAACAGAAAAAGTCTTAGACACGTTCTGTCAAGTGTAAAGACGTTGATGTTATTCTGAAAGAGGTGTTAGCAATTATCTAACAATCTCCATTTTAATTCTTTTACATTGTTTCTCTCGTGTTGGAGGTAGTTTCTCGCTTTGTTGAAAGTCAGAGTCAGCTATATTTATCTGAATAATTACCCTCTGAGATCCATATGTTCCAACTGATTTAACAAGGCCTGCTTTTGTTGTGGATATAGGCCCTAGATAAAACACTTCATATTTGTATTTTTATTTCTTTCTTCAAATGTTACTAGAAAAATAGCCATGAAATTATTCAGAGCAGCCCATCTTTTCCAATGTAATATCAGGGGCCAATAGTACCACTGTTCTAAAATAATGGTCTTTGATGGTGCTGGGCCCCAAAGACAGCAGAGGGACATTTTTTAGAACCATGTTGAAAGAAGCTGTGCCATACGCTTCATAAATGGTTAAGCAAGGTAAAATAGAAGCCATTAAACAAAGGCTTTGGTCAGGGACGAAGTCTAGGGGATCCACTGGAGGAAAACGGTGAGCCTTACCAGACAAGGCCAAGAGATTTTCCAGAGCAATGAAGCACAAATCATATGACAAATTAAGACCTTTAAACTACCAGAGGCAGCGAATGAAAAAGAACAGAGGTAAAATGTTAACATGACTGGGAGGATAGAATATTTGGGGAACAAATAAATCTTCACAACTAAAAGACCTCCAGCTGCAATAATTAAATGCGGGTAATGTTTTGTGCCACATCTTATGTGCCAAGCACTGAATTAGCTCTTCTTCTTGCACAAACTTTGTGAGACAGGCATTAGAACCCATAAGAAGTCCGGAAAAGATAACAAATGTATTGAAGGCTACGGAACTATTAAATAACTGTTGGATTTAAAACCCAACTCTATCTGTTTCCAAAGTGTGTGTGTGTGTGTGTGTGTGTGTGCGTATTAATATATGTCTAATTGGGGTTTTGTTGTTGTGAAGATACATCATGACTGTGACATCTCTTATAAAGGAAAACGTTTAATTGGATCTAACTTACAGTTTCAGAGGTTTAGTCTATTATCATCAAGGTGGGACACGGCGGTGAGCAGGCAGATATGGTGCTAAAGAAGGAGCTGAGAATTTTACATCTCAATCTGTAGACAGCAGAAGAGAGTCTCTGTGTATCACACTAGGTCCAGCTTGAACGTGAGACTTCAAAGGCCGCCTCTACAGTGACACACTTCCTCCAAAAGGCCACACCTACCCCAACAAGGCCACAACTTCTAATAGTGCCACTCCCTATGTGCCAGTCATTCCTTGGGTTCTCTATGGAGCTGTATGCTGTTACTGGCAACCGAGAATGCTGACGAGCTGCACTTGGGTTAGGCTGGACTCACAATTAGGGGTATCTAAGAGTCTAAAATAAATAAATAACTTGAAATATAATTAGCAGGCATGCATCCTACAAAGTTCTTTTATTGTCTGCTAAGATGCTGTTTTGGTGCATATGTGCTTGCTATTGCCATGACAAGTTAGAGAAATGTTTAAAGTACTTCCTGAAAGGCGTTCTTCAAGACAGTAACTCAACCCAGTTAAAGAAATGGTTGATGCATAATATACCTTCAGGCAATAAACTCCCAGTTGTAAAAGCTGTTGCCAAGCTCCGAATGGCTCCTAATTGAATAGAAATAAAAAGAGGCCATGTCTGCTCCTAAGGGGTTGGGAATTTTGTGATAGATCTAAGAGACAGAGGCCTGCAAGAGTCCAGACTGAACCTCTGGTAAACTGAACCATGCCATGTGAGGGGATGGGGAGAAGTGAGGAGAGAACCAGAAGCCAGACTCCAGGAAAGTGGGGCAGGAGACCAGGAGACAAAGAAACCCATGTAGACAAAATGACTGAGTTATATAGGAATCAGAGCAGCTGGGGTAAGGGCAGCCCAGCCCAGATCCTGACTGGAGAGTTCAGGACAGGGGCGGGGGGGGGGTGTATGCTAGGTACCGGCCCTGCTGAGACTGGACACCATCTGCTCTGTTATGCTACGTAGGCCCCTCAGCCACTTCTCTGGATGTGTTTGAACTCAGGGCATCCGTCAGGCTTGAACGCAAGCACTTTTCCCTGCTAAGCCATCTCACCAGCCTGTGTTCTGTTCTTCATTCCCCTTTCTGGAACCAGGCCTTAGACCCCTCTGGTTCAGGCTCCCCTAATGTCACCTGCTCCATTGAACAAGCCTCCTCATTCTATGAGCCACCACCTAGACTAAGTAGGTTGGTGCAATTTCTGGCTTACTTCTTCCAGATTCTAATCCCTCTTGACCCCGTCTGGCTGAAGTTAATGCAATAAACCTTTGCAAAGTTCCGATGACTATCCTTCTGTTGACTTCCTAGATTCATAAATAGTGTGTGTGTGGGGGGGGAGATTTTAGGATCTTGAATCTTTTGACCCACAAACTCTAAGAATGAGTGCAGCATAAAAGACGAGACTGTGACCTGTATAGTTTAAAAACATGTTCTGTAATTGAGAAAATCTCCAAGGGAAAAGAAATCCTGCAGCTAATCTGGAAAATAAAATGGCAATACTAATAAATGGAATTATATCTATTCACATGGGCTGTCACCTCACAGATTTGCTTCTGGAATCCTAGGATACATCCTAGATCTAGCTTAAGGTTTTCCATAACACTAGAGAAGTTGCTTCTCCAGTGGAAAAAGCGACTTCTAGTAGAGAGGTTGAAGAACACTCTGTGCACTCAAGCGAGGAATACGGCCCTCTAAAGAAGTAGGTTAGATCAATAATAACCTATGGGAATGTCTGCCCCCTGGAGCAATCTGGTACTCAGCTCACCATGCACACACTCCGCAGCTAATAAACAAAACCAAGACCATTAGTGTGCACTCCCCACTGACCCTGTTCTAGCCATATCGGGCTCTAAATTCCTGAGTCACCACCTCCCTCTAAGCTTTACAGTTTGTCCCTGTGATCTTTGCCATTGGTCATTCTAAAATTCCACCCTAGTGTTCCCTAGTGAAGCCCCGTGAAAGAATGAGTTCCATCTAGGTGTACAGGGCTACAGCAAGATCCAGAGTTTTGTAGAGAAATTATATAATTTTACTTTTAAAAGTAAATAATGTCCAAAAATCAGATAGATAACGCTATAAAGAGTCATATTTAGATATTTATATGAGTTTGAGTAGGGTTTCTGATTCTTCTTTCACCAGTTTTTATTAGCAATGTAAGATAGTTAGGATGGTAGCAGAAATAGGATGGGGACACTTTACTGTACTTAAATAAATACATATTTTAAATTATGAAGCCTTTGGCTTATTTCTATAGTGAAGCTTCCACATATACTTAAGATAATTTTTAAGCTTTCCTATTTCTTTATTGTATGTGTGCAGAGCTCAGAGGATTGCGTGGAAGCCTATTCTCTCCTTATCTCTATCATTTCAGATAACAGGGATCAAAATTGGGACCTATGGGAGCAACAGTAAACAGCATTGTTTCATACTATGTCAAGGACGCCATTTCTGTATGACTGTCGTGTTCCTCCTACATCCTTAGGAAACGATTCAAGAATACACGATACTGTCTCGAGCTACAAAATCATCAGTCTCATATGAGCTTCTCCTGACAAAAAGACCATCAAATGAGAAGCCATGGAAGTAAACCAAGAAGAAGTCCAAAGAGTCTGCCACACCTAGAAGGGGACAAGCAGGCAGGTGATAAGGAACAGCACATACACTCGGCATGGAGTTCACCTGCAGATCTCAGCATGTTTTCCAGAAGAGACATGACAGATAACCTTTTTCGCAACACAATTCGATGGGCACACCACAGTTTAATAAAATCCACTACCAACTTTAGCATTCTATTATGCCAAATATACAATGCCAATAACTTATATATCATATATGTGTATTATATGTATTACATAAAATCATATGTGTATATGTATATATATAAATATGGCAATGTAAACTACTATTCCTTTTTCACAGCAACTATCAGAACATCAGGAATGATGGGAGTCCTCAAAGGATTGCAGTATATGTAAAATAAGCCTCAAGTTATAAGCCACACCCCAGGAAGTACTCGCAACACTGGACCTTTTCTTTTCAATCAAGAGAGCGATCCAATGTAAGAAAGGCTGACAAGGTATGAACGGGACAATCAATCTGCTCTAATTTGTATAGAAAATAAGTCTTCATAAGCTTCACTGTTTCATGTTAAGCGATAAAGTACCTGAGTCACACAAAATGCAGCTGTACAAACCTCCTTAATCACAACACAGGGCCTTCCAGCTCAATCCCAGAGAGCGTTAAAACAAACAGTGGGGTCTATGTAGAGTTTCAAGTGTGTTCACTTGAAAGAAGTAGTGTGGAAAGACCATGTTAGCACAAGGAAAAGGGAACTGTCTATCCGACTCCCTTCTCAGCCTGCCCCGTTAACCACCATGCACCTGCCATGACAGGCATGTACTGTCTGTCGTCCTGAGATCTCACCTCAACTTCTTTCTGCATCACCAAACCATGAATCCATTTTTGTCACTTGGGGTTTTTTTTTGTTTTGTTTTGTTTTTTTGTATTTTGACTCTATGACCATTAATTCTCTAATCTTTAAGGAATGATTTCAACATATCTAGTGACAGGCTCTCCCTGTCACCTTGGATAAAAGAGTCGATGCTGGTCCTTCCTTCCAGTACTCGTTGACCAATCACCATTACCAACTTGCTTAGACCCAGTCTCTTCCCAAGAAAACAATCAGAAAAGATGTTAGAAATAGGAAAGTTAGTGGGGGCAGAGGGGAGGAGCAATCCAGTGAGAGCAAAATTATAAGGGTTCAGACCAGAGACAATGAAGAAACTCCACATAAAAAGGAACTGAGTTGACAATGACTAATTCTACACCGAGAGAGAGAGAGAGAGAGAGAGAGAGAGAGAGAGAGAGAGAGAGAGAATGAGAATTGTATGAAGTGACTACCTTAAGCAAATATATACCTCAACACATACAGAATAAAAATCAATATGAATTTAATTTTTGGTGTTTAATCTCTCCACACTTGGGGCGCTGGGAGGGGGGTGGTGATCCTTGCTCATGAGTGTTTTAAGGTGTAATTCTGAGGTATACATCTCATGTCTTGCTTATCCCCTAGGCGGAACAATTCCTAGTTTCAGGGCTTTTACAATCATTGTGGAAAATGCTCTCTCTGAGTATGATCGCTCAAAGTTCACACTTTAAGCACGGTGACTTATGAGGCACAAATCAACCACAGTGTGTTTTATACGATCAGTTTTTTCTTTTCTTAAGCTCCAATTGTGTCTTAAAAGGTACCATAAATCAATGGCTCTTGTGCTTGGCAGCAATGAAGACACCAGCCTCTTACTCGTAGACGCTTCACACTTTTATGGGCCCTTCTTGGTCTCTGTTTACATTTATGAGGCTTTCTTGGCTCCCGTGTGCACTTCCATTTACCGTCTCATATTGTTTTCATAGCCTTACCTATATATCTATCTGCAGCCGCTCACATCTTGGCGACGCGTGGTTGAAAGTGGCTCCTTTCTCCCTTACCATCCCTCTTCCAGAGTGGCCTGCTGCCCCTAGGAGTCCTCTCACCCCGTCTTTGAGCCTCTCTGTCCCGCTTCCTACCTTCAGTCCTCCAATCCTTCAGACACACTACCCAGGAGTTGTAAAGATTCAGACTGAGTAGGGCCTGAAATGCCGATGTCACACACTACCCTTCTCGCTGCTGCAGCACAGTACTAGTAAGTGCAGGATGGGTTGGGGTCGCTGGCAGGAGAGGACTCATCAGTCATTTCATGACCTCTTCTTACCCACAGAGCCTGGATAAAGCCACCTTTTAAAGGAGATGGTGACATATGTCTATAGCTCCATCGCTCGAGAGGTGGGGTTAAGGAAGATCATGGCTTTGAGGCAGTTTAAGCTACACAGTCCCATTTATAAATAGAAATAACTAATGCAAACAAACAAACAAGTGCTAATTCGCCATGCCACTTGAAAAAGCTGGAACCCCTCCCCATTTGTGAATCGCGGGGCTGCACAGGAATAGACATGTTCCTAATCAGACACCTGATTAGACCGTGTCACACACAAACGTCCAGTGTCACAAATTACTTACAGCACTATCTCCATATAGAACTCCACTTTAAAGTGTTTCTCATCTCCTTGCTCTGGGAACAGAAAATGCGGCAGGATCAACCACATTTTTAATTTGGGTGAAGCCGAAATGAAGTCTGCCCACCAGAGCAATTAGACTGCTCGCCCAGCATTCTGGGAGCTCACGTTTATGTCGTCCATCCCATCCCTACTCCCTACCACCTACAAATACATAGATTGAAGCATTTACTCCTAATGTGATGTATGTGGTCATGAGGATTTTGGGGATTCAATAAGTTTAGATTTGATCATGAAGGTCAGACCGTCACATAAAGGTTAATGTCCTTAGAAGATGAAGTAGAACCCTCCCCCACTTCTGCTCAACACCATGCACAACCAAGAGTAGCCAAGAAGGCATGAAGACAGGGGTTCATAAAGGGAACTGTGAGAAATAAATGCTGCCGTTTACACCGTCCACCCTGCAGTGTTTTGTTACAGCAGCCCCAACCGACTAAGCCACCTGGAAGCAAATGCAATAATCATAAAAATCAAAATTAATAAACTGCAGTTGCCCATCTAACAGCTAGGCGCTGGCGCATTAATTTCCCTCTCTGTAGAACCAGCCACGCTGTTGACTCTTGGTGACTCTGGATGAAACGGGCTGCATTAAGACAGCCATCTGTTCTGTTTGATGTGATGAGTGGAATGAAGACAGGAAACAGAAAGTTTACATCGGGGCAACCTAGACTCGCATAGCAGAAGGTAAACAATCTCTCGCTGTAGACATTGGGTGGAAAATCCTCCAGGGATGTTGCTTGGATTAACTCTTGTTCTGTAACAGTCCAAGTGGGAATTTCATCTGGATAGCTTTGCCGCCAATGGACTGACTAAATGCTAAATATTTATGCCATCCCATAGCTCCAACATTAAATCGTTTTATTTTATCGCTCTTTCACGCTTCATCTGTGTGAAAAAGCTACAAACATTATGTAAAGATTTCAAGGCCAATTAGGTTATTCAATGATTATTTTTACTTTCTGTGCGTATAGACTACTGATGGCGTCTTGTTTATAGAGCTTCCAGCTGCTGAGGCATTAAAGGATTTCTTGATTCTTTCACACAGGACTAAAGCGTCTACCAGTACTTTCCAAGAGTGGCCATCCTCCTCCAAGCTCTTAAAATAAACTGTTAGTAGCATTCCGGTAGAAATGGAACCTAAAGGGATTGGGTGCTAACTGCAAAGAGCTGCTTTGCCGAACCACACAGTGTGCAGCTTTCGGGACGAAAGCAGAAGAGGTCATGATGAACCACGCCGCTGCTTATATATTCTTCCACACAAGAACAAGACCCAGAAACGTGCTGGATTCCTGTGGATGCACACAGATTTTCAGGATTATTGTGGTTTTATTTCTTCACAGCACCATTTCCCCAGACCTTTTAAAAGCATGTCTTTTTCTACGTTCATGAGTAGTTCCCTATTACTGCCTGCAAGGGTAATCAAATTATTCTTAATCTCCTCTTCCAGATTATTATAAAGGATGTCCAGTGTAAGTGGCCACACAATAATAACCCGACTGACATTCTGCCAGCCAACCTCACCCTTGCTCGGTTGACAACAGAGCCATCTTTCATTCTGGCTTATATGCTTCTGTTCCCTGTCCAGTCTGTTCGACGCACAGCAGTCAGAGTCTTCCTAATGCATCACTACTCCACATCGAGTTCTTTATTACCCTCGCACCACACTGAAGGGCAAGCCCACGAGGGCTAACTCACACCAGAGACCTTTGGTGAGCTTCTTCTAATCTGACCCCACGTCCTCGGTCACTCTGCCTTCTCTTTCATTTTCCACCCTGGAAGCCATAGCTACGTCTTAGCCTCTCAAACATGGTATCATTCATTTTGCTCAAAGGTCTTTGCACACGCATGGTAGATAGGAACTGTGTCTGGAAGCTTGGGCTTCATCAGCAGCTTTGCTTTAACTCCCTCCTCTGCTTTCTAAACCTCTTTGTAACACCACGATTAAGTCATTATCTGCCAGGCCCCAGTTTGAGTTGCTTAAGGGCAGGCCTGAATTTGTCATGCTCATGCCTGTGGCCTCTGGTATAAGTCACAGACTTTCAGGACATGCTTATGGAATGAGAAAATAAATGAGTAAATAAGACTTTTCATAAAAAAAAAGCTTGCGTCTGAATCTTGCAGCAATTTTCTGCAGATTTTATATAACAAAAGAAGAAAATATTGCTTTTATTGTAGTAGTAACACGAGTTTCACTTCAGGAAATTAGAGCATTCTTTCCTTTTTAATCATCTGACAAGAAGGAGCCAAAGCAAAATTGACAATACATACAGAGTAAGTTCATGCCACAAAGCCAGGATGATATTTCTACTGTATTTGAAAGCTTCCAGTTTTAGACACATCCTAAGGAGGTTGTCTTGTTTTTACAATTATCAAATCCCATGTCTGATAGAGCCCCCTGAGAATGCCATGTATTGCTCATGAAATTATGAGAGACATTATAGTTTGAAGAGTCTTTGGCACAAAAATCTTTCCGAGCAAAAAGACTGTAGCCAGCGATGTGGCCGTAAATGTTTACAATCCCACTGAGCACTGGGGTAAAGTGTATGGACTATGGCGTCTGCCGCTTCCTGTAAGTATCCCACTGCAGCAGCCAGCGCTAAGCTGTCTTTAATATTTACAAAATCCCTCCACATGTAACAATCTGCTCCTCCAAAACTATGTGAGCATCTCTAGTAAGTCACTGGCTACGTAAGTTCACAGAAGCACGTTTATAGATGTGCATGTTTGCAATTACAAGGGGCATAAAAACTTCATTAAAATCACTTTCCACTTAATGTATGTAGTTACAATAAAATATGGAACAGAATAGTGCATGCCTTTAATTCCAGCACTTGGGAGGCAGAGGCAGGTGGATCTCTGTGAGTTTGAAGCCAACCTGGTTACAAAAGGAGTTCCAGGAGAGCCAGGGCTTTTATACAGAGAGAAAACCTATCTTGGAAACTACATATATATATGTAGTGCAAAGAATGAATTTATACTATTTACTGTGAGAAAGTTGATTTTACATTCAGTTGACTCCTTCCTGTTGCCATCTAGAATCTACCCCAAAGCTGTTTCTCTGGTCAGACCCCATCCACATCCCTTGGCTGAAAAGAAGGTATTAAATGTTATAATAGCGTTTTCCTCCTGGTTACTGAAAAGCTCGCCAAGTCCCTGACTACTACCACACATAAGTGTCACCATGAACCACTGACAGGGCAGAGATCCTTTAGGACTCAGACAGACAGGGATAAATGCTGATCTCACTGTTTGTGCGTGTCCTCATAAACTGCCTAAACCATCCCCCTGTCACCCACATCCAGAGAGCCTAGTTTGGTCCTATGCAGATTTCCCAACTGTCAGTACAGAGTCAGTGAGCTCCTACTAACTCGGGTCAACTGTCCCTGTGGGTTTCCCCATAATTTTCTTGACCCCTTTGCTCATGTAATCCCTCCTCCCTCTCTTCAACTATCTGGGAGCTCAGCCCAGTGCTTAGCTGTGGATTTCTGCATGTTTCCATCAGTTACTGGATGAAGATTTTATGATGACAATTAAGGTAGTCATCAATCTGATTACAGGGGAAGGCCAGTTCAGGCCCCCTCTCCACTATTGCTAGGGTCTTAGCTGTGTCATCCTTGTGGTTTCCTGGAAATTTCCCTAGTGCCAGGTTTCCCACTAACCCCATAGTGGTTCCCTCTATCAAGATATCTTTTCTTGTTTCCTTCTCTGTCCTTCCCCCAACTTGACATCAGTTCCCTCATGTTCTCCTCCCTTAACCCTTTCTCTCCTCTCCCATCCCCTTCCACCCTCCCCCCCCCCGTCCCCTATGCTCACAATTTACTTTGGAGATCTTGTCTATTTCCCTTTCCCAGCAGAGTCCACTCATGTCTCTCTTAGGGTCCTTCTTGTTACCTAGTTTCCCTGGGGTTGTGGAATGTAGGCTGGTTATTCTTTGCTTTATGTCTAATATCCACTTATGTGTGAGTACATATCATGTTTGTCTTTCTGGGTCTGGGTTACCTCACTCAGTATGGATTTTTATAGTTCCATCCATCTGCCTGCAAATTTCAAGATATCATTGTTTTTTTTTTCTTTTAACCACTGAGTAGTACTCCATTGTGTAAATGTACTGCATTTTCTTTATCCCTTCTTCAGCTGAAAGGCATCTGGATTGTTGACAGGTTTTAGCTATTATGAATAATGCTGCTATGAACATAGTTGAGCAAATGCCTGTGGCATGACAGTACAACTTTTGGGTTTATGCCCAAGAGTGGAATTGCTGGGTCTTGAGGTAGATTGATTCCTAATTTTCTTTTATTTATTTATTTATTTATTTATTTATTTATTTATTTATTTATTAAAGATTTCTGCCTTCTCCCCACCACCACCTCCCATTTCCCTCCCCCCCCCATCAAGTCCCCCTCCCTCATCATCCCTAAGAGTATCCGGTTCCCTGCCCTGTGGGAAGTCCAAGGACCACCCACCTCCATCCAGGTCCAGTAAGGTGAGCATCCAAACTGTCTAGGCTCCCACAAAGCCAGTACGTGCAGTAGGATCAAAAACCCATTGCCATTGTTCTTGAGTTCTCAGTAGACCTCATTGTCCATTATGTTCATCAAGTCCGGTTTTATCCCATGCATTTTCAGACCCAGGCCAGCTGGCCTTGGTGAGTTCCTGATAGAACATCCCCATTGTCTCAGTGTGTGGGTGCACTCCTCACGGTCCTGAGTTCCTTGCTCGTGCTCTGTCTCCTGCTCTTGATTTGGACCTTGAGATTTCAGTCCGGTGCTCCAATGTGGGTCTTTGTCTCTGTCTCCTTTCATCGCCTAAATGTTTTTCTTTGGGTTCACCTTCTTAATTAGCTTCTCTAGGATCATGCATAATAGGCTCAACGTCCCCTATTCATGGCTAGAAACCAAATATGAGTGAGCACATCCCATGTTCCTCTTTTTGGGTCTGGCTCACCTCACTCAGGATAGTGTTTTCTATTTCCGCCCATTTGCCTGCAAAATTCAGGAAGTCATTGTTTTTTACTGCTGAGTAGTACTCTAATATGTATATATTCCATACTTTCTTCATCCATTCTTCCATTGAAGGGCATCTAGGTTGTTTCCAGGTTCTGACTATTACAAACAATGCTGCTATGAACATAGTTGAGCATATACTTTTGTTGTATGATAGGGCATTTCTTGGGTATATTCCCAAGAGTGGTATTGCTGGGTCCAGGGGTAGGTGGATCCCAATTTTCTGAGAAACCACCATACTGATTTCCAAAGTGGCTGAACAAGTTTGCACTCCCACCAGCAATGGAGGAGTGTTCCCCTTACTCCACGTCCTCTCCAGCATAAGCTGTCATCAATTTTTTTTTTTATCTTAGCCATTCTGACAGGTGTGATATGGTATCCTAGAGTTTCTGCTGTCTTCTTGATCTGTAAATCTCCATTAGGTCTTCTTCTTTTTTTAAAAGAGTAAACATGAGTCAACATTTTGTATCATAAATTTAAGGAAGGAAATGAGAACAACACTTAGTAAAGCAAGAAGATCTGGTGGCCAGTGTGAATTTAAGTTTAAAAGAGGTAATTCAGTGCTGCGGATGTTGCACATTGTACACCATTGTGAATCAGCATCAACATGGTACCAAACTGTGATGTCCATCACTGTTGCTCTTATGGAATCCTTGAATAGACTTCTCTATGTGGCTCTCATCTCTCGTGTGGTGACTGGATGTAAAATGTCTCAAAAGACTTTCTGCTGGCACACTTGATGACTATTGCTGTCTGTCTGTTGGGAGTGCAGTAAGGGTTCTCAGCTAGATCTCTGTGTGATTTGAGCTTGCTTGGGGCACACTGTAGGATTCTGCAGTGAGTGAGCTGAAAAAAAACCCAAACAAACAAAAAAACCCAAGTCAGTTCTATAGATGTGAGTCACTATGGGTGGCTTATTTAAAAAAAAAAAAAAAAAAAAGACAAGAGAGTTAGAGTTCATAGTTGATGAGGGAGGAAAAGTTTATCTAAAAATGCAAGTTTCTGGTTCACACACCAAGATTCCAATTCAGCAGTAGGCTTGGGGTGCAAACTGAAGTGAAGGTGAGCATCTTCTGTGAGCCCGGGCACTGTTCTAGACACAAAGGATGAATCTTTGAATAAACTGCAGCCTCTGCCCCTATAGATGACATTCCAGACAAAGAGACACACAGGGAACAAGCACCGTTTCACGCCAAGAAGTGCTGTAATAGCGAGAGCACTCTAACAGTTGAAGATGTAGGTCTGTGGTAGAGTATGTACATGCCTGCACAGCCTTGAGTTCAATCCCTAGCACTTAAAAAAAGGAAAGGATGAGGAGGAGGAAAGGAAAGAAGGGAGGGAAGGAGGGAGGGAGGGAGGAAGAAAGGAAGGGAGAGAAGAAGGAAGGAAATATCTGTTGAAAATAAAAGAATACAAATGTTGTCCCAGGAACAGAATGGGAAAAGCCAGGGTCAGGGAACCAACAGAGATGACTTAAAATGGAGAGTAGAAAGTGGGTTCATGTGAGTCTCCCAGCTTCCTCCCTCTAACAGAAAGTCCTCTCTTTGGGGCTGATACAAAACTAGGAAGAAGTCTAAGGGGAAGGAACGTGTTGATTGACTGCAGTGGGAAAACTGATGGAAAATCAGCAGCATAGGAAACAAAAGGTAACTGGAGAGCAAAACCCCTTAGAGAGCATCTTCTGCCCCACTCTTACGGTAGCTCTTCACCCCCATCACACTCCCATGTTGTCTTCTCATCTGCACCTGCCACATCTGGACTTGCATGCTGTGCCTTGGTGGGGTGTGTGCTCCCAAAACTTGAAAATTCCCCCACTCAACTCTCCCAATCTGGAAATTTATAGCCAGATTAAAAGCAAAACTTTTAACTGATATATGAGACTTTCTCTCTATCTATAAGGTGTTGAAAATAATTTGATAAATGTATAATGACCAAACCATGGTAACGAACATTTTTATCTCCATAAATATTTATCATTTATTTCATCATTGAATGTCTTTTTTTAAAGCATTTTTTTTCCCAAAATCACTTGGAGATGTTAGGAAATTCCATGACTACTGAGATACATCTTTAACCACTAGCAACCTTTCTTACACATTCATTTACTATGTAGCATAATAAAAACCATATGACATCATTATAAAACATCGCTCTGTTTAACCACCATTTAATTAAAGAATGAGAAGTGGGAGCTGGAGAGATAGTTCAGCGGTTAAGAGCACTGCCTGCTCTTCCAGAGGACCCAGGTTCAGTTCCCAGCACTCATGTGGTAGATCACAACTCCCTATAACTCCAAGACCATGGAGTCAGACACCGTCTTACAACTTGCACAGACATCAAGCATGCATGTAGTATACATACATACATATAGGTACTCACACATTCATGTAAAAAATAAAAATAAATGCATCTCCCCCCTCCAAAAAAAAAAGAAAGAAAGAAATAGAACTTCATCAAGATACTAGAATCTTAAAAAAGGTGAGCCAGAGAAGGCTTCTATGAGAAAGGACACTGAACAGAAACACATGAACCAAACTTAAAATCTGTGGCATTCTAGACAGAAAAGGCAACCATGGTAGAATCTGTACACAGTCCAAGTTTAACCTGAAGACCCAGAGGGAGAGAAAGAAATGAGACTGTGGCTGAAGATAAAGTTGGGCACGGGCACAGATCATAGGACTGCATAAGACAAAATAAAATACATTGGTTATTTCTCTCATCGTGTGACAACATGTCCAAGAGAAGCGCTATAAAGGAGAAAGACTGGGTTGCTTCACAGTTTTTAAAAACATTGCTCATCCTGGTGAGGGAGATAAGGTCCTGGTAAGCCCAGCTCCTATCTGCAGCAGCTGCAAGAGTCTATATTTGCTCTCTCCAAACTGGTTGACCAGGGAGCAGAGAACTAGGACCTTGATTTATTTGACTATGACCCAGAAGCTCCTCTCCCAACAACACAGTTTCTCCAAGGAGAAATTCCATTAGAGAAATTCCACGGCCTTCCTAAGAAGTGCCATCAGTTAGGGGCCAGCTGTTAAAGCACTCAAGATTGTAGGGACTTTTCTATCCAAACCATAACAGGTGGAATTTGAATTTTAAGTTTGATGGAAATTACTGAAAGATTTTTGAGTCACTGATGACATCAGTTAATAGAGGTTCTGAGAAGGCCATTCTAGTAACTGTATGGAAGGTGAAAAGAGAGGGAAAAGGACAAGCAACAAGCACAGTCAGGAGGTTACATCAGTGGTCTAGAGAGGAGGTGACCATGAGCAAGAGGGTGGGCACTGGAGATGAAAACTGGTTTGAAAGGAGAGCCCAATAACGTTGCTGATGGAGTAGGTACCATGGATGAAGCAAGAGAGAAAAGTTACAAAAGATTCTCGGGGTTTTGATCCTGAGAAGTACATGTGGTTTTGCCACAGGAATCCACTGAAGAAGGAGCACATTTCAAGGAAACTGCAGACATGAGTTAAATCTGAAATGCATATTGTGTAGTCAAAAGATCAAGTTGAAGATGCAATTGAGGGAAAAATTGACGTTGTGGGGGAAAGATCAAGGAGACTAATTCGTGAATGTGTTCTTTCAAGAGAGAAAATATATTTTAAATAAATAGAAAAATTAGCCCTCCCTTCTCTAAAGCCTACAGAGAAGGATGAAGGGTGGATGTCATGGGGGAAAGAATAACTACTGACAGGAGAAAGCGTTTTCTCTAAGACAAGTAAAGTTTTCGGAGAATAAAAATGACCAACTTGCTAAAAGACTTCCCAGAAGGGCAGAGTTGACTGTTAGGTTTGACAAATCTGAGGTTGTCAGTAATCTCGGTCGCTCTAAAATGAGAGTTTTCTCTGAATTGTGGCAGCAAGATGCTCAGAGATTTGCTGGGGGAAGAATGCAGAGAGGCGAGTGGAGGTTTTGCATTTTGCTGAAAGTGAAGCTAGGTTGTGGGGCAACAGTTAGATAGGAATTAAGGCTCTAAAGATTTATTTTAAGGGTAGACATATGACAACATTTTTGTGTGCTGAAGGGGATGAAGCAACAGAGATAATGATAGTGACAAGGATGAGGGCAGGGTAACAGGGATGTGCAATTGTCAAACAAATGGGAAGGGACAGAGCATAGCGCCGATGCTGTTATTTAACATGACCCAGTGTTATATTCATAAGACCAATAAGTTACTCCTGCCCTTTGAAAATCAATAACAACTTGCCCTCCATAGAAACGAGACTAATCCACCCATGGCAACAGATAGGAAAGGACAGGCATATGGATAGACACACACACCTGAAGTGATCTGGTGTTGGAAAAACCCCAACCACTTGTTTAAAACAGCTAGTCTAAATAAAATGTCCAGTAGGAAGAAAGATGAGAGACTCATTCATGAGCAAACATGAATAAGGAATGAGAAGGAGTAGGGAAAGGACTTCAGTACTTCGGGCCGTCAACATCACCTTATGATGGACTGGGAGAACAGTGAAGTGTTGCTCTGACCACACAACTTCTCTGTGGCAGCAGCGTTCTTCAGCTCTCTCCTCACCAACACCTCCCAAAACTGCCAGACCTTAACCCAGTTCCTCAAAAGCAGAGAAAAAGGATCATCAACTTGAGTATTTTTTGAATCTTTTGCCCAGAAATTTTGCCACCTTCTCTGGAACTCTTTGGTTCCAAGCTACAGAGTCACTTCTGGTGTAAACCAATAAAAAATAATTAAGGAATAATGTGGAGAACATGATACTCACTTTTTCTGGCATTTTTCCTCTGCAGACAGTATGCTAGAAGTATTGTGGGTGTGGTTTGGTTGGCGGTGCTTTGTCTTATTGCATGGAGCTGATTTTTAATCAGTAGACTTTAAGTAAAGCATATTGTATTATGCTTAGTGATTTGGGTAAACTTACCCTGCTTCAGAAAAAGATCCAAGATCTTGTTGTGGTTTATAAATGTCTACCAAAAACAAATGTCAGAAAGTCAATCCTTGGTGCGAATATTAGAATCCAGGGCTACACAGGCTCTCGGAATCCCGAACATGTATGCTCTGGATTCCTGCGCACCACCAGATCCAGAACACCTGTTCTAAACACTGTCACTGAAGAAGCTTTGTCATCACTTCCCCAAATGTGAGGCTACTGGATGTTTCTGGAAAAAGGAAAGAAGAAATGGAGGGAGAGAGGGATGCCGGGAGGGAAGAGCTTGCTCCTCCCTCCTTCCCCTCTCACTGGAAGCAATCTAAAGACATTACTTTGTTCACACTCTTCCAAAGAAGAAAGATCCCACTGCAGAGCTGTCAGACTTGGCTATGGTACAGCTTGAGAATTATAGGCCTGAAATGAGAAGATCCAGGCTGGCTCCAGTTCCTATTGTCTTAGTTAATGTTCCTATTGCTGTGAAGACACACCACGGCCACAGCAACTCTTCTCTTCTTTGTCTTTATTTTCTCCTATTTCCTCACAGAATTTATCTTGTTTACAGTTTCCCCTCCCTCTGCTTCTTCCATTCCCACTCCACCTCCCCTCCCACCCAAATCCAGTCCCGTTCTGCCTCTCATTAGAAAACAAACAGGTTCCATCAGTAACTGGATGATGGCTGTATGATGATAGTTGGGGTATTCACCAATCTGATTAGTGAAGGCCAGTTCGGGTGCCCTCTCCACTATTGCTAGAAATTTTAGCTAGGGTCATCCTTGTGGATTCTTGGGGATTTCCCTGGTGCCAGGTTTCTCCCTAACCACATAGTGGATCATGCTGGAGAAATCCACTGAGACAACTGAACCAAGCTTGTGGAAAATCATGAACTCTAGACCGACAGCTGTGGAGCCTCCATGGGACTGAACTAGGCCCTCCATGCGTGGGAGACAGTGGTGAAGGTTGAACTAGCTGAGGGACCCCTAGCAGTAGGAACAGGGTCTATCTCTGGTGCATGAGTTAGCTTGTTGGAGCCCATTCCCTATGGTGGGGTGTCATACCTTAAAGCAGGGTAAAGGCTTGGTCCTGCCCCAACTTAATGTGTCACACTTTGTTGACTCCCCATTGGAGCCCTTACCTGTTGTGAAGAGTGGATGAGAGGTGGGCTGGGCCAGGGGGAGGCAAGAGGGGGTGGGAAGAGAACTATGATTGGAATGTAAAATGAAATCAAAAAATAAATTAAAAAACAAACAGGCTTGGTGCATCTTTTTACATTCAAGCAATTGGTCCTTAAAATATTCCTGTGTGCCAAGTGGTGGTGGTGCATGCCTTTAATCCCAGCACTCAGGAGACAGAGGCAGGTGAATCTCTGTGAGTTTGAAGCCAGCCAGGTCTATAAGAGTAGTTACAGAGGAACTCTGTCTCGAAACACACACACATACATGTGTGTGTGTGTGCATATATATATTCCTGTGTACCTTGACTAATACTGTAGAGCTCATGTGGCTACCTCGGAATACATTTATTATCTAATTTTTACATAACTGCACATCCACAGACCAACCAATGCATCAATAGTGATAGAAAATGCATAGGAAAAATACAGTGATTGTTAAACCTGGATAACAATAGAAACATCTGGTGATGTTATTAAAATTCATAGTTTTAGATTCCCCCATGGACAAACTGAATCAAACCTTCCAAGAGTGACAATATGAATATAATATATATAATATGTATATAAAATATTTCCACATTACAATGTAAAATTGGCCACACTTAAAATCAGAGGTATTCAGGGATAGAGGTGGCCTAGTGACTCTGATTCTGATGAGGGCTCGTATGAGTGCCAGTATAAGTGCCCCTGAGGTAACCTAGGTTCTGGACAAAGAAGCAGGCAGTTATCTTACTCCGTGCTGTCTCACGAGGGCCCTTGGAGATGATCAGGAGATCCAACTGAGAAAATGCCCATAGACCAGTAACTCACTTAGAACAAATCCTGCTCTCATTTGCATACTCCGAACCATTAAAGGAAGATTTTACAGCTCATGATCATTTTAAGCACCATGGATTTACGAGTATAGCTGCTTCCACTGTTTCAAAAACTTTATTGAGAATTCTTTATCTTCCTGCAGTCCTTTAATATGGAGATGATGTAATATATTCTGCAGTGGGAGGGTGGGGGAGTGGGAGACATTAACGAGAATAAAGCACAAGATAGCCGTGTCGGTCTTTGCAATAACATTGTCTTTAACATCTGCTGTGACTTTATAATTGAAGTATGAAAATTAATTTTTGCTCTCCAATTTTCCCTTAGAAGAGAAAGAAATTTTTTTAAAAAAGAGTATTTAAAAGCAAAGGCTGTTGAAACTTTCTATTAGCACAGCTCATTTCTGCAATCTTTCCTGCCCTAAGCTTCTCACTGTTTTATACTGGATCATTTTGTTGTTGTTGTTTTGTTCTGTTTTATTGGTTTTTCGAGACAGGGTTTCTCTGTAACCTTGGAGCCAGTCCTGGAACTAGCTCTCCTAGACCAGGCTGGCCATGAACTCACAGAAATCCACCTGCCTCTGCTTCCCGAGTGCTGGGATTAAAGACGTGTGTGACCACCACCCAGTTTTACACCAGATCTTAATAAGAAGAGGTGCCACTTTTTCTGAAATGTCAAGTCATAACATATGCCATGCTGAAGGTGACATCGACTTTAGTGCCGCTTTCATAAGAGAGGAAAAGCTGCATCTTTCATCTGACTGTTGTGCCATAGGCTCCGGTCGGCTGCCTTCCTTCCTTCCTTGACAGATCTACTGGACAGAGGAGCATCCTTGAGATGCCCACACTGCTAGTCACCATGCTGCTCCTTGAATGGACTCGAAGAAATATTTAGGGTTTTCATATTCAATGCCAAGCTCAACAAAAATGTAAATGACGATTCTCTTTCATACTTTGCATACTCTTCTAGAGATGTGAGCACCCTCCAAGCTTTCCTCGACAACTTTATGGCTCCATTACCACAAACAAGAAAGATTTGAGAATCTCTTCTCCGGTCTGCCTCTTTGGAATGTTCAGAAAGCTCCCACATGGCTTTCTGAATTCCCAAACCCCACCTGATCTACTCACAAATCACAGTGAAATTAGAACTCACAGATGTTCCCGGAGGCTGACAGGATCCTAGCGGTAACAAATGCTGAGTTTCTCCAGATATTGGCACAGGGCGACATTTACTACCATCCCGCAGAACAGCCCATCGATCCCTAAATTATCATTGGTCTCTGCTTGTGGCTGTTTGAAATAGAATGGCCTCCATAGGCTCAGACATTTGATTGCTTGGCCCCCAGTTGTTGGAACTGTTTAGAGTGATTATGAGGTATGTCCTTTATGGAGTCATTAGGGATGGGTGGGCTTTGAGGTTTGAAATGCTCAAGGCATTCATTATCAATTCTCTCTCTCTCTCTCTCTCTCTCTCTCTCTCTCTCTCTCTCTCTCTCTCTCTCTCTCTCTCTCTCTCCCCCCCCCCTTGTGCCCATGTCTTAAGATGTAAGCTCTCAGTTCCTGCTCCAGCACCATGTCCAACTGCTTGCTGCCATCTGAGACCAAAAACCCTCAAAAATCTTCTGTAAGTTACCTCCATCGAAACAACTACAAATTGTCTTACAGCATTAGGAAAGTAGCTAAGACACTACTCCTGCCATTAGCACTAGGGCTCAAGTGCCACTGACGACAGTTAAAATACTGCCTCTGTCAGAAACTTGTACTTCTAGAACAGTAAGCCCAGTCTTAACCTCAGTCGGAATCTCCTGCAGACCCGTTCGAAACAAATGCTGCCTCTCTCCAGCAGATGATATTAGTGGCCATACGAATATGTCCTGCACAGTTTCCAGGGCCTGAGCTTCTCCAGAGCAGCAGACAAGGAAAAGGCCCTTTCTGTTTCTTCCTGTGTGAAGAAAAATGGCCCATTTATTTCTTTGTGCTGCTATTCAAAGGTACAAATAGAACCTGCACCTACAGCCCCAAATAAGAGAAATGATAGGGACCACCCTATGGAAGGAAGTACAAGTTCATGTATAGATGGAAGTTTCTGTCCTGCCTGGTCCTGCAGCCTTTCAATCTCAACAAAACACACAGAGGCTTATGTTAATTATAAACTGTTTAGCCTATTAGCTTAGGCTTATTATGAACTAGCTCCTAAAACTTAACTCTTACCTATATTTAGTCACACTGTAGTAAGAAGGCCACGCATTCATTTCCTGGCTGCCCAAAATAACCACACAGAAACTGTCTTAATTAAATCACTGTTTGGCCCATTAGCTCTAGCTTCTTATTGGCTAGCTCTTACATCTTAATTTAACCCATTCTAGTAATCTGTGTATTGCCACATGGTTGTGGCTTACTGGGTAAAGTTCCGTCTGGCTCCAGAGGGGCTACATGGCTTCTCCCTGACTCTACTGCCTTTCTTTCAGCATTCAATTTAGTTTTCCCTGCCTAGCTCTACTCTACCCTATCACAGGCCTAAGACAGTTTTGTCATTAACCAATGTTATTCACAGCATACAGAGAGAAATCACACATCACCACGTGCCTTGGAACCTTTTCTCAGTGCAGCATTCTCATCTTGCTTTCTCTGCGTCTGACTGGTGACTACAGACTGAGCCTTTCCTTTTCCCAGAATTCTCCTAGTCTGGTTTCCCCACCTATACTTCCTGCCTAGCTACTGGCCAATCAACATTTTTTTATTAAATCAACGAGAGTGACAAATCTTTACAGGGTATAAGAGCATTATCCCACGGCATTCATGTGTCAGTAGAGGAGGCTTTCTCTGGTGTGCGATCCTCCACTACTCATGTCTGCTACCATAGGAAAATTGCTGTCCTTTAGCCATCTAACCTCTGCCCAATTAATTCTTCCAGTTTTAAGTCTTTCTGCACTTTTATGGTAATTTATATCATAATTTTATGATTAAAGTTTTTATCTTCCCAAGATTTGGCCTTACTCAAAGCCAAGTGGTCAGCCCAAGTAAATGTGCATATTATTTAATTTGAGAGTATCATAATCTAGTCTGCCCTGCAGACTCCCCAAATGCAAGAGATTTCAGCTTTGTCTTGGAACCTTCAAACTCTATAGCTGAGATGCCATAAGGAGACCAAGTGTGACTACTACTGTTTGGGTGATGAGCCTTAATTAAAAGACACAGGACATATGAACAGGTGTGTACATGTGAGCACACAGACACACACATAGGAAACCCTGAGACTACAAGTTCTCCAGCTGAAGGAGACGTAATGCAAGGTTTTCCTTTGCAACGAGGCAATGCAGTTGCCTGCATCCAGTCAGAGTGAGTATTAAGTCACTCGGTAAATCAATAGCTGTCAGTCACAGCATGCAGCAAATCTCCAAGCCCTAGCCTTAGAAATGAGCGCTCCAATATTAGCATAAATGTGATCATACTCACAAGGAAGTGAGCAGACAGGTGAGTCTTTTCTATGGTCGGTGACCTTTATTATTTCAGCATGGTATTCTATTATATATGCATACCCAGTCAGCTTGGAAAGTGCATATTAATAATACTATGGGAGACTTGCATTCTGGTCAGTGTTGCCTTATTTGATATGTATAGCATTTTAAATCCATAACAATAGCAAAATTTGCTCAGTGTTTTCCACTACCAGTATTTACTCTGTTAAGTACCTTAAGGCATGTTCAGTATGAAGGATATTGTAAAAATAATTATAGATTTGTTCCTATTACTAATCTAGGTAGATCATCTTTGCATGTACTTTAAGGTTAAACAAAATTAATCACAAGTATCTTTCACAAGTAAACAACACTGAGTGAGAGAACAAAAGAAATAAGAAAATGAGACACCTTTGTCTAAGTATATCACAAACACGTTTGTGTTCAATAACCACATTATGATATTATTAATTTTTAAAATATCTAATTGAGTGCTGTTTTTCTTCATATTTTAGGTTCCCAAGTGTAAGTTTTGATGTTTTCATTATATTGTCCAGGTCCCAAGGTTTATACAATGGATTGAGCTTTTAAAAACCTATTTTTGACAAAAGTTTCATGAAATAATCAAGGCTACTTTCAGAATTCATAATCATCCTCCTTCAGCATTTCCACCACTGGGAGTGCAGCTAAGGCACGCACCACCAGCTAGCAACAGCATCAGCTAGGCATGCGCCACCAGCTAGCATCAGCACCAGCTAGGCATGTGCCACCAGCTAGCATCAGCACCAGCTAGGCATGCGCCACCAGCTAGCATCAGCACCAGCTAGGCATGCGCCACCAGCTAGCATCAGCTGTTTTTCTTCAGGAACCTGTAACTGATAGGTAAGTCCACAAAGCAACCATGTGATCTCAATGCAGCATCACAAGGGAGGTCTGCTTAGGTGTAAATCAGATGCTAAAGGGATGGGAACTTATTCTGCAGGTAAATAGACACCGTCAACCTTTCCTCTGTCCATGTTGAACACTAAACAGTTGTCCTTAATTTCAACAAAAGGGTGTCCCAGAGCCTCATCAGACATCTAAAGTCAAACTCCAGCATCTTCCATAAGAGGTCATAGCACTTGCATATGAACTACCCCCTTCTTCTTTCCTTCAGTAATCTCTAGATTATAATACTCAGTAGAGTGTAAACATGACATAGTTGCTATACTGTATTGTATGGGACTAATGACAGTGGGAAGTCTATATATTTGTGCAATTTTTTCAGAGTACTCTCAATCAATATGTTGTTGAATCTAGAGACATGAATCAGCAGACCAGGAGAGCCAACTCTTAGCAATCAACACCTTGCTTGTTTTCAAATGCACCACCAGGATGCATTCCTTCAACCTAATCGCCTCCTTCTTGGCCCTTATATAAATACCAGTATTCTGCGTATCTTGCTTCTCTTACTTCACATTGTATTTTGAATAGTTTATAGATGCAAGTTGTTCACTGTGAATGGCGAATTCTAAACACGACTTAATAAAAGTTATACACGCATTCATCATTTTGGACATGTTTTCTGTTTACATTTTGAGATTTACAAAACTGAAACTGTGTAGGTGTTTGGGGCAACAAAGCAGTATCAGTCAGAAATACCGTACAACACATCCAGACTCCACTGGCCTTGAGCCTCCCGAAGATAGAGCAAATATTAGCACCATTGCTAAGAATATACATATTATATTCGTATGTATTATATGAGGAATATATTAACTTCTTGTGCATGTATCTAAATGTGTACGTGGTGAAGAGTTCTGTAGTCACAGCGTACATGTGGCCTCAACTTCCCACAAATGATACCAAAGTGTAATACTAACTTATACTCTTATTGCAGTTCAGTAGGTCTCCCTTGCTCTTTACCCAGGTCTCAGCTGGAATTTGATGTCCTGTGGCTATCCTCGTTCCAGAACACCCAAGCACTACTCCTCCAATACCGTCTTGTCTATTGCTCTTAACAATTTTCTCTGAGTCCCTGATCCCTGTTTGATGTCACGTTGTTTGTCACTGTGCAATTCCAGTTAAAGGCAAGATCCAAGCAAGCAGGAACACCCTCTTGCCTAAGGAGACAAGCAGCTCATCTCAAACAAAAAAGGTTCCCTACAACTCTTTGCTGAGTGCCTGCTGTAGATATTCACAATAATGCCAATAGAAAAGATGTCGCAGAATACAAACTTTGAATATCCTATTGAAAGGAGCAATACTTTTTGAATGGGAATTTCACGATTCTTGAAATATGTATAACAGTGAGCATTTAAAAACAATTAACCATTTAAATTATCCTGTAATATGACCTTCATGCCACATGTGAAATATTTTCCCTGCCTCCTGAGCACGGGGAGGATGAATATTGCCTGTCCTGTGTGAGCAAGCAGGTGCCTGCAAATGAAGACTTCTTGTCGTTTAGAGCAGGGCCCGTAGCAATCGATTGACATGCCTGCCATCAATAATAACGTGTGGCTTCTCAAGAAATCCAGCACATAATTGATGATTTGGTCTGAAGATGTTCATGCCTGTGATTGTTTGATGCCTATGGAATCCTCCAACCAACTTTATTGTCTTAATTTTAGCCAGCACTTGGAATAAATATTCATGAGTTTTTATTTTCCCTCCAGTCTCTGTAAAATAGAAAACTGTAGTGCATGACTCTGGCAATATGCTGAGGCCTGTCATGGCCCTTCAAGGACACAGTGACAAACAGTCAGTCAGGGAGCAAGGAGTCAGTTTCTTGCAGGAACAGGACCAGCCTTCCAGTGAACCTAAATATTCAAGTCAGGCAATAATAAATTAAACTATAGTTGATGACAAACCACTTCCCAAAGCCCCAAATCACTAAATATTAGTATGACAACAGAGTGGATGGAGATTTTCAGTGTTTGAACTTCTTGCCTGGTCCATGATTTCCTTTGTTTTAAGGGTGTTCTGGGCAGGTGACTCTATCAGACTGACCACGGTTAACTGGACCCGGGAAGAGTGTCGGACTGAAATCTGGTGAGGGCCTTGTGTGGTGGTATCTCCACCAGCACTACCACTCCACCCAGAAAAGTAACTAAGTAAGTCATCTCCCGTAGGGAGTCTAAACTCAGGGCATAAACAGCACTAGAGGAAAAAGTGGAGGAACAGAAAGGAAACATGATAAACTATGTGGTTTTCACTATAAAACTCAGGATATACAAATCACAGTTTTATTTCTTCTGTAATCCTACAAATATTAAAATTATTCATGAGGCTAGAAAATAAAAACAAATAAAAGCTGCGAGAATTATCTTGTGCAGCAGTCTACTAATCTTTGATTTAAACCCTTGCGTGCCAGCTGCTTTGCAGACGACAGAATCACAGAGCAGGCAGAAATCCAGAGAAAAGTGAGTCGGTAGAAACCGTGTGGCAACAGAGCCTGTGCTGTAGGGCAAAGCAAAACTCAGGAGGTAGCAAACAGAAGGGCAGAGAACGAGAGCTGTGACCTAAAGAGGTGGTAACTTAGAATAAAAAGTAAAATCATTATACAATTTCTGGGATTTTATAATAATGATAACAAAGAATAACAATAATGCTAAAAATTATTGTTAGAATCAAATGAATTATGAGAGTTTTTATGATTCTGAGAGATGGGTAAGTGATGAACACTCATTGTCTTCCTCTTTTTTTTTTTTTTTTTTAACTTTGGTGTGAGAATTCAAGCCTGAGCTTCGAATTCCAGGTGAATCACTTCTGATGCCGGAGAGTCTCCAATTTGGTAGATCTGAGTATACCCTAGGAATCCTCAGTGAATATCTAAGCTTGATATCCAAAAAAACCTCATCTCTTGAAAAACACTGTTGTAAAATATCCTGTGATTGCTATGCCTTTATTAAAACTGGAAGAAGAGTCTACCCAAAACAGACGCCACATGACTCCAGCTTCTCAGGTATAGCCCAGGCTTGATGCATCCAAGCTGTATTGCTCTTAAAATTATATATCTATTAAATACGATTTCTCAAATTTGCGTATTTTTGGATATTTCATGGTGAAAGTCCTTCTGTATACTGATCCCAGTGAAACACAGCAAGCTTATCTTCTCGTTACTCTGCTCCAGTCAAACTCATTGATTCCCTAATGAGCTAATTATGTTTATGTCTGAACCCATCCGTGCACCCTATGGTGTTGTGAATGAGAAATGGTCCCCAAAGGCTGATGTATTGAACATTTGGTCTCCACCTGATGATGCCGTCTGGGGAGCTTATAGAACCTCTAGAAAGAAGAACCTTGATGGAGAAAGACTATCACTGGGATGGGCCTTGAAGATTTATAACCTTGTCCTGCTTTCTTCTTGCTCCCTCAGCTTCCTGTGTGCAACTGAAATGTCATCTTTCTGTTTCCTGTCCTTACCACCATGCCCTACCATTCCCCACTAGGATGAACTCTGTCCCTTTGGAACCAGGAGCCAAGATAGACCCTTTCTTCCTTAAGTTCTTTTGGGTCATGGCATTTTATCATAGTAGCAGAATACATACCCACCTACCCAACTTTACCCTGGGGGAAAGTGAGGAAAGAACTCTAAAACAGACTTGTGGAGGATTTTGGGTGATGACCATGCTGGGTCCTACAAGATTTGGTTTGGGGTGGAAATAAAAATTGGAACTCATTAGAGATAGTCTAAACAAAAGCCAAAATGAAGTCTAATGGTGAATCTTAAGTCTTAAGACTAGAGGAAACAAACCCAAGGACCATTGCAGTAGCTAGAGGCAGGAATCAAGACCAAGATCTCAGAGCTAGAAGCATAAAGCAGTAGAGTCCAAGTGAAGGGTATCAGACTGTATCATGTCAAAAGATGTGAGCGTCATTTCGTGGCTGCAGCTTAAGTTCAGGAGCTGGTGAATGAAAAGTGGTGAGTGGAGACCCATGTCAGCTTAAAAGATCCTATAAATCCATTCTTCTAACAGCTCCTGTCTAATTCCTAGATTCTCAGAAGATACAAAGTTGGCAATAGTGCCTCTTCCTAGATACTGAAGTATGTGTGGATAGAACTCCCTATGCCACTAGACTAGAAGATGCTAATGACTTGCAAGTTAATATCGTGATATCCTTGATAGCCTACCAAATGGGAAATATAATATCTAACCCACAAATTAATGAAGATTAGAAATATTAATATGTAAGATAATAGGTAAGTGCCTGGCGGTTGGCTGGCACTCCAATGTTCTTGGTCGCTGCCGCCACCAGTGCAGCTACAATACATCATTGCTGTTATGATTTATTATTATTTCTGATCAAGCAATTATGCTGACATCTTTCTCCTCTACGCTGAATTTCTCCTTGATGCTGCCTGCCTGCGCAGACTATGTCACGTGTTATTGGCTGTCAGTAATGAATCTGCCTTGTTCTGATGTGTACCCTATTATCTACCCCCCCTTTAGGGTTACAGGTCCCACCACATAACAAATAAACAGCACTTGTGTTCCAGGTAAAAGCAATTCCTTCTCATTTACCAGTTGTTTTGAAAGCCTAATTCAATTCTTCCTCCTTCACAATGTTCTCTGATCTCCAGAATGCCTAGTACAAGTAGTCTAAATAATTAATCTGTCAATTAATCACTTAGTAAAATTCTTTCCGTCGTCTCTTGAATTGTTATTTAAATCGTGTATTATTATTTAGTTTATCATGCATCTGTCTTGTGTGGTTAGTAAAATAGCCCCCTTTGATGATAGTAACTATGTCTTGCTTGTCTTTGTGTGCCCCACAGCTAAGTGCCACGCTTTGCAAAGAGCTCCATAAATACATGTGATTTGATTTGAAATGCTTAGTTAGTTAGACTACCAGAAAAGACGGGACCATTCCACATTCTGGGGCAGTCATTAAGATTTAAAGAGGCCATTAAAGACTACTCCAGTAAGGGAGATGAGAGTAAATTGCTTACCTTTAGGATGACGTGCAAACTTTCTAGGCCACTCTAGTTCTATTTAAGCAATTTACTAAGACTAAATTACCAGATGGTCCGGGTAGCTCAAAAAGGTTAATACCTGCTACTTCCCACAAAGAGGTGAGCCATGCCTCCCTTCCCAGCCAAGTCCATCTGTTGTTTACAGTATATTGAGAAATATGTTTAAGTAGCCATTAGAATTGAAGTTAATAGCTGCAGAAAACCATCCTGAAGACTGTAAAAGTATGGTGGTGTGCTGATATTAGTAATGACTGAGCTGCTGTAATGTTGACAGGACTCCTCTTATTCCATATTCCAAAATGCCTATAGGCAATAGGGATGAGGGAGAGCAATAATTAATTCAGTTGTATTCGCTGTTAATTGACAGGAGAATTATACTCAATACTAGCAACATAAAGTATGAAAACATAATGCCCACTTCATAGAGCTACCATTCAAGCTGGAAGTGAATGGGTAGAAGGGAAGCAGAATAGGAAATGCACAGACAGTCACGACACACTCGGGTGTCTGTTACAGTAGTGATATTCTCAAGTGCTCTGGGAAGATAGGGGAGCAACAATGAGTGTCTGTGGTTTGGGGGTAGACATGGGAGCCGCAGATATGTGGGCTGTGCCTTAGGGGTTGCTAAGCATTTTCCCAACGCTGCAGGGGAAGGGAAGACATTCCCAACAGACAGAGATGCAGAAACAACGAAACAGTTTGTCTGGGGAATAGCAGGAACCACGGAACTATAGGCAGATGGAGATTCCCAGAATATTTTCATCCAAACCATGGGTTTTATAAACCAAAAGCAAGCAAACAAACATGGATAATTCCAGAGCAAGGTAAGTGACAGCCACCACTAGGATGGATAAACAACCTTAATCTGCCTGACTTTTGTCAGATTGTGTGTGTGTGTGTGTGTGTGTGTGTGTGTGTTACTGCCATAAGTTTTATATTTAACAGAAAGTCAATAAAAATGCAGGCTTGGCAAATGAATTTTACTCCATTTGAATTTTCAGGTGTATCCATTTTATCACCTACTCAACAAGTCCGTATTAGTATCGACCCTGTGCCAGGTGTTCTTCTACAAAGACTACAGGAAGCCAAGACTGCAGTAATAAGTAATTCTGGCGTGCACCATGACTTCACAGAATCAGCATGTTAGTGCAGGGCGTGAGCAAACAGGCGGCTAAGTCCGATGCAAGTGTTGTAACAAGGAAGTAGAAGAGGCTGTGGAAACACAAAGGCCTTGGGAGAAGTTCTAGAATAGAGAAGGACAATTCTCCACAGGGTAAAATCTGAAGGATGAGAAAGGGTTGGCAAGGTATTCCAAAAAGATATGATAGGCCCAAAGGAACAAAACATCCGAAGGAAAAGTCAAATTTCAATAGTCAAAAGTGTCATATTACTCTGTGTGGCATTTATAAAAAGCAGATCCCCTTGGCACCATTGGCTGTCTTCTCATTACAAACTTCAATGCTGACTTCCCTCCTAACTTTCCCATTATATCCTAAGCGCTGTACGTTCAAATATGATACACTGGATCTCTGTTGCCTCTCTGTCAATATACACATGGTTTGGTACAAGCACGCGAAGGGATTAATGTATGTGAATTGATGTAGATTGAACCGTGGCTCCACCAAAGATATGCACGTTCTAACCTATGGAATTTGTGTCTTCTTGTAGACTAAAAGGAGGGGCATGGATTGTAGATGTGATTTGATTAAATGACTTGAGAGGAGACAGGTACCCTGAACTATCAAGGCAGGCCCCAAACGCAGTCACGTGTGTGTTTGTTGGGATGCTGCAGTCACACACACTGATAAAGACCAGTAGCCAGCACAAGCTGGAAAAGGCAAGGCATAGTGACTCACTTTTGAGGAGGACATGGAACCTTTGAGAGGCAGGGTCTGCTGGTGGCTCTTGAGGTCTATAGCACAGCCCCATTTTTTGTGTGTGTGCTCTCTCAGTGCTTTCTGGCCTACCCAAATGTAAATAAACTACTTCATGCTCCTTCATAGCCACAAACCGTCCCTAGTGTCTTCCTGTCCCCTCCCTACTGGGCATATGGGGAGGCTATATATACCCTCAAACCAAAGGCCAAAGTAAATCTCTCACTTCTTTCAGAAATTTCCACACAATTAAAATAGAATATTAATACCAAGAAGTAAGACCATTGCTATAATAAACACAATGGAGTAGTTCTTAAGCCTTTGAAAATGTCAGCGGTATGAATGGCACAAAGAAGCCCTGGTTTCTGTAGATAGTTTCACGAGGAATTCTGGTGGGAACGTGGAGGATGAGAGTGTTGAAATAATGACAGTGAAGATTAGGCTCACGAGACTTCAGAAGAGAGCATGAACTCTGCCCAGAAGTAGGGACGGTCACTCATGTCCCACTCCTGCAAAGGGTCTGTTTTCTTTATCCATGTTCTAAAAACATGAATGAAGCTGAATGGAAAGGCAATGGGATCATTTGTTCGGCAAAGGAAATTTCAAGATAGTGTGACCTTCAGACTGTGATGCATCTACTGTCCACTGCTTACAGAGGCAGAGAGCAGAGAGATTAAAACAAAATCAAATGAAAATGCAGTGTGGTGCGGAAAGGAGCTTGAACCTGTAAAAGGTGCAGGCAGGATCGACAAAGATAAGGTCATTGTTAAAGAACTTAGTATCACTAGAGAGGCCCTGGAACAATAAGAAAACATCATGGAAGCAGGGCATCCCCCACCCCTGCCCAGGGTGTCACAATGCAAACTCATTTGAGAATTTGTCATCAGAAAATAGAGGGCCTGAACAAAGGGAATTTGTAGGGTGCTGCCTTATGTCAGTAGAGTAAGCAACTTCAATGTTGCCCAAATCTCGGCCATAAAAGCACACAGAGCCATACCAACTGTGGGCCACAGGGGCCCAGGATGCCTATTAAGTTGGTGATTGAACTTCCTCTCATCCATATAGTGTTGGTTTGGTAGTCAGGCAATATACAAGACTTACCCAGTCATGGAAGCTCATTATGAGGCCTCCGAATGCTACTAAAGTCAGACAATATAGGGGGGTGGGGCTGCGAAAGTGAAGCTTACATTGCAATAGAGACTCTAAGATATTGTTCATGCCAACAACATGGGATACCACCAAGCAGAGCTCAGAGTCTAAGTGAATTGTTGCAGGACAGAGGCCACCTCTCTTAGAGGAAAAGGGACTTGTGATGCAGGGCCACCCAGGCCCTTTGGCGCGCAGATGAAGTCAGCATGTGTCTGAGATGCTGGCCACGGGGTTACTGGGTTTGACATTTGTCCTGTTGGGTCTCAGTCTTGCCTTGGTCTGTTCTTTCATTGCTATGACTCCTGTTTGTCCCTCTTGAAATGGGGGTGTTCACTCTGCACCATTGAATGTTGGAAGTGTATAATATTTTTATTTTAGTTTATTATTTTATAAGGGCTTTCAGTTAAAAGATTGCCTTAAATTTCAGAAAACGCTTTAGATTTAGGGCTTTTGAGAAAAGTTGGGACTGCTGGAGACTGAAGACTTTAGGACTGAATTGACCATATCTTGCATCATGAGAGGGCCAGGAGCCTCTGGGGACAAGGGTATACTATGGTATGAATGAGAAATATCCCCACAGGTTCATCTGTTTGCGTGTTCAATCCCCTGTCTCAGGTGATGGTTCTTGGTGTGGTTGCACTGTTTGGGGGAGATGTGGTGGCTTCGGGACATAGAGCCTAGCAAAAAAAAGCAGATCTCTGGGGACAGATGTGTATAACCTGGTCCTGTTCCCGTCCTGCCTCTGCATTCTGAGCTGCTCAAATTTGAGCAGGCAGCCTCCTGCTAGCACAAATCGCTGGCTCCTGTGATCACCCCTTCCCTGCCATGATGGTCTGTATCCACAAACATGAACCAAAAGAATCCTTCCTCCCTCCGTTACTTCTTTCGGTACTTCATCAGAGAATGAAAAAAGCAGCTTGTACAGAGTCCTAAAATCCACCTGTGCACAGCAGTGAAAGGTAGGAACAGGCTGGGACCGTAGCCCGGTGGCGGAGCCCTGACCTACGAACAGTCAAGGCCCTAGATTAGAGTCAAGTGCCATAAAATATCACCTGCAAAGCTAGGCTGATGGTAAACTTTGGTGCGAGCAAACATCAGGTCTGCATGCGAGAAACGATGTTTTCTCGAAATAGTTACACAGATGACTTTTTAAAATCTTCTTGTCATATATAAACAAAGCCAATTTTTAAAGATTATTTAAGCAGTTAAATATCACAGTGTGTGCATGTGTGTTGTGTGTGTGTGTGCATGCGTGTGTATGTGTGTTCTATGAACAAAGTTCTGGCAATAAAAAAATTAACAAGACATTGAGCAAGCCATGAAGAAGCTCAGGCGGCAAGGGGAGCGACAGGTAAACAGGGAGGCCGGGGCCTTGAGTTCTACCTCACTACTTTCCAGCGAGGTCACCAAAGCTTTCATCCTGTGGTTGAAGCAGACTAGAAACCACAGGACTCCCTTTCCTTAGCCGACTTCATTTACTTTGAAATAACAACTGACACCTCCTATGAAGACAGCACAATGGGACAAAAATTGTGACCATAGATGATGAGGACATCTACTGAGCAGAGTGTGCTTAAACTCTGCCCTTCAACGTAAGCGTTCTTCTTTGAATACAGAAAAACAACAGAGACTACTTCAGGGAAACTGACTGTGTTGCAAGAACATGGCATGTCCTGGGGAAAGCAAGTGCTTCCATAAAAGCAGAATTTCAGTTATGAACCAATGTGGGAAAGGGAAATACAGTGTGGTGGGGGGGATGGGGGTGGGTGTGGCGGGGGGAACCTTCCAAAAGTTAAGCCCAAGCTGAGTGCAAAGTTCCTGCAATGCTGTGGTCTCTGTGCTGTCAACAAGGGTCACACTGAGTTCTCCAGGAACTGTGCTACACAGCCCGGTCCTTTCTGGACCTTGTTAGCACTGTGTCATCAAAACCAAGTGCTTTTAAATGGTAATGCTGAGAGGTGTATAAAAAAGCTGACAGAACACAGGCCAAGACTGTGACAACAGCGTCACAAGTCAAGCAGGAACTGATGGGGAACAGAGAGAAACTGGCAAGGGCACGTTGCTTAATAGGATGGCTGGCACAGAGAAAAGGGAGAGGTCTGTGTGCCTTGGTGAGGAACCCAGGATCCTCTCACAGTTCCTAGCTTAGCTCATTTACAGGATGACTTCCAGGGTTGGCGATGTCGAGTTTGAGTTGACTCTGAATCACCAGGGAAGGCGGTTCAAAGCAGAAATGCGCGCGTTGGTTAAAACTAAGATAGGGGTTTGTGATGCAGATGTAAAGAATTTCTGAATTTGCCTGTCATTGGTCTTTCTTTTTAATCCTAGTCTTTTTCTAACCTGTAGGCTCAAAGGTCTGATCACCTTACAGCCATAATGCAAACAGACCTCAGAGTCACAAGTCTAGAATACAGCTGGAGAATGCCCGTCACCTGATGGCATTGTCACATAGAGATGCAGTTCAGGGCATGCTTCATGTGATTGTGATGGAGGCAAACCTATTGTTCTATGAGTTGCATGAATCATTCACCCTACTAATGCTGGAGAATCATTATTACTGTTTATTCTACTGATTTATGCATTAGTTATACTCAACTGTTTAATCACCAGTTTGGAGCATACTCCCACCCATTTACAAAACGTTGGCCTTCTTGACATTTACCACAAAGACTTGTGTGAGTTGTGTTCACACATGCGACCACCTAATGATGCATTCCTCAGAATGCACTCTGTCATTGGGGACTGTATGACTGTAACTGATTTGCGACCATCCGCTATTATTATAATCTCATTTACTTGAGTCATTCATAAAATGTAGTGCTGAGCCAGGATGCAGAGAAAGGGTTATGATCTCATCAGGACTACTCCCTGTAGTCAGAAGGGAGATGGTAAGTGCTACCTGTCACAAGCTCTTGTGACTATGACCTCAAACGGTAAAAGCACATGTTTATGTCCTTCTCTTCTATGTCTGATTGTGATACTTGAAAAGACAAATGAACCTTAGCTGAGAGAGGTATATGGGCTCAACCGGCATACTAGCACGGCTTCCACTGCCACCGCTCCATGGAAGTCATTTTTGTTGGGGTCTCCGACACTCGTATTGCAGGATAAGTGGGTACTTTCTGCCCTCCTCTTAAACAACCACTCCTAGGTTTCCACAGAAAAAATGCTTCTTTTTCTTGGCACATTCTTCTTGCACGGCCTGACTTGGCTTGCTGACTCTCCATTTCAGTCTCCATGGCCAGATCCTTCTCAAAGCCTTGACCTCCAAACAATGTATTTCTTCAAACCTAAGTTTCAGTGCTTCTTTTCTCTTATCGTCGTGCATTTTCCTCTGAGCCATCCAAGTGATTTCATGTACTTTCAATTCTTTATGACATTCAATTTACATCTAAAGGACTTGGGCACCAGACATACACATCCATCTGCTGGCTGGGTGCTGGCCTAGGCTTTGGAAACTCCCAATCCAATCCCCCAGTGACATACTTCCTCTAATAAATTCAAATATATAAGCCTAAAAGGCGCCTCTTCGTTCAGACTCCCACACCCACAACTACAATTGTTTTCTGCTCACTTCATTCATCACTTCTTCCTCCAAAATGTGCAGTACTTTGAATATCTTCTGCTCCTATCTTCCCGGCCATCTTCACTTCTAAAGCCTCACCCTTTCTCACATGAACTAATTCTTTCAACATCTGATTGATTCTTCTGTTTTTCAATATGCCTCTTCCCAATCATTCTATAGGTCAACTATTCTTTAAATGTATACATAGATGAACAGACTCTCTCCACCATGTGAGGATACATTCAGTGTAAAGAATGCTCTCTGCAAGACAGGAGGAGGGTCTTCTCAAGAATCCAGCTGTTTAGAAACACGCAGAGAGACAGAAAGACATTACATGACTGTTGGGGTATATCATGTTAAGGTGTGTTACTTTTGATTAACCGTGAAGCTGTCTAAAACACCTGATGGTCCTAATTAAGAGTTGAACAGCCAATAGTGAGGCAGGAGCAAAGATAGGCGGGGCTAGCAGGCAGAGCATATAAATAGGAAGAAGGAGAACAAGGAGAGAAGAATGTCAGAGGCCAGCCACCCAGCCACCCAGCCACCCAGCCATCCAGCCACCCAGCCACCCTGCCACCCAGCCACTTAGCCACCCTGCTACCCAGCCACCCGTCAGCCATGGAGTAAGAAGGGAAGTAAGATAGAAAGAACTAAGAAAGATAAAAGCCCAGAGAGAAAAGGTAGTCAGGATAATTTAAAATAAGAAAAGCTGGCTAGAAAGAAGCCAAGCTAAAGCCAGGCATTCATAACTAAGAATAAGGTTCTGTGTGTGATTTATTTGGAAGGTGGGTGGTGGGATCCCCCCAAAAGTCAAAAGAATAAAACATCACAAAATATATAACTCCCTATACTAAAAATGAAAACACAAACAAACCAAGTCTTTACTTTTCAGAGCCTGTGGATCTAAGCCAAACTTTCAAATCCCAACATTATTGGACCCCACCTTTTCTCTTAACCTACTGGGCACTGACTCCCTGGTCTACAGTCACATTAGCCTTCCTGCTATTCCTGGACCCTGACACGCTCTCTTGTTCCCTACGGTGAAAACAGTCTTACTCCGAAGAGTAAGCATAACTTTCTTAAAGAGGCATTTCCCTAGATGCCTTATTTTAAAAAGCCCTAGTCATTACCCACACCTGGCTTTATCTACCATCTTTATTTTGTAACAGTCTAATTAATTGTGTTTGTGTGTGTGTGAACAGGTTGGCACTCCATCTTCTCCATGCTGAGAGTCTGAGCTCGGCTAGGACAGCGGTCGTGTCCTATTGTCCTTGCTGTGTTTTTAGCCCCAAACCCAGAGCCTGGCACATGGAGACAAGGGAAATGCCACTGGAAAGGGGAACGGCAGGAAGGGAGAGAAGGAGGGAGGGAGGGAGAAGGGAGGGGCAGACTGGACAAAGGGAGTCTGGATGTCACAAACTTCCGAGCCTGTTACTAAGGACAGTAACTTTAGCTTTTGTTGTTTAAACACGGCACCGGCAGAGCTTCTGTAAGCAGACATTTGGGATTTGCCTTGTGACACAAACACTCACATAACCGAGAGAATTCAAGCTGGTAATTAAGGCTGGCAATCAGGGTTTTTCAGCTCTTCTGGATTTAATAACCCTTAATTTGCGAATGCTTGTGCCAGAAAGACTGCATCTTCAAAAAAAAAAAAAAAAACAGAAAACATGAAAACATAACTAATAAACAGGCACCCTCTGTTAGATTAAATATCAGAGGAAGAATTAAAACCCTGAAGGAAACATACCAATGTTCAGCGCATCTGAGCAGAACATGAAGGAAAACATGGGCAGAATGCGTTCAAGAAAGCATGCGTGTTTGGAGGACCGTGGTGCCCCCCACTCCCACCCCACCATGCCTCAGAAGAAGAAGCATCTTTCTTACTCCAGGCTAAGCTCTCCACCAGAGTCTGTTTCTTTATCTTTTCTGGTACCCTGCTACAAAGGCAGTGTTCTCCATTCCCTGTGTGCCAACATCAGGATCTCTCTGCGGGTTCCTTCTCTGAACACTAAATAAATTCAGCTTCCTGTTCAAAATGTGATTGGTCCTCCATGCCAATGGGTTCCACACCTTCCATTCAACACACCTCTAAATGGGAATATTTGGGGACAAACAGTTTTTACCTCACCATTGTTTTCTGGATAACACAAGGTGAGCACTGTGTATGTAGCATTTACTCTGTTTTGGCTGTTCTTGGTGACCTAAGGTAGAGTGGTCTTGCGGGAGGGTGTGCGCAGGTTACACGGACACGTGCTGCCCGGAGCCTGCAAATGTCAGCGGGTGCCTCTGGAGCCAGTCTGGCTGTGGATACTGAGGGGAAACTATACAGTTTTTATTTCTCCATGAACAGTCTATCTTCCTTTCCGGTAAGCTCCTCTGCAGAACAGTCTTCCCTTCCTGGGTGAATTGCAACAAAGATTTTGCTCTTACTGTCTCCTTGACACCATGCTAGCAAAGGTCAGCTTTGACATTCTAACTCTCTGGTCTTTCTTTAATCAACATCTTGACCACTCTGCATCATCTGACCATAGTGACACCTTCTTTTCGCAGAGCAATTCTTCCCTTGGTTAGCCAGAAGAGCTCTCCTGAGTCTTGTGTTGATATTACCAATTCTTTTAGACTTGTTGGCTAGGCCCTTTTCCTCTCTGGCCATTTGTTAGGAATGGACTGGAATAACGCCTGGATTTCTTTCTATTCATTATGTTCTCCTAACTTATCTTACCCATTTCTGCAGCTTCAGTTGATACTGGTTTAACACCCAGAAGCATGTCACCAGTCACACAAGTCTTCTGTGATCTATAAGTGTCAATTCTATGACCTGCATTGTTTCTGGACATCGAAAACCATCTCCAATCTTGACATCCCAGCTTTCTCTAAACGTTCCATATCTTAGCTGATGGGCTAGCCCTTCGTCCATCATCTGAGACAAGATTCTACACAATCAACCAGACTCACCCCTCTTCTTAATCCCAATGCACAACCAATTCCTGTTTGCAAATCACTTTTCCAGTGTATCTCCTTCTCATCAGCCTTGAGACAGCCACCTTCTAAAGCTTTCTCTTCCTCAAAATTTAGCATCCCTCTACCATGTCGTGTTCAGGGGCTTTTTTCTTATCTTTAACTCCTTTCTCTGGGTCCCACCTCTCACTCCTCTATGTCGCTCACCCACATCCGTGGTCTAGAATTTCTTAGTCTTTGTTTACCCACAGGGTGTTTGCTGAATTTTCAGTCACATTTCAAGGTTAAACTCTATGGAGACTTCTTAAGCCTCCCCACACCATGAAATGGATGCGTCATCCAGATTCTCTCATTACAGTGCACACAGACATCTGTCATGACACCCCACTTTGTGGTACCTAAAAATAGGGCCACCATATTCTAGGTTTCCTTTGCTCTATTTTCGCTTCCTTGATTTTTGAGAACTGAGACTTACTAGTCTTTCTACTCTCTGCACAAGCGCCGTGTGAGGCACACTATTGACAATCTCAGAAGCTTGCTGAATGAGGAAGGAAGGCTTTGCACTGTCAAAAGGACAAAAAGAATGCCATTATGAAAGGCAGTCCCTCTTGTCTGGAAGCAGTCATACGGCACATTAAAAATTTACTGCTCCCACATTCACCTCAAAATCTGGTTTTGCCTTTAAATGACAATCTTAACTGTAATCCTGATGGAATATTAAATATTTGTTGAACAACACTTTCTGTGACAGAAGGAAGCATGGATTTTCAGGATTGCCTAGAGGTTGGATGATACTCCAGACCATTCACCGTTCATTGCAGGGCCTCTGTCCCTAGCCCATGTAGAGTCGTGAGCCTTACTGAATTCTCTGTGTTTTCCACACTACAGCTACGTACCTGAGCCCTGACCCGTCTCTGTGCTCCAGGTGCCTAAAGGTACTGTGAGAAAAGATCAGGAGTCATGCTATGTTCCAGGGATCTGTGTCCTACACAGGATCCACATCACGTCTGGGCCATGCCTAGACTGGCATCCTACTGAGGTACTTACCCAACACTCCTGACCTTGCCTTGCTGAACTTTGGCTTCCCGAATTCACTTGAATTCACTTAACTCTCTAAACCTGTCCTGTGACTGACTTGCTCTTATCCGTAGTTCCTTATCACAGCTAGTTCCTGGACAACACAGACTATGTCCTAGAAGCAAAGGTATGGCTAGGTAACAAGAACTCATGAAAGTTGACAGGAATGAAAGGAACAGAGGCCGCACGAGGGTCCCCAGTACTAGAGGTCAGAGACCAAGAATTGTAAGAAACCGATTGCAGATACAGTCCAGAGTTGTCCATGGTCCTATAAAATCAATGATTGCTACATCCAACAAGGAACACTGGGTACAAACTAAGTTAAGATGGGGGAGCAGACCTGTACAAATACAAGATGGAGCACATCAGAAGCTGGCCTCGTTCCCCAGAACAGACAGTAGTGGAGTCTCAGCATGAATCTGACTGTGGTTGGCAGCCTTCAAAGCCTGTGCTGACACATGGAAGCACCCTGAACCTTCGGGATGCTGGTGGTGGCCAGTGCAAAAGCAAAACACCCGCCTCGGCACCTGGTGCGTAGACTGTGGTCACCATTCACAGCAGTGTTGTCTTAAGGTTGACCCCACGAAGGTCAGCAGCCACCTTTTTAAAACTATGATTTATTTTGTTTCACTGTCTCAAGGAGCTTTGTGCATGTGTCAAATTCAGCAGCTCCATTGTGCTTGTCTTTCGTGAAAATTTTTACAAGATGCCTATTGATTACTATCGTGACTTTTTCTTAGCTGATTCTATTGTGAGTCTTTCTCTGTATAAAGAACTTCATTGTCGTGAAATGATTTCTCTGTGATTTCACCTGTGGACTTCATTCTGTGTTGATTCAGTTTTGATTTGTTTTGATAGTAAATTCGTCTTCTAGCCATACTTCTCCCATGTCCCTAACAGGCTTCTTTCCATCACTTGATCATCAACTCTTAGGATTCCAACACACATCTTCTTTACACTCGGAGTTGGGTTTGTAGATTTATGTCTCATCAGAGGCTTGATGAACCCCATATATATATATATTCCTCCTATAGAAACGTTTTAACCGTGTTCCTACTAACACACTGATGTTATAATAATAATAAATAATAATAAGTATGCTGTGTCCCCTATACATGTACATAAACAGAGCATATTAGATATATCGTATAAGCTGAAGAGATGTCTCAGCAGCTAAGAGAACTGCTATTACCGTAGACTTAGGTTGGAATCCTAACATCCAGATGGTCTCTCGTAACTGTTTTGGTCCCCCAACTATTGGGACAAAATTCCAGGGAATCAAAGACCTACTCCGGGCCTCTACAAATACAAGGTACACCCAGAGTACACATACATTCATGCAGGCAAGATACAAAGTGAAAATAAATAAATCTTCAAGTATATTTATTAGTGTACTTAGTAAAACAAATAAGCCAATTTACAGGATGAATTATTTTTACAAAAACAAATGTCTCTTAAGAAATATACAAGGAACAAAGTGGACTTTAAAATGCAATCCCTCAGGCTGGAGAGATGGCTCAGCCATTAAAGGCTAGGCTTAACCACAAATATAAAATGAGATCCCACACTCACCAAAGAAAACCAGTGCATCTCAGAGAAAGCTTCAGGGAGATCTGCACGGGGACCGTCCTTCAGTTTTGGCATGTCTGTATTTTAATTTTAAACAATTGATTCCATGTATAAGGATAAAGATTGGCAACTTTTAAAATATACACTATGGTACATAGAGCTGTTCAGAAATACTCGATATAAATTTAGCAGCACAGATTCCTTTAGATGGGAAACTACATTAGAGCACTATGAAACCAATAGTGCCCCCCTTTAAAAAAATAATAAGAGTTTTAAATTTGAAATTTGATCTTCCATAAGAACGTAAACTTAATTTCTTTGACATTTCTCCTTTGTCTCAAAGTCTACTGTTTTGTATGGCATGAACATGAAAACGTGGAACTTCTGCCAGACAAGATGACGGCCACTCGTGACGGTGGCTCATGACCAGTAGAGTCGGGACAGGTGCCACATTCTGCTTGAACAATAAAGACACATATTGTTGGTTGTAAATGTTTATACTCATTTCTTAAAAGGAAAGAGTCAGGAATAATTTGAAATTTAGAAATGGAGTCTCTTAGGTTCTTAATTTTTAGATTAGAAAGACATGGTATTATATTGATAAGGTCATAGCTGCTTGTATTTAAAATGATAGGAAAAGTGACTGAAGAGATTTGGCCATTACACATGGAGGAAAGGAAATAGAATATACGTCAACTTAAAAGGGTACACTTATTGCCTAGATTAAATAATACCTTTACAATTGCCTCTGGCATTTGTTTCTAAAGAGCAATCCAATTTCTGATTGCTGCATGCGTGGTTGGATTGTCTCTTGGTGTAGCTTCTCAGTGCTGCATGGCTGTCTTCCTGGTCTAAAATGGGAAATGGTTAGTGTTTTCTATATGTTTCTTCTGCAGCTCCCGCCTTCACGTTAAATTCAGTAAACGCTTAGAGCTATTATTACATAGCTCTTGCATCCTTCAAGAGCCATTAACAACTCCACACTAAAAGGATAATTTTATGCTACTCTTGTTAAAGCCATGAACTTGCTATCAGAAGCCCAGTGAGGCCCATTGCTGACACTTAGCCTCTGTGCGAACACCACACAAATCACCCATCTCTGGGGATCTGGTTCTTCATCTATAAAATAGGAATCATGATACCTTCATCTTAGGGAGCCAGTCTCACTGGCTGTTTAACTTGGTTACATTTCTGAACTCTCTGTGCCTCTAGTTTCCTCTTTTAAAGGTAAGCGTACTTGAGGATTGAATAAGATAGGCTGTGTTAAATGTGTACAACAAGCACATTTCCAAAATGTCATCTATTGTGATCGCTAAAAGGACAAGATGAGCTGTAATTAGCATGATAGAGTAGGAATAACGCAGAATTTAATATTTTGGGTTCATATTAGGCTCTGCCATTTATGGGCTAGGATATCTTACATAAGTTACTCAGCAACTTCTCTGAGCCTTAGTCACTTAAACTGTATTAAAGTCAAAATTATCAATATTAAAAATAGCATGTACAAAGAACAGAGTAGGAATCCAATATATGGTGGTAATTTTTAGTATCATGCAAAAATCACTCAAAAAAAAAAAAAACCTCATCTCTCAGAAGCCTCTAGCTCAGACTTTGCTAGGAAAAACAAGAAAGCATATGCTAGATAAATAAGAAAAGTAGCAGAACTATAGCAAAATATTTTAAGAACTACACTAGGAATTTCACAAAATGAAGAGAAAGTTTGTTAGATTTACAGTTGTGAATCTTCTACTTGGGGATGGTCAGAGAACAGCTGTTAGTAAGGAACACAGATCTCCTTCTAAGAAAACCAGGCCTTGCCCATTCTTGGCCTTGGTAATTATCATGACAAATGTATTAACTATGTGGAGTTGAGAAAGGAAAAGGAAATATGTATACAGATGTGTATATAATGGTTATATTATATAAAAGACAATGTATATGCATAAAGTAACTTCCAAATCAGTAGGGCTGACCTACTTTGACATGCCAGGCTGTTACAGAGATTATATTGGAGATGTCTTCTCCCACAAGTTATAGCAGAATTGGTAAGCATTGGATCTCACTTCAGAAATCACACATCAGTCTGGATGGTAGTCATGGCTACATGAAAATCAGTTTTTCATCATGGCCACTATTCACCAATCTGGATAGCCTGAAATTGACCCCTAGGACCCATATGGTAGGCACTAACTAACCCCCATTGATCTCCACACATGTACCATGGCATATACCAGTCCTTCACACACCCACACACGCACACACACAGTCACACCACACATATAAGCACATAGACATGAACAAACAACCATGTAAAACATAGTTTAAACACTATCAACAGTCTCATGACATTTTTCTAAAGTGGTTTATAACTTCAGAAAGTAAGGAAAGACACAAATATCTGTTGAATAATAATAGGCATATAGAATGCATATTCACTGAACTGAGAAGAAGTGGGGGTGTTAATCAGTAAGCAAAACCAATCATCCTTCAGTATCTGAAGAAATTGATTCGTGGACTTCTTACAAAATGCAAAATTCACAAGTGCACAAGTATTTACTGTAAATGAATTAACATTTCCCTATAACCTAGCACAGTCTCCCATATACTTCAAATCATTTTTAGATTGGTGTAAGACCTAATACAATTAAGTACTACCTAAATCGTTGTTATACAACATTGCTTAGGGACTAACAACGATGAACGGTCTAGCTATCCGGTATAGACGCAATTTTAAAAACTTTTCACCTCGCCATTGGTGGCGTGCACAGACACAGAACTGCTGATGGGGCATGATTGTATATGCCACAGTGCACAATTGTCTTGTTGCTGTTCCCCAACCTGTTCTAACGGTTGAGGACTGTGCTATGCCAATTTACTCTCAAGGCTTCCTGATTCCAGGGTCACCTATTCTGCTTCCAGAGAGTAAAGTTTCTATCAGCATTAGCTCGGGTTAGCCAGGAGGAGAGGCTAGCCAGGAGAGGCCTTTCTTTCTCTTCATTTCTCTACATTCAAACTACACTACCTTGATTGTTAACTTTATGTGTTAACTTTATTAGATCAGGGTATCTAGTTATCTGGTCAATTATGTGTCTAGGTGTTGCTTTTAAGATGTTCTTGGATGTGTTTATCATTTAAATAAATAGACTTGATTTAAAACAGAATATCTAATATCGTATGGGGAGGCCTTCTCCAAGCAATTGAAAGCCTTAAAAGCAAAGACAGACACTCTCTTGGGAAGGAAGAGTTCCATCTTCAAATTGTCATTTCAGACTCAAGCTGAAAGTCAGCTCTTCCGTGGTCTCTAGCTTGGTAGCCTAGCCTGCAGAATTCACAGGAATTGATCTGGTACAGAGTTAGGAACCAGGTGGGCATAAACATTGTCAACTGTTAGGTTGAAATACCTGCTCTTCTCTGGCCTTGAGCCTAGCAGCTGCCCTGCAGCTCTCAGACTTGTCGGCCCCCATAATTGCACAGACAGATTCTTCAAAAGTCCCAGTTCTCTCTCTCTCTCTCTCTCTCTCTCTCTCTCTCTCTCTCTCTCTCTCTCTCTCTCTCTCTCTCACACACACACACACACACACACACACACACACACAGAAACATGCTAGGAGAATAACACTGAGGATAGGGCTACAGTGGTAATCAGGTGCGACAGGAGGAAGCACAGGTCAAGCAGCTCCTTGTGTGACTGGAGAGGGCTCTCAGAAGGAGTTCAGAAGCCCTTGGACATTTCTGAGTAGGTATGATACAGCTTGACAAGCTTTTTTAAAATGGCCAGCTTACTGAAACCAGCACTGGAAATCATTTTTTTTTCCTGTACCTTATTTCTAAAATTTATATACTAGATAGGGACCTTTTTAGGTTGCAAACAGCTCTTAAGAAATCATAAAAATATGAGTGGAAAAGATTTTTAAGTCTCCAGCTTAATTAAATGTTTTATAGTTTATGATAAATCAGTTGCTTGACTTTTTTTTTAAAAGAAAACAATGAATGGACTTGATGATACTTACTCGTGATGTGCTGCTCACCCGAGTGCTCTTCAGTGTTCGGACTCTGCTAGTCGCCATGGCCCCTTACTTTGTACACATTCTCACTAAAACTTGACTTGAAGAGCTTCTGAAACGAAAAGTGGCAGGAATTCAGCAGGGGAAAGCTTCACCGTGAATCAAGTGTAAGCAAAACTAATCAAGCACTGGCATCAGAAATACAATGAGCTGGGACGTGTCTCCCCGATAAAACTCACAAAAGAAATCCAAATACTTCTGGTCTCCCTAGACCAAGCTAGTTAAAATAATAAAGATACTTCTACATTGGATCGGCGCTCGGTGTGAAAATAGGGTATATGTAGGGTTCTCCAGCACTGAAAAGATAGATTAATGATAGTATATGGTAGATGATAGATAGATAGATAGATAGATAGATAGATAGATAGATAGATGATAGATAGATAGATAGATAGATAGATAGATAGATAGATAGATAGATAGATGATAGATAGATGATAGATAGATGATAGATAGATAGATAGATAGATAGATAGATAGATAGATAGATGATAGATAGAAGATAGATAGATAGATAGATAGATAGATGATAGATAGATAGATAGATAGATAGATAGATAGATAGATGATAGATAGATAGATGATAGATAGATAGATAGATAGATAGATAGATAGATAGATAGATGATAGATGATAGATAGATAGATAGATAGATAGATAGATGATAGATAGATAGATAGGTAGATAGATAGATAGATAGATAGATAGATATAGATAGATAGATAGATAGATAGATAGATGATAGATGGATAGATAGATGATAGATAGATAGATGATAGATAGATGAATGATAGATGGATGGATGGATGGATGGATGGATGGATAGATAGATAGATGATAGATGGATAGATAGATGATAAATAGATAGATAGATGATAGATAGATAGATAGATAGATAGATAGATAGATAGATAGATAGATAGATGATAGATAGATAGATAGATAGATAGAACATAAATTCACTTTAAGGAATTACCTCTTGTGGCTGTGATTGTACATTTAGCAAGTGGAAATTTGTAGGATAGATAGCAACCTGGAAATTCAAGCTTTTGCCATCTTGATTACAAATTCCACAAGGCAGAAGGATGGAAAGTTAAACAGAGGTTCCCAGCAACACTACTCAGATATTTCCTTTGGGACAAGGCTCAGCATGCTATGTAGGTCCTCCTGCTTCAGCTTCACTCAAAGTTTCTTTCACACACACACACACACACACATTTATATACATATATACGTCTATACTGGTCTTCAGTCAAACATATAGGCACAACAGTCTGATCAAACTCATCTATAATTCATCACATTAACCATCATTTCAAAGATGCTATTAAAGGTTTCCCTGCATGCTGAATTAATGTAATAATTCCCAAATTATCCCACTTATTTGAAAATTCATGTTATATTCCAATCATATTTTCATTGTTCTTCATTTTTCTCTTCTTTCTAGAAATAAAGCCAAGATCCATAATTCGAAGATCTCTGATGAGATGCATGCATTGCAATGTGTAAGAGCTCCTGAGAACACAAATGGGGAAGACAGCACACTTCTCCATTCCTTTCTCTATCCCTCTGCTGATAATGGAAGTGATGTTTAAGAATTGTTAGGAACTCCCTAGATTCGGTTCAGCTATTGCTATAGACAAAATATTTCTGTGTCCCCCAAATCATAATGATGCTTGTGTGAATCTATTTGAAGGTAGGGCCTGTGGCTAGTATTGCCTACCAACTTGACATGCTCTAGAACCACCTATGAGACAAATCTCTTGGGAACTCTATGAGGGATTTGATTTGTCTCTGATTTGGTTCATTGAAATAGGAGGGTGACCTACCTGTGGACAGCACCATTCCTTAAGTTGGGGGTCCCAGACTGAATAAAAAGACTTAGCAAGTTGAGCATCAGCGGCCACCGCCCCACTTCCCGACTAATACAGTGCAGTGGGCTAACTTGAGCTCAGGATTCCGTGAATTTCTCCTAGCGATGGGCGGTATGCTCAAACTGTGAGCCAACAGAAACCTGTCCTTCCTTACCCTGCTTTTATCACAGGAATGAGGAAAGTAATTAATACAGGAGGTAATTTCACTATAAAGAATTCATGCCCACATAAAAGGGAGCCCAGAGATCTCACTAAGGTTATAAAAAAATATGTCTGCCTTCATATTTGCCAAACACTTAATCTGCCAGTCCTTTGGTCTGGAGATTCCAAGCCTCTGTAACTTTGAACAATAAATTGATTGTAAGTTTTTTTCTATAGAATGTTTATTATAGCACCTCAAGTGGACTAAGACATCTCTTATACGATAATGCACAGAAATGTTTTACAGAAGGCAGTCTAGCATATTAGAAAGGACTTAATGTGTTTCCATAGGACATGAAGCCCCTTTTCTTCTCACAGATAAAAAAAAAAAAAAAAAAAAAAAAAAAAAAAAAAGTTAACTTTTCACAGACTGGAGTTGCTCAGAAAAATCCTTCCCATCAGAGGAGTGCAGGTATCCCAGCCTATGAGATGATGTTTCTGTTGTCTTGTCCAGATCGGCTGGGCTGGCTGCAACAGCGTCCCCCACCCCCCACCCCACCCTCTAAGGTTGCAATATCTACCTCAAACATTTGTTCTCACTTGGTGTTGATGATCTGGTCTCCACTAGAGAGTGTTCCAGTCTTTCCAGGATTGGAGCCCTGTGAGGCTTTTTTTAGAGTTCCATTCTTTTTAAGGACAGAATATCTGTCCCCGGAGTGAAGATGTAAATATTTCTCTCTTGGGACTCACTGCCTACCCCGATTGTCTCAGCTAACTGGCCTGTTACTGTTGGTTTTATGTCATCTGCACCACTTTTGGGTAACTCTTGCCACCTCAGCTCTTTTTATGCTCCATGCTTTCCCATGAGGCCACGCAAGGTCCACCATCTCCGCTGTCCTCTGTCTTGCCCTGCACCAGAATCCACACAGTAAGTACCGTTAGCTTGTTCAAATGGGCCCAGATTTGTCCCTTGGAGAATTAGGAGGCTGGACTGGAGATGACCCCTTCTGTTCTGGCCGTTTTAGGATTCTATAAATGCCTCTCCCACTTACTGGGCCTTGACGGTACCTCAGAAAAAATGAAATCCTACCAGGCCTGTGGAAGATTATTTTGACTCCACCATGTCTGTGCCTAGCTCTTTTCTGATAAGTTTTCCATCACGATTTTGGAGCAATGCTTCTGCTTCATGGAGGAGGCTTTCCTGCAAACACATTAGTTATTGTCGGCTTCCTTCATTTTTCTAGTCAGATCATTTAAGATATGTGCTAAAGATTTTTCTTCCACATTTATTATGTCACACAAAATGAATTTAAAGGGAAAGCTTTGCTAACCAATTACCTCCTGTCCTCAGGACTTTGTCACTGAGGTTTCTGGCCAGGACCCAAGCAGGCCTCTGGCCCTGGGTCTCTGCTGTTAGGATATCTTTGGGCTGACGCACTTCCTCCTCTCTTCTGGTGAAAGGATCTTTTTTATTACAATGCATTTATTAGGAAACTTGCTCCCGGAGGCTTATATGTAAATAGAGGATTATGAGCATAACTAATTTACATGAGATACAAAACATATTCATAAAGCATAACATATTACAAATGATACAGTGAACAAAAATTAATATGGTTTCCAGTTGCAAATCAGAATAGACAAATCCTCTTGTCACTGACTTTTGCTTTTTAAAGTTCATAACAAGTCTTTTTTTTTTTTAGTCAATGAACCAGTCTTTCTTTTTACATCAGAGAACTTCAACAGAGACTGCTTTAGAAAATAAAATATCTATACTACATGCACAAACTAGATCTTAAAAAAATGATTAATGAGATTGTTTTTCTTTTCCCAAGCTGAATTAAATCAAAAGCATGATCAAACCACTTGGCTGCACAGAAGTCAGTCATTAATATTGCTTAAAAATCTAATAGGAACCTGCTGATTCCGGGCACATGGCTATACACGGCCTCTATAAAGTTGAGCTGGTCTGTCCTGAGTCACATTTGAAGGTATTCCAATAGCTCCAAACAAACAGTGACAGAATAGCTGGCACTAAACAAGACAGAGGATATTGTGTTAGCAACTAAGTACATTGAAATTGGCCAAAAATGGGATTTCCAAAAAGAACATTACCAATGTAATAAATGTTTGTGACCTTTAAGTCTTCCACGGGCTCCGTATGGTTATAAGAGAAAAAAAAAAAAAACAGACATCTTAAAACATTGATTTAACCTCTTCCTTAGGCAAGGATTGCTTTCCAGCAAGAGGGCCTTTTAAAGGGAGCAACAGGGAAACCTTCCATGACCCCAGGTCTTTCTCACACAGGCCAGAATTCCACCCTGAACCTTTCCCCAAGTGCCTGCTCATTGACAAGGACTTGAGGAGAGAGAGACTTGGCTCCAAAATGGATGCTCTTATAAGATTCTGTCCCTGTGAGAAGGATTGCTGAGGAAGGAGAGTTGAAGGTGAGGAAAATACAAACGTATCAAGAGACCACCCTCCAAGGGAGGGCTGAAAGCAAGTCTGAAGACAGAGCTGAAAGCAGCTACGGGGATGGGGGAGAAAGTTTACAGGATCCAACCCAAAACTTAGAAATATAGAAGTTTAATTCAAAACAGACAATGCTATACCATGAGGAGAGAGAATGAGACAAACAGAAACGATCCCTAGATCACTCTGAGTTCCACACTGAGTTCTGAATTAGAGACCAAGCGTATCTCTGCAGCAGCTCTCAGACTGATACAGACATCAGATTTTCTTGTAAACCATTGTTGGTTCCCACAGTGTGTAGACTCTTTGGCACGGCCCTCTTGCTCTCCTGGGCCCCTCCTGCATTCCCTTTCTGTTCCCTCCCGTGATTTTAGACCCACCCTTCTATCCTTCCCTGTTCTTTGCTCCTGATTTCCTGTTCTTTCCAGCAACAATCAATCACTGTATTCCGTCTCCCTTCCCACCACGGTCAGCAAGCACCGCCCAGCCTGTCTCTTCAGTGACTCCTCTGCTCAGGTCTTACAAGGCCCTCAGTCGCTTGCATGGCACCAAAGAAAATGACACTAAGTTGATTCTCATCTTCTATGATATGATATACATCAGCACACACGTGCACACACACACGTGCACACACAACTAGAATCCTCAATACCAAACCACTTTACATCCTCAGAACACTTTTGCTCCCCTTTCCCGTCTCCACTTGGTCATCCCAGGGCTGAAATGTTTCCCCATCTCCTATGCACGTCCCCCTTCATCCTAGCAATCTTGCGTTCTGTTCTCAGATGGAGCTTTGACTCTCTGCAGCCGTCTCTAATTCTTTCTAACAGTTGGACTGCATCATCCGCATGCACCCTCTGCAGTGGCTCTTGCATTTGTTACTGAGCAGCTCCAGCACCTGGATGCTCACCCCTACATAGCAGTTGCTCAGCGAATACTTTCTGCATGGATGAGCGTTGTACATATAAACTGGTATGTCTCTGACTGTAAGCGTCTCTGTAGTCACAATAAACTGCCTGACAGGAGAGAACTTCCATCGCTGAGTGATCCTGCCAGGGAATGTCTCCAACTGCTACAGCCTGCACCACCTTTAACCTATTTCCATATTCGGAAATAAAATCTCAAAACTCTAGCTAGTTTTTGGAGGACTGATTTTATTTTGCTTAACAATCAACTTTAGTAACTATACATTCATGGAGGAGAAAAAAAAACAAGATTGGTAACAGAAAATGATGACTTATGAAGGTAATTTACTGAGCGTTTTCAAACTGGAAACTGCTCTGCGTCATTAGCCTTTGTGATGGTGACTAAAGACTGAGAGACTCATGATATCATGAGAAAACTTGAATATGTCCTGCCAGGTCTCCCATCTGGGGTGCCCTCTCTGCTCCTTGATCCCGACTTCATTCCGGACATGAGCTCACCACCTCTGAAAACTGACACAGGAACAGCATTTTGCCACAGACGAGAGGATTGCAATTGCTCTAGACAAGTGAAACAAGGCTCACTGGTTGCTGAAGGAGGACACTTTAAAGTCCTCTGTTAAAATCCTCTGCTGGGTTGGAGAACCAGGGTCAGATCCATTTTAACAGCAAATAAAATATTACACAATTTATAGATTTCATAGGACTAATTGAGGCTATAAAAAGTTCATTTTACTTAGTAGAGTGGAATTACTAAATATTGATAATAAAATTATAGAAAATAGTCTTCAATGTTAGAATGATCTTTTTTAAAATCTTGACTAAGCAGCATCTTGAATATTCACAGGGTTATGTAGACTTTGCCTTGCAGTGATTCATACTGGCCCTTCCTAAGACCAAACTGAAAGATTCCTGTCCTTTCTATTTATCCTGCCTAACAGCTTTGTTTCCCGTTTTCCCCAGGGGAACATTTCATTGCCAAGCTCCTTAGCTCATCACTCATTAAAGACTTCCTGAACATACTCTTGCCTGCAGACACTTATCTAGGAAGATTCAGTACTAAATAAAACAGATTAAAGCCCTGTCCACCTGAAAGTTTCTTTACTTTACCGTTCTTCCTTAATTGAAAGATGGGAGAATCCAAAGATTTTTATTCCGTTTCCCAGATCAGGGAAAGACACCGACCACAGGCTACAGAGGCCTGCTCCAGTTCTGAGAGTGAACGGGTGCTCATTTCTTAGTGCTTTCTTCCCTGAGTAACACCCATGGAGGGACTGGCCAGAACAGATCTGAAGCCTTCCCTAAAAGGAGGTTTCTGGAGCACTGATTAAGCACTTTGAGAAGGAAGAACAGCAACTGAGAAGGGGTTTCTTCAAAGTCATCACCCACTATGTGGTAGTTTGAATGTAACTGGCCCCCATAGTCTTATAGGGAGCAGCACTAATAAATAGGAGGTGTGGACTTGTTGGAGTGTGTATGGCCTTGCTGGAGGAAGTGTGTCACTGTGGGGGCAGGCTTTGAGGTTTCCTATGCTTGGATACCACCCAGTGAGTCAGTTGACTTCCTGTTGCTTGCAAGCTGTACACTCTCAGCTCTGGAACCACATTGGCCCACATGCGGCCATGCTGTCATGATGATAGTGGATTGAACCTCTAAAACTGTAAGTGAGCCCCCCCAATTAAAGGTTTTCCTTTGTAAGAGTTGCCATGGTCATGATGTCTCTTCACAGAAATAGAACCCCTCACTAATACACACTGAAAAGGAAAACTAGACAGGAGTGGAGAAGCTTGGGCAACCCAGCTCTCTTCCTGTATAAGGCTATGAAAAATGGAAAATGTGCCCAGGAGTCTCATTCCCTGAGGTCCGGCCCGAGAGAACAGAAGGCCAGAGCTGTTGGGACTCAGATCCCAGAGGGCTGTCAGAACAGCTGTCCACTTCTCCCAGTCACGTGTCAGCTGATGAAACCTCTGAGGCTTCTCCCTCCTAATCACCGCTGATTGCAGTAAGCCATGCATTTCAAGGGAAAATGTATTTTATGCAATTTTGTATCTCTGAGTTTATAAATTGGAGTTACCATGTCAGGAGTGTTTGGACTTCGGCAGGGCTAGTCATAACAGAGGCCAGGGTGTCTGGTGACTAAAGAGCCCTGGCGACCAGAGTCGTTGGAACTAATGCTCCCAAGTGCTTAACATTCTTTTTCGGTTCTTTAATCCGTTTCACCGAATATAAGAATAAAATTTTTATGCTGAAATAGTGATGATACGATTTCTCTGCCATTCCCTGCTGTGTGAGCAAGGCCAGCGGACTACGGGAATCCAAAGGCTTAGGCTGTTCTTTTCCCTCACAGCTGGTGTATACTCGAAATGCAAGCCCGCCTGGGTATTTCCAAGGAGAATATTCTTTTCATGATGAAGCTGGAGTAATCTATTCTTCAGTAGAAATGACCTCTGTTTTCATGGCCTCATAACTGAGCAGTTTCATATGAGTTGATGTATTCTTTTGAGATCAGAAATATCTGTCATAGATTTTTTTTTTCCTTAAGATTAGGGCAATAAGCAACCTAGGTTTCTCTGATCTTCAAAGGGAGCTATAAATGACTTCAAGGTCACCAGGAAGAAATTAGCACAAGCAGCAAAAAAAGCCAGATGGATGCTTCATCTGATTGATTCTCGCTGCTTTCCAAAACGGAAAGAAATAAAAAAGTTTTTAAAAGTGACTTTTCTTTCTTAAAATAAATCTAAAAAGGCAGATGTCTATCTAATTTAAACTGAAGATAAGGTAATGTTGATCACTTTGGTGAAACAAAAGGCAGAAAAATAATCGTATAGATTTTATTTTAAATTGTATATTAGAGAATAAGGACTGCTCTGATTATATCATTTATATGTTAAATGACAGTGGCTGTCATTTATTGCCTAAGTGCCTGGCTTCACATACAACATAGTAGACTGATGGTATGTGCAGGCTCCGGCATCTGAGTTTAAATGTTCACCATTTTCCATCTGTGTGATCTCAACAAACTACTGAACCTTTCTGCCTGTTTGCTCATTTGAACATCGAGGATGATAATAGTATTGACATCAGAGAATTGTTTGAAGATTAAATGAAAGCCATGCCATAGGTGTGTGTGCACACGCACGTGCACACACACACGCACACACATACACTAAAAATAGTATGATTTCACTGCTGGTACGTAATCAAAGAGGCCACATTCCACTTCCATTTTAACAGGGAGAATATAAGATACAAGAATTTAGGGTTTTATCAAGGCTAACCACCCAGATCAAATCAGCCTTGTAAAACTCTTCAGATCTCTGCTTTTATCTGCTCCAGCATGCTGCATTTGTTAAATGCACTGGTAACCTCAAACTCCATTTGATTTGGGCAGAATACAAATAAGTTCTATGTGCTTGAAATTAGTGATATGTCTCTATAAAGAACCACTTATTTGACATCATCGTTTCCAGGTTCACTGCTAATGGGCTCATGGGGACTTGGGATGAGCTCCCATCCAACAAGAATTACCAGTTCGTATCCTCAATCAGTCATGAGAAGAATTTAAATGTGAAGACAAAGACATGTTCAGAAGCTTGCAGTTCAACAACAAAAGCCCGAGAGGATTTCTAACAGTGTGCATGACTTGTTATTCTCCTTGATGGGGGCAGTGGCTTTACAATGTCTGCAGAAGAAAACAGGTTATGGCTATTCCATGCTTACGTAGGGGCAACGGTCTGGCTAGACAATCAAGAAGTTGAAGTTATGAGGGCAAAACTAAATGTGCAAGGATTTGGATGACTATGTGATGTAGAGCCAGTGTTACGCTTTACCAGTAGGTACAATGGCAGGCTGTTAGCGCTCAGAACATAGTAAATGACCTCGATAAAGGGGCCGGGGAACTAGTATTCGAATTGCCTAGATTGGTAGCTCTCATTTGCAACCCTGTATTATTCAACTCCAGTGAAAGCCATTTTCTTAGGAAGAGTTCTCACTTATTTAATTACCACCTTTAATATTTTTCCTTGTATTTGTATGTATTATCTAAGTTTGTTTTTCTTTTGAAAACTAATAATCCAGTGAAGGGGAGATAATTTGTCTTTGTTTGGAAGTACACCAAGAGGGAAACCCACTAACCTCGATTTTCTTTCTAGAAAAGATGATGCTCAGAGTTCTAGATTTAAATTCCCAGAGGAACCTTAGTTCTGAAGAGATCACCAAGGGCCACCAAATAGAACACAGCTTACCGTGAGTGCTTATTCATGACAGTAAAAATTAAACCATGTGATGATAAAAGAAAAAGATCTTTAAAATTTTTTAAAAGGGGAGATTTTGATTATTTAAGGGAATATTATCATAGTGGAAGATTCCAGCCCTTTCCAAACTGCACTAATGGAAAAAGAAGTCCGCACACGTCTCTACTCATCATCTGTTCTTGAGGAGTATGAGACTCACTTGGAAGCACATTAGGAAGCAACCCAGAATTGTTTTAATGACATTTTCTTAAACTTTAATGGTTGACAGAGTTCTTTAAGACTCTGTGGAAATAACCTCCCTATGAAAAGTACATGAACACAAAAACTTAAGCAATCTCAGAAGGCGTAGCGGGTCACTTGACACGATTTGTGCTTTATTGGATGCAAATCTGAATTGTCCAAGCACAATATGTACTCCACTCAATGGGATGGTCACCAAAACAAACCTCTTCATAGCTAGAGTTCTAATGGATTTCAAAGTGTTTCTGCATATGACCAACCTAACCTAGAGAGCTAGGAAGGCAGGCTGGGAAACGTGGAGGGTGCTCATACTGCCTGTGCCTCATAAGGTGCCCACTCTAAGACGTGTTGCTTGTACTGATGTAGATTGATGGCATATGCGGGCTCCGGTGTCTGAGTTTAATGCCCACCACTTACCATCTATGTGATCTCAACAAACTACAGAACCTTTCTGCCTGTTTGCTCATTTGCACACTGAGGATAATGATGGTATTGACATCAGAGAAGATAAAACAAAAACCATGCCATAGGTGTGCACGCGCATGTGCGAGCGTGCATTCACACACATGTGCATATGCACGCGCACACACACACTAGAAATAGTATTTCACTGGTGGTATGTAATCGAAGAAGCCACATTCCACTTCCGTTTTAACAGGGAGAATGTGAGATGTTGTTTAACAACACCCAAGATTCTACTAGAATTATTTTGCATAAGGAGGATTGTTCCCTCGTACACATCCTTCTGGGTCCTTTTCTTTGACTCCTCTAAGACAGACAGCTGGAGTGATCGTCTTTAAACTTTCACAAACCGCGTGTTCTTTCATCGGAAATGCGTGGGAGCTCACATTCTTGGGAGTTTTGCTGTTATGGGTTTGCTCTTTCGTCTTTGAGTTTCATTGCTCAGTGCTTTGGATCACTCCAGGGCTTCAGACTGGAGGTGCCTAGCCTGTATTTGGTGGGGGATGTCCTTGCGACTATTTCAAGGAAGTATATGAGATCCTTTCTTTTTCAATTTGCAGATCTCTGTCTGGGTTTCTCAGAATACTTCAACCAAAACAACAGATTGCAACAGATTGGACGCAGAAGCAGATATGAGAATCCAGATGTTTCCAGGCAGACATAAAGGAGATCTGCAAAGACAGAAATGATGGAGCCTTTCTATTTGCTTTGAGGACACTAATATAGACTTGTATGTTTCATCTTAAAAGAATTAAAGATAGAACTCTCATTTTAATTTCTAAGTAGAAGCTCCTTGGAGTCCTCACTAAGATTTAAGAACATTAAAGGGGCTTGGATAACAAAAAGCTTGTTCATTTGACAAGTCTAAGACACGGCCCAGCAGGTGTAGATGGAGAGGCACAGATGGATAGTCGGGGTCCTATGTGGGCACCATGTATCTTCTCTTGGGACAAGAGTTCCTTGAATGGTACTAAAAGTGATAGGGGGAGGGAGAGATGGACCCAATCCAGTCTACTTTGTACCTCTGCTTGTGACCTGACCCAAACACAGCTACTGTGGCAACTCAATTTGCAGAAAGAACTCGGGAAAAACAAGCAATCAGAGTGTAGTATAACATAAAACAAGGAACGCTATCTGCAGATGGCAGACTCAAGAGCACCAAAGCTGGTGCATTCTCATCAGAAAGAATGGAACAAAATGCCCAGAGTTCATGGCTTTTGTTTGCTTGTTGCCACTTTGTAAAAGATTCGTAAACTTTTGTAATACCTGTCAATAGAGTTTTTATCTTCTGTAACACAATTTCGGGGGTTATTAAAAGGTCAAATCCGCAAGAGATACAGGAAAAAAAGCCTAATGTGTTCCCCCCAAGGCATATACTAAAATTTAACAATAACCGGTAGTCACTAAACATCTTGCTTGATTTTCCTGTTACTGTAGAAGGGTCTTGACTTTGGAATTGGGAAACAAAAAGTTTATTGGCAATTTGATACCTCGTTCGGGACAATTTAACTTCAACAAGTCTCATTAGCTTATCTAAAACGTGGATAATATTTATCTCACGAGGTTGTCAGGGATCAAGAATCCCAGGGTACAGTATAGATAGAACACTGTGGATCTTCGAGCGAATAGCGGATGGTGCCTGGTAAACGGTGGAAGGTCCGGTGTGCCAATGTCAGTCGCTACAGACAGAGAGAAGCGTCACAGTCATCCCTGTCAGGAGATGGGAAGAGGCTTGGGAGAACTCAGGGCCATCCCTCTTTCCACGCCCCGACCCCAGGTCCACTTCAGGCATACCTGTCCAGCGGCCACCCCATCTCACCAGTGACCAAGGGACACCCCGCTGCTTCACCGCCAGATTAGAAGCGCAGGACCCGCAGCCCAGCGGGATGTCCCCCAGAACCTCTAGTCCAGGATCGGGCTGATCACGCGGACCCACGCGCTGGTGCAGGGTCGATTCCAAGTGGAGCTTATGGGGTGTGTGTGTCGGGGAGGGGGGTGGGGGGAGTCACGGTCAGGAACTTCCAAGTTCACAGCTCCGACCGCCCACTCTCCCCTCACGAGTGGGCCACCATCAACCTCAAGGATCTCCCGGGTGGACCCCAATACCAAGGTCCGGGACTGAGAAGCTTCATCCATCAGAGGACTCCCCGCCCAAATCCTCCACACACACACCCCCCCCCCCCCCCATCGTGGCTCGGGAGCCCGGGACTCGAGCGTCCAGAGTTCGCGGCGCTCGCACATCGATTGGCACTGCCTCGCTGCTCCGGCTCCAGGCGCCGGGGTTGAGCGGCGCGAGCTCATGAGTCCAGCGGAGCGCGGGGCGGGCACCGAGGCAGGCGGGCCAGGGGATTGCCGAGTGCACGGATGAGCGCAGGGGGCCAGCGGCTTGCGCTCTCAGTCTGGGGGGGGGGGGGGGCCGCCGGCGAGGCCCGAACCCCGCATTCGCCGGCCCTGTCGCCTCGTGCCGACCGCGCGCCCGCGCCGCGCGTCCTTGTGTCCCTCCCCTTCCACCCCCCCCCCGGGAAAGCCGGCTCGCCTGGGGCTCGCGGGAGGGAGCGCGCGCGGACGGCCCCGCCCCTCCTCCCCCCCCCCCCCCCGCCGCCGCGGAGCGCGCAGGGATCAGCCAGGGGCTCGGCGGCGGCGGCGTCTGGCCCCAGCTCCTCCTCCTCCTCTCCTCCTCCTCCTCCATCTCCTCACTCCCTCCATCTGCCGTGGGTATGGCCCGTCGCTGGAGCACAAAAGAGTCTCCGCGGCGGGGGTCGGCGTGGCTCTTGCTTTTCCTCACTGGGGTGTACGGTAAGTGTCCGCCTCCCCGCGCCCCGCTGACCGAACAAAGCTGGGGCGACCCCGGGGGCCAGCAGGCCTCCAGGACGGGCTTTGCCTGGGCGACCCGAGGAGACCCCGGCCGCCGGCGGGACAAAGACCCACGCGGGGTGTGCGGGGAGGGTTGTCTGCTCTCGGGGATGCTTGGGTCCGTTCGCCGCCGCCGACCCCTCCGGGCGAGGGAGGCGGGCCGGTCGGGGCCAGGGGTCCCTGCAGAACGACGACGTGCGGGCGGACTGCCCGGCGCGAGGGCCCTGGCGGGCGGCTCGCTCCTCTATCTCTAGCGCTCGCCCGGCGCCGGCTGCACAGTCGTCTCGCACAAAGATGTGACCGTGAGACTACGAAGGGGAGGTCGCCTCCGGGACGGTCCTGCCGCCACCACCTTCGATCCTTCCCGAGGCAGGAAGTTCTCTTCTCGGTGAAATTGCCTCTCTCTCCTCTCTCTCCTCTCGGTCCTCACTCCCTGAAAAAGCACCTCGCTTTCTTCCTTCCCACCCCTCCACCTCGGTGCCCCGGGCTCTGTGGACTCCGGGCGTGTAGGATCTTGTTATTCCCCAGTAGCTGCACGCCAGAGAAGGCCAGAAAATAGTTTCCAGCCCCACCTCAGTCTTATGCTATTGGGGCGTACAAGTCTGCCCTGACTCCCTGTTCGCTTGTCATTCCATCCGTGCCCTCCCTCCCCTACTTGTCACTGTTGCCTGATGCCAGTCGGTGCTCCGCTAGGGATACCAGTCTCTAAGGCTAGCAGAAGGCTGATGGGATGTGGGAACTGTGCTTTGTGTGAACTAGAGCAGTGTTCATCACTAGAGTCCTGAGCTTGGGCTCAGGTCTGACTTCACTATTCTTAGTTCTCATTAGTTAACTCTTTGAATGGGTATTGCAGGGAACACGGTTAATATTTCCATTTTGGAGCATTGCTCAGATTTCTCCAGAAAAACACTTAGAAGCTACCCCCCCCCCAGTAAATTTTACTTACAAAAAGTCCAAGTCAATTGCCATAAATACTGGTTCGGTAGTATAATGGTGGTGGTTTCTGTCAACATATAATTCCCCAGCATATGGTAGCATCTCTTTTGAAAGCGTTTGTCTGTAGAATTGAATATGATGGTAACTTTCCTCACCTGAAAATTCGTATTACATGAAAAATATAATGGATGTAAATTGCCATTTACTGGCAGCCAAGAAATAGTAGTCTTTTCAATATAATTCAGGATATTGCTCCCTTTTCTGAATAGTTTGTTAATTTTGTTCTGGGCAGGAGGATGGATTCATCCACATCTGATGTAGTAACTGTCAGTGATGTGTTTGTGTGGGACCAGAAAACTCAGTGCATTTTCATTGTTAGCTCCGTCCCCACTTGGCTGATGACTTGTGGGTTTGGGTCTACGTCAATGATCAATAAGCTATTACATTGTTTCTTCTAGCCTGGAGGTGAGTACAGTTGTGCTCTAGGTTTGGTAGAATGGCCCTGGAGAAAGGGGAAGCGAGCAGAATCTTTAATCTAGAGTGATTAGGGGTGTCCAGTTGTGTAAGCGTTGCAATGTAATCAGAATTGAGTGTATGTGGTGTCTGATCAGACGAGGTCAGTAAGTGAAGTCTTTGATTAAAAACACGTACCATTAATATTTGAACGAAAAATCTTTTCCCTGTAGAGGAAAAGAGGAGGCTGTAAAGCAGTATTGGCCTTGGTGTATTTTTTTATTCCAGTACACAAAGTGGCCTTCTGGTAGGTACTTTCCAAAGGGTTATCTTTTGGGTGTTTGTGTTCTGTGGGGGAATTGAAGGCAGAGACCAGAAGTCCTTTTTCCAGCCTCGCAGGATCATATTTATAAAACTAACCAGTAATTAAGGTCCATGTCTCCAGCCACTCGAGTTTCAAATAATAAGAAAATAGGAGTCAGTGAGGTAGACAAAACATTGAACTATGTTGGTAGAGCTAAAAGGAACTCTTCACTCTGGAGCTAGGGGCATTCTCTGTAGTGTGTGTGTGTGTGTGTGTGTGTCTGTCTGTCTGTCTGTCTCCATTCAGGTTTGGGTTTATATTAATGGCAAGAATAATTAACTGTAGTGACAAGTAAAATACGTACTCAGCTTGGAATAGCGGTGTTCGGGTAAGTGGACTGTGTGATAGTATAGTGAACTATTTGGGAGATGTCTCAGTAAAGTGCCTGAAGACCTAAATTCCATCCCTAAACCCACGTAAAAAGTTGGGCAGAATGTCATGCACTAGGGATGGCTGAGACAGCCAATAGATTCTCTGGGAATCATTAGCCAGCCAGCCAGCCAGCCTAACCATCTTGGCAAGCTCCTGACCCGAGATAACTTTGTGTGGGATAGATGGACAGCACCTAACAAGGGACACCTGACCTCTGACCTCCATATATACCTACACGTGTGCATGCACATATGTACACACACACACACAAATGTGGCTTCCATAATAAAAATCTCTTGTGATAGCTCCGTAGGTAAAAGGTGTTTGCTGCAAAGTCTGATGACTTGAATTCAATCGCTAGAGCCCACATAGATGGAAGGTGAGAACCACCTTCACAAAGCTGTCCTCTGGCCTCTACCAACATACATGGTGGCACACATGCCCTCATTCATGCTTATATAGGTAAAGGAATGAATAAATAAAATTAGTTATGTTAAAGCAAGTCAGTATTCTGAATACCTTGACATAGACCTGGTAAGGAAAGGTTTTTGAGCCTATATTTAGGAATTCCAACACTATTTTATTTGCTGGCTTGTTGAGTTGATGTTTTAGGTTACTCTTGGCTATTAATCAAAATATGAACCTTTAAAACATTTCATGTAGCTTTAAAAATCCTCACTTGGTATTTATATTCTTTACATGACCTTTTATTTCTTGGCGAACTATGATATGTGACTATTATAGCTGCAGGTTATCTTTCTAGATGCCAAGGTCTTATTTGAACTTTTAGTTGTGTAAAAGTATAACTGCCAACTACAGTTAGTGTTTTCTGAGGCAATTGTCCTAGGACCAGTGATCACCTTCCGGTTGTTCGTCTGCAGAGCTTTGACTATACAGGAGAGCAGGAGGAAGTAAACGTTGACAGCTGCCGATTAGAAGCTTGAAGGAGTAAGAACATTACTCCTTCCCGGAGCTTAGCTGGGTTAACCTTGCCCACTGCCAGGGGGATGTCCTGCTCAGCTTCTCATCCCAGGCTGCCCACCTTGCCCCACTGTGGAAGTTCTGAAAATCTCTCTCTTCCGGTCGTTAGACCTTAGTCTTGTTTATTTCCCAGACCAGTTCAGCCACAGTAGCAGCACCTCTGCTCTGTCTTTGCTGCCTGCATCCTCAATCAGGGTTTGCCAGCCGCCACTCAAATAGAACCCTAGGTGTAAATTTTACATGGTTTTCTAGATAGATCTGGAAAAAGAAACAGTTCTTAAGATGACACCCGTCGGCTTGTGATACGCTCAGACATACTGTCTGTTATTCATTCTCCCCTTTCCTGCTTTTCCTTCTTTGGGCTTGTTTTGGGCCCGTGGTTTCATTTGATGAGCACTGCCCTAGGTGAAGCCTTAGCTTGTAATTTAGACATTTGTTTTGCTCATCCTTCGTTTTATGAATTGCTTCGAAGGGTTACAGATCATTAGTTTTTGCTAACTTCCTGCTAAAGCATTGAGCGGCCGTAAAAACTCATCCTGACGGATGGATCTTGGCTGACCTGTGATAGCATTCATATCTGAGCTGTCAGCTTTTGATTGCAGCCAGGAGTCTTTGTTGTGGACCTGCTGTTGGAGATGTTGTGGAAGGGTATACCATTCTTCTTACTCTCTCTTTTATATTTAACGGGTGAAGCTTTTCCCATGGAACAGTGAGCAGTACTAAAAAATTTTCCAATTTAAGGATAGACTAGAAGTTCCAATTTTAGAAAAGTGGTAGAAATAACTGGAACAGAAGGGGGAAATGTAAGCTGATACCAATTACTTCTGAGGAAGTCAAGCTTGATTACATAAAATATGTTGAATAAAACTGAATTAATTGCTTAATATAAACCCTTCCTTGACTTCAGAGTCTAAATTACGCCTATGTCCTAGGGAGACTGTGAAGATGGGTGTCGCAGTCCACACAATTGTAGGTGGTTGTGCTGAATGGCAACCTTGAGAGGGGTAGCTGTCCCCGTTCATTCAGAGGGGTAGCTGTCCCCGTTCATTCAGAGGGGTGGCTGTCCCCGTTCCGAGAGGAGCGTGGAAGAGATTTGAGTGATGTGCAGGAAATGGCCTAGAAGGTTCCTAGAGAGTATCATCTCCACGGAAAAGGGGCTTTCAGCTGAAAGTGAGCAGCAGTTAGAAGAACGTTAAACCTTAAATATTTTAAAGCCAGGGTCTCGCTCTGTAGCCCAGGCTGTCCTCAAACTCACAGCCATCCTCCTGCTCCAAACTCCTCAGTGCTGAGTACAAATGTGAGCTGCCTGCCTGGGCCAAGACTTCTTCTTTTCAGAACAGAAAGTCTAACGTTTATGGAGAAATAAAGGGAATGACTGTTTCTGGTCTCAGGTGGTTTTTTTTCTTTTTTACTTAATTGATGGTTTTTCTTAAAAACTATCGTTAGCAATATTAACTAAAGAATGAAGTTAAACAGGAGAGGGCTGCAGATGAGATTTGTGTACATTTAAGCAAATTGAAAATGCTTTGACTTTGACATGGTAAAGTGAGCATTAATCTGCTCTTGCTGCTGTCTCTATAAATAGTGAAGGTGGTTCTGTGTTCAAGACTTGAACTAGCACTAACCTCTTCACTTCTAGGAAGGACACTCAGTGTGCGGTGATGCTGTCCATGCCTCCTACTAGGAGGGCACTGGGATGTCATTACACAAACGACAGGAGCATCTGAGGCGCTGGACCACGGGTCTCGTGGAACACTCAGCTCTCGAGCTCTTTTTCCTCACTCAGTGCAGAGCATAACTTTATCAGTCTTAGGAGTATTTCAGGCAAGAATCCAAGGATAGTATGGAAGCTAGATTTCAAGTATCGTTTTGCCCAAATTTAAAAAGCAAGAGATCAATAGAAATTGTTTTATGTCATTGGAAGAGGCAAGACTATATTAGCAGATTGGTGAATTTCATAAGAAATTGAGAATAAAGTGACCTCTCACCTTTTTACCGGATCCTGTATCTTACTTATAGAAGATGGAGTTTTAACAGGTTGTAGAACGTCAACATAAATGAAGCTGACAGAACAGGTCTCCGGTTTTCTTCTTAGATATTTGACAACTCACTGCCCTGCCTAGACTCAGTATGACGAAGTCAAATTGTTTTAGACTGATGCTCTCACTATTGAAGGAGTCCAACCTACTACCTCTTTTGATTCACTTAAACATTCCAGTTTTTAGAAAACTAAAAATGCCACCGACTTTCAGTGTTGGAGTTAAGTGAGCACAGTGGAGTGTTCAGCAGTTGGCGCTTGAGCCTTTCAGATACGAGGAAGATGCAGAATGAGTGCATATACCTGATGCACTCTGAAGTATGATTCAGATGGTTTTGTTTCTTGTTCTCATGACACCAAAACCTTTTCACAAATAGAATATAAAGCTTTATACACACATACAAAGTGCCACGACTGCTGTAGTCGGTGTGAAGCGACCCCAGACAAGCTAGGATTAGTCATTTGCTCCAGTTCTTCCTGCTCCACTTCTGCTCTCTATGTGGAGAGGCCGTCGCTCTATTCTTAATGGTAGTGATATTCTCTTTACATCTTTACACTAGCTGCCCGCCATCCCACATTGATTCAGTTATGCCACACGCAAGTCCTGATGCCTTGTCTGAAATAAATGCAGGTTTGTTTATGTAACTTTCCTGCATCAAATCTAGCAGCAGGGGCAGTGGGGTAGTTTGGCTGGTGAAGGCATTGCCACCAAACCTGAGCTCAGTCTCCAAGAGCCACATGATGGAAGAAGAGAATCAGTCCCCACACGTTGTCCTCTGACTTCTGCATGTATGCTGGGGCGGAACACACATGAACATATGCACACATCCATACCTACATACTCATAAAGAAACTGGGAGGGGTGTAGCAGCATCTCTCACCCCTGCCCTTCCTGTGCTGAGTTCTTGCCGTGTGTATATTTATCTCCTGGCTCTTGCACACACTCTTCTGTTTGCTTGTCCGCTCTCTGCACTCGGCTGCCTCTTGCTTCTCTTTCAGCTTTCCCTTAGAAGCTGCTCCCGTGAGAGTCTTTCTTGGCTTCTCAAAAACTGTTATACACATCTGGAATACATAGGCCTGCAATATAAAGCATGTATGTACATATGCACGCAATATACTCACCATTAGCCATGCTTAAAAAGAAGAGAACAAAGTTAATGTTAATATATTTAATCCAGCATGCCTAAAACATATTGCTTGTACATAAAACCAATAGGAAATAATTATTAATGAGATACTCTATGTTATGTTTCTTTGTTCAGTCTTCAAATACAGCGTAAATTTTATACTTCAGACTGATTTCAGTTCAACTCACCATGTTTAAAATGCTCACTAGCCACTTGAAAAAGTGTCTGTTCAAGTGGAGTAGACCAGTGACCCGGGAGCTTTACTATTGCTATAAAACTCAACACAAGTGCATAATGTGTGCCAAAAGGCACATGCGAGGGGCCATGGCATCCTTGTCTCTTGTAGTCCCAGACTGCAAACAACTCATCCTTACATCCCCAGTGGAAAGACGAGGGGAACAGGGGGGCAGTGTGGGCAGCAGTTCTCAGCTTGGAAGTCTCAAGAGTCACTTGTTTGGGAATCCAAAGGATATTTTTGAATTGGGGCTACATGCTTGTCTAAGCCCACAATAGAAATTAAAATGTTGTTAATATGAGTCTATTTAAAATGGCAGTAAGAAACATGTTACCATGCATACATTGATAAATAAAAATTCGCTAAAGGACACATTTTCTACAACAAAAAAGTGAGAAGACTGGAGTTGTTTTACTTTTGTGCAAATTGCGGTGGAGCTCTAGTGGTGTGTGAAACACACTTGGTTTAATAGCAGACAATACTTGCTGAATAAATGAATTCATTTACCCATAACTAAAGCAAATTATATTCGTGGTATTTCTGATGTTGAAGTATTTACACATTCATGAGAGTGCCATAGCAAATTGGTAATGACATTATTTTGTGCTGAAATATGTTTACTAATATTTATTAGACTTCGCATTTGTAAGATCAGTTTACAGCCACCCTTTGCTTTCTTCCTTCCTTGCTTCCTTGCACACTTGCAACCTAACGTGTCCCCCTCCCTGCCTGATTTTCACATCTGCTCATCCGTTCTTTTCAGTGTTGACATTAGTGGACGGAGCAGCACGGAAGTTTCTTCAGTGTTTGAGCTGCGGTTGTTTTGCCTTCTCAGGTTTGGAGAGCGAGTTGTGTTTATGAGCAGTATAGGTCCTGTGGTAAGAGCAGAAACGAATGGTTCTGTCTGAATGAGAACGGCTGAAAGGAATGCTGCCGTTCTCACTGTGATTAAACTTTATTCTACTGAACAACATACTAGAGAGGAGCCAGTAGGAAGTAGCAGATTCCTGTTGGGACTAGGTCTTGGAGGAAATGGGGTTGCCTCAAGAGAGCTGAAGCCCAGACCGAAAGGCAGAAGTTGGGAGGGAGGCACGTGGGGGAGGGGGTGTTACCAGAACAAGAAATGTGAACTGAGCTTAAGTCAGGGATCGAGGTCTCTTAGATCACATTCAGGCACAGTGTACCTGTTTCATAGACTGGATACAGAATAACGGGTTAAAGTATAAAATAGCCGGTTTTCTTCTCAGCGCTGCTATTGAACTTCTCTGAGTACCAGCTAAAATAGTTGGCTATCGTTATAGGCCACAGGGCAAGCATAATGCGTACAGATAAGATTGCCTCGTTAAGTAAACTTAGCCCCACATCACTTTTCTACCAAATTGTAGCAAGGGGCTGAGTGGTTTTTTAAATTATATTGACATACACTGTACATATGTATGGAGTGTAGCATCATAATCGGATATATATGCACACACACGTGCATATTTATACCATGTGTAATGATCAAGTCTGAGCAGTTAGCATTCCTTCTCACTTTTTTTGTGCTAGGGACCTTTAAACTCTTCTAATTACATTAAAAATGTACTACATTGTGAGCTGCAGTCGGCCTGCTGTGCTTACGTGTGGATGTGCTAGAGGGACTTGGAACTGGAATTCAGGATGTGGCCTGGCTTTACTTTATTAGTTTAATCTCTAATCTAGCCAACTGTGGTGGCACAGACCTGTATTCCTAACACATAAGGGGTGGAGGCAGGAACCCAGGAGTTCAAGGCCAGCCTGACAGCCTGTCAGAAACCAAACACACACAGGAAAATCCCTCATCTAAGTAGGGAGTTAGCTCTACCTCAGCTTTGGTCAGTTCGCTTGAATTACTTCCAGTTTGGTCTGGTCTAAATCTGTTGTGATATTAAACATTCACGTATAGGTTTTCTTTTGACATGAACTTTAATTTCCCTAGAGTGAATATTTAGGGGTGTGGTTCCTGTGTCTCAAGTTTCATACATGTGTTCATAATTAGGAGTAAGTACCGAGCCGTCTTTCACCGAGCTTAGCAGTTTGCCTGGACCAGCTGCGTGTAAGGGTTGCATTGCTGTGGGGCTTCACCAAGCCCAGATCTTGGTATCTTTTTTTTTTTTTGTCCCTCTGAAGCTTCCGTAGCAGACCCTCCTGTTTGATTTTGCGGTGTTAAGTGGCCAATCATGTTGAGCATCTTTTTCACGTGCTGTTCTGCTGTATTGAATGAAGTCATCAGTTCATGCATTTCCAATCATTTTTCATTTTACTGTTGAGCTTTTAGGGGTCTTGTGTGTTATTTTCCTCCGCATCTATAGCTTGTCTTCTAGAACTGTCATGGACAAAGCAAAAGTTTGACATCTTACGAAGTTGAGCTTCTCGGTATTTTATCTTATGAATTAGGTTTGGTTATAATTCCCTTTACCCAGCTCAGATCAGGAAGGGTTCTCTCTTTCCTAAAACCTTCTTGTTGCACATTGTGACCTAAGACCCATTTTGATTTATCATTTGTGAGTAAAGTTTGTAAACAAGTTTCCTTTTTGCAAATAGTTTCACTATCACTTGTTGAAAGTATCACGCTTCCCATTTGAATTGCTCTTCTACCAGGTTAAGTGACCACATAGCAGGGTCAGCCTGGACTGAGTTGCTCTTCTTTGGGGTCAGCCTGGAACCTGCTCTCAGCTCTCAGTCCTGTGAGATCCCTTCCCCTATCACACTGACTTGATTGCTGTGGCTTTACGATTAACTATAAGCAGGTCAGTAAAATCCTTTACTTTTATCTCTGTCAAGATTTCCTGACACTCTAATCCCTGTTCCCTTCCAGAAGTTGTAGCTCATCTTTGTCTGGGAAATATCCTGATGAAGTTTTTTTTTTTTCTTTTATCATACAGTATTTGTTGGCAAAGGCCGCTCATTTGTTTCCTGGCCACTCAGACATGAAATAACCACACAGATGTGCTCCCCCTCCCCCAGCCCCTGCACACACAGACTACACACAGAAATAAGTTTGAAAACATGAAAATGATAATTTTCTAAATTTGGTTTCTAGGTGTACCTTCTTTTGTATATGTTATGTGATTGCTCACTTACTAGTTTTAAGAGGTATTTCTGTATATTTTCCTGGGATTTCTTTCACATTTTATTTTTAATTGGGAATAAAGACAGTGTTGTATTTATCTTTCCAAACTGTATAGAGTTGAGACAGGGTCTCACTGTGTGGCTCAAGCTGCCTTTGAACTTGTGATTCTGCTTCTGGAGTGCTGGGATTACATGCAAGCCCCATGCCTGGCAACCAGTGTTTTAATATTGAACTTGTGGCCCTCCTGTTTCTGCTTCTGGAGTGCTGGGATTATATGCACGCATATAATCCTGGTGGCCAGTGTTTTAATAGTTCACTGGCCTTTCATTCTTCGAATAATCCATCCAGTCATTGTGTTACAGTTTTTATTGGTTGTTTGAGACAGGATTTCACTCACACTCTATAGCTTAGGCTGCTGTGGAACTCACTGTAGCGCAGGCTGTCTTTGAACTCATGGCCGTCTGCCTGCCTCAGCCTGCAGAGTGATGGGACCATAGGCGTGAGCCACTGTGCCTGCCTATTTGCTTTTTATTTCCAAATATGTTACTGTGGACATCAACCTTTAAAACTTCAACCTCTAGAGTACAATTCAGCTGTTTTTAGTATATTCACAGGGTAACCATCACCCCTGCCCAACTTCAGAAGACTTGCTTCAGCGCCAGAAAAACAAACAAAAAAAAAGCCCTATACCTGTCAGTGATCACTGCCTCTTCAGCACCCTTGCCACCCTGGCAGCTAGGAGTCAGCCCTGTCCCGAGATTGCCTTGTTCTGGGTGTCTGATGGAAGTGCAGTCCTGAGACACACAGTCTTTCGTACCTGGTGCTTATCCAGCATGTGCTGTTCTTGTGACTGACTTCTTGGTTCCGGGTTTGTCCAGACATACTCTGTCCTGTGACTCGTGTGGTGTGGGCATTTCAGCACTTGTCGCTGTCTGTGTTCCCTTATTTGGGTGTTTAAAGAGGGCTTAGAATTTGTAATTCATGTTGGAAGTCTGCCTTTGTAAAGAACTCCAAACTTACCCAGACGGGCAGTGCTGTTTCCCATTAGTGTGACATTCTCTGCTTTTCACCAATGCTTCGCTGTGCTGTCCGTCTCGTATCATAGCTACTCTGTGTGGGTGTGGAGTGGATGCCATTGTGGTTAAAATGAGGAGGGGGTTTCGGGTTTTTTCCTGTGTTTGATGGCTGTTTGTTTGTATGTCCCTTGGAGAGATGTCCATTCAAATCCTGTGACAGTCCTGATTAGTTAGCTTACTTTCCTTTTCGTTATGTGAGAGTTAGAAACTTTGGGGCCTGGTTTGGAAATATTCTCCTGTCCTGTGGGTTACCTTTTGCACTTACGAAAGTGCCCTTCGGCGTACAAGTGTTTTCAGTTTTAAACAATTACGATCAATCTGTGGTCCCCTTTGTTTCCCTAGTCAGAGGCCATGGTTCATCCCTGTGCTTTTGTTTGTTGTTTTTGTGGAATTGTGTGGTCCATTTTGGCCTTTTTGGTTTTGGTTTTTTACTATGGTGTGGGTAGGTCAGCTCATCCTTTGTGTGTGTGGCTTTCTGTTTAGAACGATTTGTTGAGAAGACTTTTTAATTTTTTAATTTTCTTGACAGTTCTGCCAAAGGTCATGTGACCTAACAGTGGGCGCATCCTTCCTGGATCTGAATCCCATTATTGCCTTCATCTGTCCATCCCGTTTCAGATTCTCTTCCCATGCTGTCAGTGTAACTTGAGAGAGAAGGGTTTATATGATCTCTCAGTCCAAGGGCACAGTGTGTCCTGGTTGGGGAGCTGTGACAGATAGCAGAGACTGAAGCAGGTGGTCACACTGCATCTGCAGGCAGAAGTGCATCCTGCTGCCCACAGTCCAGGGCACAGCCAGGGAAACGCACCCCTGCAGTGATTGGACATTCACACAGGAGGTGAGTCTCCCCATCTCAGTTAATGAAGTCAAGATAAACCCTCACAGATGTGCCCAAAGTCCCATCTCCCAGGGGATTCTAGAATGTATCACATTAGCAATTAACTCCTGTATCAGTATGCTGTCAGTACTCACCTTCCTAGTAAGTTTTCAAATTAAGAAGTATGAGTTCTCCAATTGTTCATCTTTTCCAAGGTTGTTTTGGTGATTCTGGATTTCTTAAATTTTCATATGTATTTTAGGTTTAGCTTGTTAGTTTCTGGTCATTGTGGGGATGGGAGCTGGGGTTTTCCTAAGGATCACATTGACTGTAGAGCGGGTTTGCTGAGGACGCTATCCTCCCAGCTATAGTGATGGCCCCTGAGCAGCCGTTCTCTTCCCATTTTTGTCTTCAATTTATTCTAGTGATGCTTTGTATATAGATTTTACATATTTGTTGTTGTTAAATATATTACTACATTGTTTTCCTTGCTTTTGTAAACTGAATTATCTTTGTTTGGTTTTTAAATTATTACTACATAGCAAATATACTTTTCATACATTCTCTGACTTTATCTAACTTATTAGCTTTAATAGACTTGTTTTTTTAATTCCTTGAGATTTTTGTATACAAGATCATGCTATATCTTTAAACAGTGAGTCTTATTTCTTCACTAGTCTACTAAATGACCTTTTGTTTTTGTGTCTTTCACCAATTGTCTTTAGCAAACCAAACCTTCAGTTATTAAAAAAATGAATAGAAGTAGCAAAAATAAGCATCCTTATTTTTACTTATAGTTACATTTAAATTATTGTAGCAAAGATTGTATTACTATGGAGACAGGAGAATACATGTTATAAATTTATACTGCTCTGTTTTGCCAAAAATGATTTTAAAAAGTCCCGATAACAACATAAACTAAATAGTGCTCACGCCAACTGCTTTAAATTACCGGCTCCATTCTCGATAGTGTTTTAAGTGTTCAGGCTTCCCTTTCCCTCGCTGTGGCCTTGTTTTGGCCTCAGCCTCCTCATAGGCAGAATGGTATTTGTACAGAACTGTTAGTGAGCAGATGATTCTGTGCAGTTTGTGCAATCTGAATCCAGTGTCTCCTCAAGTTATTACCCTAAGATCCTAATCCCGGGGGGGGGGGGGGGTGTTAGGAAGTCTGGGGCACTTGAACATGTGGTTCTGTTCTAATTCTCGGAGTAGTTGCCCTTAGAAGAAACAAAACAAGCGAGAATTTGGGGAGACACTAGCATTCGGGTTAAATATATAACACAAAATCATTTGCTTATTAACAGTTCTGTCCACTTAAATGCTTACTATTTACATTGTATCTGTAAGGAAACCGAGGCACAGGAAGTTCGTCATCTTAGCCTAGGCCACATAATCACAAACAGGAAGGCTAGGATTTGAACCTAGATAATGTTCAAATTACCTAGCTGCGGATTCAGAGAGAGAATGCTTTGAAGAAGCTTACCTAATGCTTTGAAGAAGAGAAGCTCCTGTAAATGTATACAAACGCATTCATAAAGGTCCTGTAAATGTATACAAACTCATTCATAAAGGTCCTGTAAGTGTATACAAACGCATTCATAAAGCTCCTGTAAATGTATACAAACACATTCATAAAGCTCCTGTAAATGTATACAAACACATTCATAAAGCTCCTGTAAATGTATACAAACACATTCATAAAGGTGGCTATAATGATGAGGCTGTGCTCAGACAGTTATACCATATACCATATACCATAGGCTATCAAATAAAAAGCCCAATGCCACGTTTGGGTTATTGTTTTCAAGTTGTTGGTCAGTGAGGTCCCATAGACACATCCCCAAAACATTACAGGCTGTTCTTGTTCTTAGTGATCCTCTAGAACTCGATGGTAAGACCCTTCTACTGAAGACACCACATACTTGAGGTATAGAACATGGAGATGTCAAGCTGGTACCAACCTGGAAGACTCGTCCCTATGCTGGACAATTCTTTACACACTGTTGTTTTTTGGTTTTGGTTTTGGTTTTTGGTTTTTGGTTTTGTTTTTTGAGACAAGGTTTCTCTGTAGCTTTGGAGCCTGTCTTGGAACTAGCTCTTGTAGACCAGGCTAGCCTCGAACTCAGAGATCCGCCTGCCTCTGCCTCCAGAGTGCTGGGATTAAAGGCGTGCTCCCCCACCGCCCTGCTTACCATGTTGTTATACACTGTTGGAGAAGAGAAGTCACCAGCAGCCTCACCAGCTGAGAACCCTGATAGCTTCAGTGACAGCTGGTCTGGCAAGACCAGCCCACTGGCGCAGTAGTACCCAGTACCCTTCAGTGCCCTGCAGTGCCCAGGCTGCTGCTTTGCAGTGTTGCTTAGAGACCTCCCTCCAGTCAGTGCCTCTTTGTAAACAAGCTGATTTAATTCTTCTTGCATTATCCATTTTAATTTATTACTAGGACTTATCTGCTTGTGAGCCTACTAATAGATGATCCAGAGATGCTAGATTATTAATGTTTTCTGAATTTATCCCAGTTTGCTCTTAATTGAAATTTCTAAGAGGCACGATGCTCGGTTATTGGATTTTTATGCTACCCCCTCAGGGTTTGTTGTAAGGCTATTAAGTGACTCACACACATACTTGGTGCATCAAATGTTAATTTTCTTTTTTCTTTAGTAGATAGACAAATGACAACATATAGGAACAGTAATTGGATAGTTAATAAAGTTAGAAAGATTAACTTCAGAAGCATTTAAAAATACCACCAACCAATTTAACAAATAAGTAAAAATCAAACTGTTCTAGCAAATGTTCTGAATCATTAATAAAGACAAAACAAGACTTGTTAGGGCTCAATGAGATGAACATTCATGCTTAGCTAACAGAAATACTTGAGGTATTATTTGACATAACTTGGACATATCTTCTCTCCATAAATTATTTTCTAGATATTTATCATATTATTTGTAATTTTGTTCACACTAATAACTAATGCTATAATTGATGCTTTTGTTATTTTTGTGCTTTTTGTGTTTCTATAATTGGGCCGTAAAAAGTACAATTACTGAGTCAAAGGCTGGAATACTTTCAAAGTTCTCAATAAAAATAATATCCTATTTGTATTGAATGCTTCTCTTTTACTAATTATTATTTTGAATCCTTTATATATAATTTATTTAATCTTTCCCCCAAACTCAAAATGGATCATATTTTAGCCCCATAAGTAAGCCACAGAGAAGATTTTTTATGCAATTGCAGCCAAGATTTGTTTTCTAGAAGAATTTGAGCACATCAAGCCTTTGCTCATAGATGTTAAGACTATAAGTCTTTTAATGCCTTCCCAGTGAACTATTACAATAATAGCACCACAGCAGTGAGCACAGCCAGAGCCATAATTATGGTCACTAAATATGATTTGTCCCTGAGAGGATTCAGGGGTCATGGGATGGATGATTGGTTCCAGTGTGGCAGGCTGGATTATCCTGCATACAAAGCAGGGAAACCACCAGAGACCAGAAGTTCATGTCCAAACGACACAGGCATGAGTTGATCTGAGAGGTCCCCTGGCTGACAGTGAGAAAACTGAAGCATCACGCCAGCAGTGAAGACAGGTGATGGGAACACACCGGGTGTGCGGAAACGCATCCTCTGTACAGTAGTGTCCGCTTACAGTAAGACACGCCCCGTTGTGACAGACGGATGAGCGAGTACCAGGGCAGACAGAAATAGACCACTGTGAGAAAAGAATTAAACATTTATGTGTTTTCTCTTTATGAAACGCTGTTTCAGGGTAAGCAGATACCTTAGCGGGAGAGGGTTTTCCTGAAGGGCAGCCGCGTTTGTGTGCGGATCGCCCACTGCCTTTGTGCTGCAGTCTTAGCTGAGCGCTCGCAGCAGACTTTGACCACAAAGCCTGAAATATTGAAGCTCTCCTTTCACAGAGAGTGTTTGCTGATCCTTGAACCAAGTGGACAGAATTAAATGAGCTAACAAGGAAGTGATGCAACAGAAGGTGGACATCGAGCAGCTGGTCAGTCCAGTGGACATGAGACTGACCCGTCCAAGTTCAGAGCTACTGGAGCAGAGTAACCAGACAGAACGTTGAGGCTTGACAGAAGGCTGTGTATGAGCACACCAAAAAACAGAGCTGAGATAATCAGGCAAATCTGATTATGGCCTAGTTATAGTAGATGATATCAAGACTCTTTAAGATCTTTCTTTGTTAGTAGCTTTATAGGTAAGTAGAGCCGTGCTTTGAGGCACACTGGGGACCCATACTTAGTGTGTACTATTAACACAGGCCACGACAATGGAGAGGGTAACAAAAGCAGTAGCCAAATGCAAGACTCTCAGGCCTACAAGACTTACGCACTTCCCTACGTGTGGCAGGCTTTCTGGTAGCCTGCTTTTGGCAGCTACTGGCACCAGTCTGACCTTTGAAAATGCCTTCATCCCTTGGCTTTGTTAGTGTGAGCATAGTCATTCTCTCTTGCTCCACTGAATCCAGATGTCATTTACAGAGAAGCATCTGTCCAGAATGAATCTGCATCCTCTAGTGCTGGAGACTCCAGAGCCAGCATTTCATGCCTGCTTCTGCTCCCCAGTAAACAGATGAGTGTTGTCCGTTTAATTGCTGCACTTGAACCTCCTGAACTTCAGAAGGGGCATATCAGTTATTCCCAAGATGGCTTTGAAAGGAAAGATACATCATAGGAAAGTGTTGTACAAATGATGATGCTATTGGCTGCCATAAGACACATTTGTATATTAGGAGGTATCATGAGAGCGTGTAGTACATGATTTTTGTAGTAAGATAGACCTAAGCTTGGATATTGTATCTTCTAGCTGTGTTATTGTGAGCAAGTTACTATTATCCTTAACATTTAATTTCTTTGTATATACTGGAGGCAATACCCGTTTCAGTTGTTTGCCATAATAAGTAAATCAGCAAAATCGAAATCAGCAAAACATCATTTTTCTAAGGCTGAGATGTTAGCTCAGTTGGTAACGTGTCTGCCTTGCACCTAAATGTGATCCCTAGAGCCCATGTAACAAAAATGCCCCGTGTGACCTTGCACACTTGTGATCCAAGCCTCAGGGAGGTGAAGCCATGGGTGGATCTCTGGGGCTCACCAGCCTGACATACTTGGTGTATTCCCGTCCGGTAACGAGAAGTGAAAAGGTAGCAGTACCTGAGGATACCCAAGCTCCTCTGGTTTCCATGTGTGCATGTGTGTGCATGTGGTATTGTCTCCAGTACACACACACACACACACAGAGAGAGAGAGAGAGAGAGAGAGAGAGAGAGAGAGAGAGAGAGAGAGAGAGAGAGAGATGTACAGATAGATGTAAGGTATTTTCTCTTTCACTTGGAGAAGCACTTGTACACAACTGATGTAGGTACATTTACATGGGATCATTTTTAAGAGTTACATAACAATGAGTAAATCCCCATGTGGTATCTCTGTAGGGTTTTATTGTGCGTGTATACGGGTGTGCTAACGCACATGTGTGGGAGTGCAGGCATCCACAGGCCACAGAACTCTGCTGGAGCTGAGAGGCTAACTCTCATGAGTTGGTGCTATCCTGCCACCTTGTGGAACCCTGGGATTGAGTGCAGGTTGTCAGGCCTGCCTGCATGTCCCTCTACCCACTGAGCCATCTTGCCAGCCCGTAAAGGTTTTAGACTTACAAAGTGAGTAAGTTGTGAAATAAGCTTTTTAGAGGTAAATGGGAAACTAGCTGTTCACTGGGAGGAAAAAGCGAAGGAGCATATTTATTGAGATATAGTCTGTAAGCTAAAGGTGCACCCAGGATCGCTGGAGATTAAACACGGTAGCAGCATGTGCTTTCCTTAGTGCCTTCTTCCAGCTCCACCCTAGCAAGTAAACACTGATGCAAAGTGTGTTACGCAGTGCTTTACACTTCCAGGGTCTTTGCCACACAGTGGTCTCTAACCTTCAATTAGGGTGGCAGTCTGAATTCTCTTCCCTGTGGTTTTCATACATTCAGCCTTACGGAATACCCATTCTGTCCTCCTTCCTTGTCAGGCTCTCCTATTCCTTCCCTTATCGTCCACCCTCTTAACAACTAAGTGTAACATAAAACCAATGTTTAATTATACCGAGGGTATTATATGCCTTATTTCAAAATCTGGTAATTTGAGCCATTGAATCAGTAAGCATTTGCAGATCTTACTGCTGGAGACCAGGGTAGGTGCTCTAGGTAACAGCAAGGGTGGCAGAAGCGCGCCTAAGGTACTCAGGGTTCTGCTGAATTGAATTAGCTGTATTAATTATACATATTATGGCAGTTGATTGCTCACCCCCAGAGATGATAAATGCCATGGTTTATGTTCAGAAGTCAGTACTAATCTGATATTCTATAGAAACAGGAAGACCCTGCCTATCCTAAACACAGACATATGTTTCCTGAGCTGGGAAACAGGGCCTAACACACTGATAGCAGTCCAGTAGACTGCTGCAGGCAGAGGGACATCACACTGAAAATGTCGTGGTTTCAGACCCTGAATCCAGATGTATAAGGTAAACCAGAAAAGGGAAGCTAATGCTATAAAGGTTAAAGGATAGGGACGAGCCAAATCATGTGGGCCTTGTAAGTTCTTATGCATAAAGAAGTTGAAACACTTTTTAAAGATTAATATGAAATGTGCCTTTAAAAAAATGTCTTGTAGCAGTTCAGAGAATGGGAGGATGAGAACAGTGCCAAGGATCAGAGAGCTGCAAGATCAAAAGTAGGAAGCCAGCATATGGGCCGATTCCTCTAGCCCCACACTTGTGAGTACTCATCCACTATCTGAGACGAGCCAGGCACTGCTCAGTGTTTTCATCCTCGTGGAGCTTATATTCAGTGCAAAAAAGATGGAAGAAATGCATTAGGGGCATGAAATCAAGAAATATCAGGAGGGTTACAAAGAAGGGTGTGAAGAGTCAAGAGAACTTACCATATACTGCATGTGGGCGGGAGATGTTGAAAGACGATGGAGTGACTTAGGGGGTTCTGGCTGGACAGATCGGAGATAGTAGTGTCGTTCACCAGGAGATGTAAGAGGAAGGGCAAGGGGTCCAGAGAATTTCAGTCTTTCTGTAGGTAATGTTAAGGCACAGTGGTACAGAGGGAAAACAGAGTCTTGAGGGTAAAGCTATTATAGTACGGTGCTGGCACCAGCCCAGACACGGAGACTTATTGGAGCAGAATAGAAGACCCAGAGTCAGAACACGTAGCGATAATCATCTGGTCCTTAGCAGAGGCGTACGGGGGAAAATAGCCTCTGTGGTAAGTGGCGCTGGCTGGGAAAACTATCCAGATGTTGGCTGAAACTGGATTCTCAGCCCTCACCCTGCACAAAGGTCAACCCAAACTGGACCCCAGACATTAATACAAGACCCGATTTGAAACAAGTAGAGGAAATGCTCCCAGGGTACACATAAGCACAGACTTTCTGAGATGGACTCCCTCAGCTCAGGAAATAACTGAGCTGACACGGATTGCATGAACTCAGCCGCATCTGCACGGTAAGAAGGAAACACACAGTGAAAAGACATGGGGGAAGAACAGGGTCTCATCAGCTGCGGCTGACAGATGGTCAGTATCCAGAATGTGAGGAGAGAATGAATCCAGTCAACAGAACTACAGATGAATTTAAATGAACCAGTACAAGTAGCTAATAAATGCAAGAAAAAAAGTGCCCAACGTCTTAAGCCATCAGGGAAACACCAATCAAAAGTACACCGAGATTCTAACTCACTGCAGTCGGAATGGCTGTCATCCGGGACTCAAGAGAGAGTTTTTGGCAGGGATGCCAAACCTTAGATGGTTTCACGGTGTAGCCCTCACTATCCCAGAACTCAATCTGTAGACCAGGGTAGCCTTGAACTCACATAGATCTGTCTTTCTCTGCCCCCTGAATGCTGGGGTTAAAGGCGTGCACCACCATTGCCTGGCAAGTTTCAACATTAAAAACCTGAAATACCTCTGAGACTGGAGGCAAACTTTTAGCTGTGAACAGGAGTAAAATGAAAAGAAAGTTATATACAATATAACACAAAATGACACCGAGTAAACCCATTCCAAGGGGAGAAATGGGCATAGCGAGAAAAAGACTAGACCAAAGCAAGATTGAAACCCAGTAGGACAAATATTAAATCCTACATGCCCCATGTCCATCATGTCAGATTCATGGGAGCATCATCTGAACTCCAGTGGCCCCACCCCTGTGCACGGCCTTGCTACCTGTAGCTGACATGGCTTCTTTCTTAGGTAGGCTTCAGCCATGCAAGAGTTCCTATTACTGGAGTCTCCAACATCCTGGGGTCTTTGCAACTTAAGGTTCACTCTTAAAGCTTTCTGCATAGCTTCTTAGGGGCTCTCTGACCCTACCACACATTTGTCTGGTCTTCCTCTTGAACCTTGGTGTAAACATCAGTGACCCTTCTGCAGTCTGCATTTTTACAAAACTAGCTTCATGTAAACAAGGCCACGCTCTGCTGCCAGCTTGAGAAATAGCCAGGCCTGGTTTTAGCATGAGTTCTGTGGCCTCTGAGTGTTTGGGCAATTGGCCTTATGGTGGGGGAATTGTGGTTGTGTTGTTGGAATTTTCTTTGGGCCACCAACCAGCTCCCAAACAAAGACACAGAGACTTACTATTAATTACGAATGCTCGGCCTTAGCTTAGGCTTGTCCCACTAGCTCTTTAACATAATTTAACCTATTTCTGGTCATCTGGCAGGCTCCAGACATCTCTCTTTCTCCCTTGTTCGCTCTCGAGCCTGTATTCCTCCTCCTACCTTTTCTCTCTGCCTGCCAGCCCTACCTATCCCTCTACTTCTTAGCTATTGACTGTTCAGCTTTTTATTAGACCTATCAGGTACCTTCAGCAGGCAAGATGAACCAAATGTAACACATCTTTACTTAGTTAATGTATTTTTTTTAAGGGCTGAACGCTCTGTCTGCATGTATGCCTGCAGGCCAGGAGAGGGCACTAGATCTTATTATAGATGGTTGTGAGTCCCCATGTGGTTGTGGGAATTGAACTCAGGACCTCGTGAAGAACAGCCAGTGTTTTTAACCACTGAGCCGCCTCTCCAGCCCTACTTAGCTAAACTAATATTCCACAACATAAACAAATGCAACACACCTTTGCCTAGTTAAATATTCTGCAGAACTTCCCCTCTGTGGTCCTTTTTCAATAAGATGCCCTCAAAGCTGTTCTCAGTTATTCTTCTCTCAAGTGGGTTTGTGTTTTTACACCTTGGGTTTTTGATGGGAGGGCTCTCGATCCAGGAGACTTCCCTATGTCGCAGTGCAGAGTCGCGTGCCTGTAATGTATCTTTTTGTCAACTACTTTCTCCAAACCTGCTTTGTCAACAGCTCTAAAAGTTATTTACTCTTCTTTCCTGCCCGAACAGCACGTCTTACAGATCCTGCTCTGCTTTTTGGCTTGTGCTTCCCACTGTAAAACTGGCTGAAAGCAGCAAGCAATAACTAATCCACAGCTCGAGCGTTTTACTGCCTTGACATTTCCTCTGCCATGCAGATTAGCCCGTTACTCTTGTATTCAGCCTCACACAGATCTTCATGGACAAAATGTAGCCAGCTTCTTTACCAGATTGTAGCATGGTTAGGCTCTCATGCTATTCTTTTTCTACTGTGGAACTCCATGAGCACCGTGTGTGCTGGTTTCCTGACTTTCCACTGAAGGAGGTTAGAGTGTTGTAAACTTCTTTAATCCACATTCCTCCTACGAACCAGGTCCAAGGTCTTACCACACCCTTCAGTTTGTTATAGCAGCAGTCTGTTCTCGGTACCCTTTTTAATGTATTGGTTGCCTCTCATCACTGACACAATACCTAACATAAACGACTTAATGGGGAAGATCCTTATTTTGACTCCTGGTTTCAGAGCGTTTAAGTCCATCCTAATGAGGAAGGCTCGCAACAGCTGGAGTGTGAGGTGTTGCTGTTTCACATCGTCAGGAAGCAGAGAGCTAGGCAGGAACCTGTGGTAACATTCAGAGACTCGCTTCTAGTGACCTCCCGCCAGCCCAACCCCATCTCATAAAGTCTCTATGTGCTTAAAGTAGCAGCAGAAGCTGGCGGCCAAGTTCTCAGAACGTGCATATTGGGTATTTCACATTTAAACCATAACCACAATTATATCAAAAAGAGTTTCCAGAAAAGGAAAGCGGTATAGTACGCCTCAAGATCCCTGACTAGTTGGCAAGAGTATTAACAATTCACAGAGTTTTAGTTAAGAAAGTTGGTTGAAGCTTTGAAGAAAATAACAGGATTGATGTGGTTGTGAAGAAAACAGGAGCTAGATTTGAGTGTGGCATCATTAAAAGATCAGAGGACCGCACTGAATGTCCAGAATTGGAACCGTGAGTCAGTGGGGAAACTCTCCTGTCATCTGTGCTTCCCCACCTGTCCGAAACCATATTCAGAACCCACGGTTTTTGAGGATGAGGTGTTGTATAGGTATGATGTTGGTGATCTTTTCTGTTTAACTTTGTATGAGGCTCCTTGTTAGGGGTAGGAAGGTACTCAAGCAAACCAAAATCTTGAGTGTGCCAGACAAACTCTACCCCAGGTTTGCTAGGGATGAGAGCTTACCTGGGAAGACCTAGAGTAAAGGACGGAAGGGGGCGCTCTACTAGTAACTGTCAGTTTTCCTTTCGAGACCTTTGAAATACAACAGAAAATAAGTACAACAGAAAGAATCTTAGACTGAAAGGGGAAAGATAAAAATACAGAAAAGGAATGCCTTCTGAAATGAAAGAAATTCTGTTTTGTTTTAATGCAAAAGCATTAACAAACAAGAAACACATGCATATATATGTAAGCGGAAACAAGGGATTGGAAAAGGAGAATGATGGTCGATGAAGGAAGGACTCGGCATCCAGTGTAATCTTAAACATGGCGTTTGCTTGCGTGACAGCTTCTGGTAAATGAGAGAACCAGCTTTCTGTGTGCAGATACTGTTGTGTGACAAAACTCCTTTGGAGGAAACACTGCACTGATCCTCCCACCCTAGAGAGGGAGCCCATGACAGACAAAGTCTGGGCACCACCAGAGTCCAACTTGGTTCAGCAGTTGAGTTTTATTGGGGTTGCTTACAGGAGTATGGGTGAGAATGACTCCATCACCAAGGCTCACCCCAGCGTGAGTGACAGCTCACAAAGCAGGGAAGCTGGAGCTCACTGTTCAGTATATAGGCAGCTCAACAAGTTAGAGGGTGCGAAAGCTCAGCTGGGTTTGCTTCTCCTGGCAGCAAGTATGGCCATAGTCTTTGCAGCTTGGCTTGTCAGAGAGAGGCCCAGTGATTCTGGTGAGTTTTAGGAACTTACTGGACCTGTTTTGAGTTGGTTACTTCCCTGCATAAAGAGCTTCCCTGCAGGATGGAATGTCTCTGTCTCAGAGGAGACTGTTACACAGCAAATACCCACCACACACTATTTACGCTTTGTGTCATGGGTATGGCTAGAAGTTGACATAGACGGGTCCTCATTTTCCTACATAATGAAGGTAAGAAAAATATCATGTATGTAATGTGAAATAAAAAAATGCTAAGTTAAAGTTGGGGAAAATTAAATATATATAAATGTTATTGATGATTTTAATAATTTGGTAGTTTTTTAAAATGTTAAAAAGTATACTTCAAAATACTGATTTATAAAGTTGATTTTTAAAAATTCTTTTAAAGGCAGGTTTTCTGCATCCTGATATATTATAAATCACATATTTTTATTATAAAGCCAGTACTTTTTCTGGCTCTTTCATCAGTTGAGTATAAATGTCAAAATGTTATTAGTGATGTCAGCAAACATAGGAAGGCTGTCGCCGCCTACTAGTCTACCTATGGTTGGTTTTCACGTATAAGAAGTTTTTAAAAACAGCCCATCTATAAAAGAGGGTATCACTGGAGATCTTAAAGAAAAGCTTAGAACTGCATAGCTACAGAATTTTATCTTAGGAAAGCATTCAAGTTTGTGTATTCTACAAGCCAATTAGGAAAGTAATAGACGCTCTAACACGGCAATCACAGAAATGTACTGAGAATAAAGCCAGCATGTTTACCCTACCTTGACAGTGTTTAAACTCTTGACCATCCACTTTATCCACATGTATTTCTTCATGTTTAATTTGTTTGTAGTGGGGAGGGGAACAAAACAGATGTGCATGCAGTACCTTGGGAGTCACAAACTGAAATGCTGATGGAGACCAGGAAGGTGATGGCAAATCGATAAAAGAGGCTCAGGCCACTGTCAGAACCCCAACATGGCAGTGGGTTTGGGTCACTGTCAGAACCCCAACATGGCAGTGGCTTTGGGTCACTCTCAGAACACCAACACGGGGCAGTGGGTTTGGGCACCTGGACGTTTTTGTTTAGAACAGGGCAGCCACAAATGCTCAACAGGTGTACATACAGAAATTCATGTAGGCAGACAGTAGAAGTTTTTCAACAAAGGCAAATTGCTTATTTTAGGAAAAACTTTTGAATGTTGAAATTAAACAGATCAGAATTTCATCCAGCCCTACCACTTGCTAGCTGAAAGATCTTGGGTGACTTCCTCCCATGGGTCCTCAGCTGCCATGTGTAGATAATGGTATTCTCCCAGCTTCAGGAGGCAGATTTAATAGTATATGGCAAGTTCAGCACGGTGCATAATGATGCTCACGCTATGGTCAGTGGCTGCTGAACGTGAGCGTGTGAGATGGGGGTTGACGGCAGAGGGCAGCTAGAGAGCTTTCAGGGTCATGGAGCTGTTTTGTCTTGGCTTAATCTTGGCTGCAGCATTGTGTATATCTATCCGAGCATATTGATCACTCTCTTGAAATCCATGAAGTTTTTCAAATAACTTCCGTGTTAACGCAGCTGACTTCTAACAAGTGACTTACCCTTTCTCTGCACTTCAGTTGCGTTAGGGATTGGTAAAATAGTCTATAAAAGCCCTTCCCAGAACTGTCACTCAGCTCTTAGGGTGGAAGGGGAGGTAAAGGGGGTGGTGGAGATTCTTCACTAGAGATGTTAAAGCCTTCCTTTTTGTTTAAACAAAAAGGGGGAAACGGTATAGGATGTGTGGCTTTCATTGGTTGAATGAAGAAATTGCCTTAGCCTTTTGATAGGGCAGAAACTTAGGTAGGCCAGAAAGACAGGACTGGGTGCTGGGAAGAAGGGCAGAGGCAGGCAGCACTGGCCCGAGACGGACACAGGTTGGGATCTTCCCGGTGAGCCACGGCCTCGTGGTGCTACACAGATTACTAGAAATGGGTTAGATCAAGATGTGAGAGTTAGCCAATAAGAGGCTAGAGCTAATGGCCAGACAGTGATTTAATTAACGCAATTTCTGTGTGGTCATTTCGAGTATAAGCTAGCCGGGCAGCAGGACACAGCCTGCCGCTCCTTGTACTAACTACACTTGTAGAAATAAAATAATCGTAGAATACTAGTAATTCCATGAAATAGGAATATCGAATCTTAACCTTTTTTGGTATGCAGTGTCTCATTATAGCCATCTTTTGTTGGTGGTGCTGTGGTTTTGTTGTTGTTGTTTTGGGTTTTTTGTTTTGTTTTGTTTGTTTTTGATGCTAGGAAATCTTTCATCAGAATATTGCACTGAATTCTTTATACATTTTCAAAGAATTCATAAGTAGGTCAAATTATGTCTGGGGAAATTGCATGCATTAGTTTGTCTGAACACCCACATCAAAATGCCTCCGACTTGCAACAGCAAATATTGTATCTCTGCAGTTGTGGATGCTGGAGGTTCGAGATTTCCATGGTGTCAGCTGAAGTCCTGTGTGCTCTCCGGCCTCTTCCCTGTACAAATGTCAAGGGAAAGCTCCCTGCTGCTTCTTTCTCTTAAAGGGATGTACAGATTGGGGCTAAGATTGTAGGACTTCATCCATCAGAAAGCCAGGACTCAGGGTGGTTCTGAAAATCCTGTGGCCACTCTGCACATATCCTGTCCTATGCAACACAGGCAAGAAGAGTGTTTGCTGTCCAACAGCTCTTTCTGACAGGCCACATAAAGGGTTAGTTATAAAACTCTCACTGGGAGTGCAAAGATGAGTGTGTATTTGCCTTTTCTTTCTCTTATTTTTTGTGTGTATTATATGCATGTGTGTATATATGTATATGTACACACACACAAATAAAAAATAGTGGATGGATCAGGCTACAGCATGTCAGAATTGAGGATTCTAAGACCAGGGTTTGAGCACTTCTCCCTGAGGTGTTCTTACACAGTTCAGCATAATTATCTATGGTGCTTTGTACAGAAAAGTCACTAGGAATCATACTCTTAAGTATCTACCTAAAAATACCAATAATACAAGTATATTGGTGTGTAAACATACAGATAGTTTAAATGGAAGTTCAGGCTGACAGTGTTCCCTCCAAGAGCCAAATATCATCAACACTGAAAAACAAAACAAGAAATAAATAGGGATTTCCTTGGTAGGATGGCAGCCAGCAGCTTGCAGCAGGCTGCTGTTTTAGCCAGTACCTCCATGAAGTTCATTTTCACAGTCGTGACCTTAACGAGGCCGAGTGGAGGGTGTGCGAGCTCTTGCAGGCTGTCTGGGGAGGTGCCTAGCACTGCACTGTCCCAGCTGGACAACACCGTGAAACAGGGACGGGATGACGTCCGAGAAATGCTCGTGAAGGATGTTCGTGTCCCAGCCCCAGAGTGGTTGATCTCCCGGTCACTAAGGGAAGGATGGCTCTCCAGGAAACCACTGAAGTGTGCAAGCAGTGAACACACATTATGCAGTTCTTCCGTGAGACAGGAACACTAAGGCCAAAGGATTTCCTGTCCAAGTTCTATATTGGCCATGACCCAGGAGGTCACCCAAGGGGAAGGTGCCTGTTGATATTTAATTATTTTAGAGTACAAAGAAACTCATAATTTGATGGTTGCTTTGTGATTAAAAAAATAAAATAAAAACAATAGCCAAAACACCCCTTTTGAGTTGTTGGTCAAGTTTGCCCAAGAGACCCCTCCAACATTATAGGCTATTGCTATTGCCCTGGGTTTCCCTCAGAGATACAAGGTAAGTCCCTGTTGCTGAAAATACCGTTCACTTCTGACACCCTGCCCAGGCACCTCTGAGCCGGCACTGACCCGAAAGTCTCCTCCCGGAGGACTAGCTTTTGTGGGACCAAAAGGTGCCATGCACACTTTCAAAGTAGGGAAGCAACCAACAGTCCTGCCCAGTTATGATTCCCATTAACCGCAGTGCTGACCAGCATGGCACGATAACCCTGAGGCGGCAGTAGTGGCACACATATGCTCAACAAGAGGAAACCATGTCTGGTACTGGAAACCTAGCCAGCTACCCGGGGTGAGTGAAGTCATGGATCTTGGAAGAGAACCAGCAATCACCACTTTACTAAAGCAGCACAGTCCCTGACTGCTTAATAATTGTTTGTCTTTGTATCCACAGATAACTGTAGGAGGAAGGCTCACTGTGGATTTACTTGGCCACGTTGGTGTGACAATTTGTAGGAGGAAGACCCGCTTGTACATCCCGACCACCCAGCTAGCTTAGCCCCAAAATAATCACACAGAAACTATTATTTAAAACACTGCTGGCCCATTAGTTCTAGCATCTGTAGCATCTGATAACTGTAGTCCTCACCCCTCATCAAGGAAAACCTTTGCAGTAGGTTTGCAACAGCTGGAGACCATTAGAGAAAACCACTGCCAATCCAAATGTAGAGCTATGGGGCTCTCCCACCAAAAAAAAAAAAGTAAGAGCAAACACTATAAGTTGTCAGAAAGTTTTATTTTACAAATTTGAGACAGTGGATTAAAGTACCAAGAAGACTGAAATAATACCTACATGTTTTAAGTCCTTTGTACAAACCTGTCACCAGAACATTTTGTGTGCCGTATACTAAGCATAAACACTACCAGGTTTTTTTTTGTGGGGTTTGTTGTTGTTGTTGTTGTTGTTTTGCTTTTGTTTGGTTGGGTTTGTTTTGTTTCGTTATTTCATTTTCATGTTTTTTAGTGGAGACCTTAAGATAAAATAGTGAGACCCTACATGTTTCCCAGAATTAAGCCCCAGCAACCATTAACTGAGACCTAGCTCCGTGTCCTGCCCATTGCCCTGGTGATGGTTTTCCTCCACCACATTTTAACACAGATAACAGTCGTCATTTCATACATTGATTTTTTGAATTTATAAAAGATCTGTTTTATTTATGTGTGTGTAGGTGTGTACCACATATGTGTGGGTTCCCACAGCGGTTGTGTGACCCCCTCAAGCTGTAATTACAGGAGGTTCCCACCTTGGTGCTGGGATCCAAACTTGGGGCCTTCTAAAAGAACAGTACATATGCTTAACTGATCAGCCATCTCTCAGGCCTCGTCCATCCATACATATTTTTTATTGAAAAAATAATTTTTTTTCTCACATAATATATCCTCATTATGTGATCTCATCTCCCTCTGCGCCTCCCTACAGCCCCTTCCACCCAGAGTCACTGCCTTTCTGTCAAACAAGCTTCTAAGGGACAATAATAAATTAGAATATGTAAAATAAGTTAAAACAAAAACTAACACACTGGAATTGGATAAAACACAAAAGGAAAAGAGCCCAAGAGAAGGCACAAGAAACAGAGACCCACTCATTTGCACACTCAGGAGTCCCGTAAAAACACTACACTAGAAGCCATAATATATATGCAAATGACCTGGTGCAGACCCGTGCGGGCCCTGTGCACACTTGTGCAGGCCCTGTGCAGACACATGCGGGCCCATGTAGACACATGCAGGCCCATGCAGTCCCCATGCACACCTGTGCATGCTGCCTCAGCCTGAGTTCATTTGAGCTTTGCTCATGCTGATTTAGAGGGCCTGGTTCTCCTGGTGTCCTCATCCCCTCTGACTCTTACACTCTTTCTGCCTCCTCTTCAGTGGGTTTCCCTGAGTCCTGACAGAAGGGATTTGGTGGAAACATCATTTAGGACTGAGTGTTCCAAGGGTCTCATTCCTTACATGATGCCTGGCTGTCTGACTGTGGGTCTCTGTATGGTTCCCATCTGCTGCAGAGAAGGAAGCTTCTCTGATGGCTGAGCAAGGCACTGGTCTATGAGTATAGAATATCGTTAAATCACTTTATAGCTACTTCCTCTTTTTCTTTCAGTTTTCTTTTTTATTTTATTGTTTAGAATGGTAGTATTTGGTTTTATCCTAGGCCCCTGAGCTATCTAGCCTCAGGTTCTTGGTCGCCCAAGTAGTGTCACATATGGGTTCTATCTCATGGGGCAGGCTTCAGTCAAATCACTTGTTGGTTGGTTACTCCCACACACCTTTGTGCCACCATTGTACAAATGGTGTCAGGACATCCTTGTAAATGGAAAGGTTTTTGTCTGGGTTGGTGTTTATGTTTCTCTGTTGATAACATGCAGAGTACCGAAGACACTAGAACATAGGGCGGAGGCTGTGTGTAGACACAGCTCTACTTCATATTCAGTGAGTTGTGTAGGCAGGCAATGGAGCCTTGCCAACAGTTTGTGGAGAGCAACGTGTTGACTTGGGAACAGCCTGGGTTGTTTGGTGATTCCCGTGGGACCCCTTTGGCCAACAACTTAAATTTGATGTAATCCATCCCTGGTACTAGCTGCTTCATTGGCGACAAAAGATGGCCAGGTGGGCTTTGTCTCCTTTACTTGGTGATTTCATTTAGATTGCCTTCATATAGGTGTATATTCTAGGAAGCTTCTATTCTACCCTCAAATGCCCCTGAATTTTAGCTGTCTCTCCCCCATATTCCCTCCCTCATTTCCTCTTCCTTCCCCCTCCCAGTTCAGCCTACCCACATCCCTGCATCCATCTATAAGTATTCTATTTCCTTTTTCTAGGGAAATTTGTCTCTTCCCCTTTTCCCTTACTCTGGTTCTGTGTTTGCTAACATTCACTTAACAACTAATATCCACATAAAAACAAATACAAACCATATTTGTCTTTCTGAGCTACCTCAATCAGGATGATTTTTTTCTACTCTACTCATTTCCTTGTGAATTTTTTTATCTCATTTTTTTAAATGGCAGAGTAAGATTCTGTTGTGTAAATGTACTTCATTTTCTTGCTTTCTTCTGTTGAGGGACATCTAGGTTGTTTATGAATAGAGCAGCAATGAACATGGTTGAATAAATGTTTCTGTGGTAGGATGAAACATCCTTTGGGTATTTGCCCAAGAGTGGTATAGCTGGATCTTGAAGTAGATCAATGCTCATCTTCCCGAGGAGCTGCCACACTGATTTCCATAGTGGTTGTACAAGTTTTCAGTCGCACCAGCAACGTATGAGTGTTCCCCTTGCTCCACAGCCTCCCTACCATGAGCTGTCACTTACTTTTTTTTCTTAGCCACTCTGACAGGTGTAAGATAAAATCTTAAAGTAGTTTTGATTTGCATTCCCTAGTGACTGAGTATGACTGTTTCACAGCCGTTTGGGTTTCTTCTTGAGAATTCTCTGTTTAGATCTGTACCCCATTTTTTAATTGTGTAATTTGTTTTCTTGATATTTAGATTTTTAGCTCTTTATATATTTTGGATATTAGCCCTTTATCAAATATGCAGTTGGTAAAAAATTTTCCATTCTGTAGGCTGCTACTTTGCCCAAATAACAGTGTCCTTTGTCATATAGAAACTTTTCAGTTTCATGAGGTTCCATTTATTAATTGTTGATTTTAATGCTTGTGCCAAAGGTGTTTTGCTCAGAAAATCTTTTCCTATGCTAATGACTTCAAGGCTACTCCCTTCTTTCTCTTCTGTCAGGTTCAGTGTATCCGGCTTTATGTTGAGGCCTTTGATCTGTATGGCTGCCAGTCAGTTTGACCAGCACCTTTGCTGAGGATGCTGACTTTTTCCATGGTGTGTGTGTGTGTGTATATAATCAAAAATCAGGTGTTCGTGGGTGTGTAGATTTATGTCTGGACTTTCAATTCAATTCCATTGATCAACATGTCAGTTTTGTGGCAGTATTGTGCTGCTCTTTGGTTGGTCAGTTGGTTTTTCAAAACAGGGATTTTCTGTGTCGTCCTGGCAGTCCTGGAACTCGCGTTTCTACCTGCTTCTGCCTCATGGGAGCTCTGTAGTATAATTGGAGATCAGGGGAAGATCTCCATCAGTTCTTTACTTATTCAGGATTGTTTTAGCTATCCTGGGTGTGTGTGTGTGTGTTTCCATATGAAGCTGAGATCCTTTTAAGATTTGTCAAGAATTTTGATAAGGATTGCATTAAATCTGTGGATGGCCATTTTTACTCTATTAATCCTATCAGTCCATGAACATGGGAGGTTTTTCAGTCTTTGGACATCTTCTTCAATTTCTTAACCTCAGTGCCTTCAAGTTTTATCATACAAGTCTTTCGCTTGTATGTATGGTTAGAATTACTGCAAGATATTTTATATTATTTGAGGCTATTATGTGTTATTTTCCCAATTCTTTCCCTCTGTCTGTCATCTGTATATAGGAGTGCTGTTGATTTTCGTGAGTCAATTTTATATCCAGCTACTTTGCCAAAAGTGTTTATCTGCTGTAGGAGTTTCCCAGTGGAATTTTTAAGGTCTCTTGTGTATAGTATTATATCATCTGCAAATAAAGACATTTGGACTCCTTTCCAGTTTGTATCCCATGGTCTCTTACAGTTGTGTTATTGTTACAGCTAAGACTTCGGGTGCTGTGTTGACTAGGTATGGAGAGACTGGACAACCTTGTCTTTCTATGATTTTAGCAGAATTGCTTTGAATTTTTCTCTATTTAAGTTGATGTTAACTAAAGGCTTGTAAGTTGTCTTTATCATATTTAGGTATGTCCATTACATCCCTAATCTCTCTAGGAGATTAAAAGTATCAAGAAGGGGTGTTGGATTTTGTCCAAAGGCCTTTTCTGCACCTAATAAGCTGATCTTGTGGTTTTTGACTTTCAGTTTGTTTGGATTCAGCTTGTAAGTATTTTTTTTTTTTGAGAATTTTGCATCGATATTCATAAGGGAAATTGGTCTGTAATTGTATTTGTTTGATCTTTATGTGTTTTGGGTGTTAGTGCAACTGTGGCCTTATAATATGGGTTGGGCACTATTCCTTCTATTTTGTAGACTAATTTGAGGAGTGTTGGCATTAACTTTTCTTTGAAAGTCTGGTAGAATTCTGTACTGGAACCATCTGACTCTGGACTTTCTTTGGTTGGGAGACTTTTAATTACTGTTTCTATTTCACTAGGAGTTATAGGTCTGTTTCAGTTGCTTATCTGTGGCACCTATGGAGAAGATTATCCATTTCTTTTTGATTGTCCAGTTTGGTAGAGTACAGGTTTTTAAAGTATGTCCGTATAATTCTCTGGATTTTCCTCAGTGTCTGTTATGTCTCCTTCTTCATTTCTGGTATTAATAGTTTGACTCTTTTCTCACCACCTTTTAGTTAATTTAAATAAAAGTTTGTCAATCTTATTTTTTTCTAAAAGAACCAACACTTCATTTTATTGAAACTTTGTATTTTGTTTATTCATTTCTGTTTTATTGATTTTAGCCCTGAGTTTGATTATTTCTTGCCATCTACTCTTTCTGGATGTGATTTCTTCTTTCTGTTCTAAAGCTTTCAGGTGTGCTGTTATTTTACTACAATGAGGTCTTGCCAATGTTTTTATGTAGATATGTATTACTATGATCTTGCCTCTTAGAACTGACTTCATTGTGTCCCATAAGTTTGTTTTGTTTTGTTTGCTTTTTTGAGACAGGCTTTCTCTGTGTAGCTCTGGCTGTCCTGGAACTCACTCTGTAGACGAGGCTAGCCTCGAACTTACAGAGATCCGTGTGCCTCTGCCTCATGAGTGTTGGGGTTAAAGGCATGTGCCACCACTGCCCGGCTTGTCCCATAAGTTTGAATTGTTCTGTATTCGTTTTCATTTGATTCTAGGGAGTCCTTAATTTTCTTAGTTTCCATCTTGACTCATTTTTCATCCAGTAGTAAGTGGTTCAGTTTCTATAAGCTTGTAAGCTTTCTGTTGTTTCTGTTGTTGTTGATGTCCAGCTTCGCTCCTTGGTCAGATAGAATTCAAGGATGGAAAGAGAGACGGCACTTTTCGTTTCCCGGCCGCCCAGACCCAAATAACCACACAGAAACTATATTAGTTACAACACTGTTAGACCAAAGGCTCAAGTGTATTTCTAGCTAGCTCTTACATCTTAACCCAATTCTATTATTTCATATTTTACCGTGAGGTAAAATATGAAGATATTTCATATTTATGGTTAACTCATGTCTTGCGTCTTGGGGCTACATGGTGTCTGCCTGACTCTGCCTTTTTTCTCCCCTGCATTCACTTTAGTTTTCCTGCCTAGCTATATTCTGCCCTGCCATAGGCCAAAGCAGCTTCTTTATTAACCAGTGGTAATAAAATATATTCATAGCATACAGAGGGAATCCCACGTCACAAGAAGTTATTTCAGTTTTCTTGTATTTGTTGAGACTTGCTTTGTGTCCACGTATGTGGTCAATTTTGGAGGAAGTTCCATGAGGTACTAATATGAAGGCATGTTCTTTTGGGTTTGAGTTAAATGTTCTGTGAGTATCTTTTAGATCTGTTTGGTTTATAATGTGGGTTAACTCCGTCATTTCTCTCAAGGTTTTGTCCGGACGACCTGTGCATTGCTGAGAGTGGGGTGTTGAAGTTCCCGCTGTTACTGTGTGAGGGTCTGTGATTTAAGCTGTTGTTGTATTTTCTTTTACTCTAGCCTCACATTGGAACGCCAGAATGTAGTTTGTTGTTTTTTGCTCTTTTAGCTTTGGGGGGCCTTCCACCCAGCTCCCAAATAAATCATACAGAGTCTTACTGTTTCTTATGAATACCTGACCTTAGCTTGGCTTGTTTCTAGCCAGCTTTATCTTAACTTAAATTATCTCATTTATCTTTTGCCTCTGGACTTTTACCTTTCTGTATTTCTGTATATCTTACTTTGACTCTTGCTCCATGACTGGCCCCTGGTGTCCTCTCTCCTTATCCTCTCTCGCTCCTGCTGCTGCTTCCCAGATTCCTCCTAGTCCTCCCCTCTGCCTGCCAGCCCAGCCTGTTCTTTCTCCTGCCTCCTTTGGCCTCCGGCTCTTTATTAGACCATCGTGTTCTAGACAGGCAAAGAATCACACTTCGCAGAGTTAAACAGATGCAATGCAAACAAAAGCAACACGCCCTTACGTCATTAAACAAATGGTCCACAGCATAAACAAATGTAACCCACCTTAAAATAATATTTCACAGCAAGCTATAGTCCTGTTTCTTTCACAAACTTGAGTGCCCTTGTGTTTGGAACACATATGTTAAGATTTTCAGTATCCTCCTGGTGGATTTTTCCTTTGATGAGTCTATACTGTCCTTCACTATCTCTTCTGATTAATTTTGGTTTGAAGCCTATTTTGTCAGATACTAAAATGGCTACACCAGCTTGCTTCTTGGATCCATTTGCTTGCAATATTCTTTTTTATCCTTTCACCCTGAGGTTATGTCTGTCCTGATTTTAATATTTTAAAATGTACCTCTAAAGGACAAAGTGCTTTCATTTTTAATGACTGTAAATGCTATATTAATTTATTATTAGTTTTAAATAAAGCCCCTCGGCTTTATTAAAGAATTCAGCTAGGTTCAAATTTACACTTGTTTAAGCTTTTGTTTTGTTTTGTTTTCTGTTTGTAAGTTCATTCACAGCCTTTTGAAAGTTGTTTTTTGTAAGCAACCAAATATATTTTAAAGAAACTAATTTTTCAATTTCCACTCTGGAGTTTGCCAAGTGTATGTCAGTAATGCAATTGAAGATGCTTCCTGTTCTCTGCCTTTCCAGTTGGAATTGGATTTAGAACCAAGTCTACATGGCCACAGGAGCTGTTTCGAATCTAAGGTTGAATTAATCACAATTAAATCAAATTAACTTATTTGTTACAGTACAGTGCCCTCGTTTCAAATGACCAATATCCTCCACATGTGCCAAATGGCTGCCGAGTGAGGTGGTGTGTCTGTGGTGTGTGTTCGTCTTTGTAGAAAGTTCCATGGCACGGCTCTGTTAAAAGCTTGCTCCAGTCCCTCTCCTTTTGGAGTGTGTTCACCTACTGGGAGGCGGGCAGTGTCCCCATGCCTCCTTTCTTTCTGACTTTCATGGCTAATGCCCAAGTTCGTTATGTCATTAAAGGGCACAGAACGCCGACCATGTTCTAAAGTCACTTGCCACTGGCATGATCCGCGAGCACTTGGCTGCTGCCTTACCTTACTTAGGCCATGTCATCTCTCTAAGTGCTGGGAAGTGAGGATACAGCAGAGCTCGTGTGGGGTTAAAGGGACAGAAAGTTACAGTTGAAAATGAGCCTCAGGTACGTGGATCCTTATCGGATTGATTCGAAAGGAAGGAAAATGCTGCAGCTGTAGCTTGCCCTTCGCCAGCCATCTGCTTGTTCCTTTTCTCTTCTTAATAATGCCCTTGGTGTGTTTAGAAAATTAACACGTCACCCTCAGCCTGGGACCTTCTTTCCATTCATTGTCTTGTGAGAAAATTGTCATGGAACTTCAACAGCTGTCAGCAGAAAGACAGGACTGGCATTCTGTCTTCCTGTGGGTCTGACGTCTGGAACCGCTGCAGCTGCTCTGTTAGGCTGAGGAAGACAGCAGCCAGCAGGATTAGCGCCAGGAAGCTGGATCTCCGAACCAAATCTTGTCTGGACTCCAGCCTGCCTCTCCTTTTTCTGAATTAACTTTATTACGGTAAAATTTGCATGCAGTAACATGTGCCCTTTTGACGATACATTTTGGTGAATTTTGCTGACATAAGTACACACGTGACACTTCCCAAAATACAGGGACCACGTGATCATCTCAGACTGTTCTTTCCTTGCTTCCACAGGTCAGTTACCCTCGCTACCGACTGTAGAAACTACTGATCTTTCCTGTCTCTCTGTGAAGTGTTTCTGTAACCAGATTTTGTGGCTAAAGTCCCACCTCCAGCAGCCCCGACAGGCAAGGCTGGGCCGCGCGTGCCCGTACCCCAGCTAAAGAGAAGAGGAATGGCAAAAAGGCAGGAAATGCAGTTGATGCACTGAGAAAAGACACGAAGGGTCCAGGCCCTCCATACATCTTTGGGGTGCTGCCATGAGCTTTGGTTTTAAGTGAAGGAAGGATTAGGACAAGGACAAGAAGGTGCAGAGTGCATCTGGATGAGACATAGTTAGCTATCTACCCAGGGTGGGTTCTGGAGCCTCAGCACTGTGGGTGTACATGGTAGTCTAAGGAAGAAGGGGAGCAGTCAGGTTGTGTGAGGTGGCTGCTGGGGTGCTGGGATCCAGAGTGACAGCAGGCCCTGTGCCTTCAGCCTGGAAGGAGGGTGACAGGTTGGCAGATGTCCTGCAGTGATTCCCGGGCTCGTTCAGACTTGTAGCAGACAGACACACAGCAAAGGCGGGACTTTAGGGCATAAAGGAGGACTTTTTGCTGTTGCATAAAGAATTTCTAAGTGCTTGTTCCTTCTAGACATTTCCTGGCTTTTTTAGATTTGTTCGCTTGTTTAATGTTTTCATTTCCCTTCCGTAGGTGTGTGTTTGGTAGTGCATATTCATCGTGAAAAGAAACTTTCCTAAAAGGTTGTGCAATTTTGTGCTCTCACTAGCAATTTTTAAAAATAATTATTTTATTATAATTTTATTAAGTAACAAATTTATCTATTTGGGTTGTGTGTGTGTGTGTGTGCGCATGCACATACATTCTGTGACCCACCTGTAGAGTTCAGAAGACAACTTGCAGGAGGCAGTTTTCTCTTTCTACCATGTGGGGGTCCAGGGATAAAACTCCGGTCGTCGGGGCTGGTGGCAAGCTTGCTTACCTAACACTGAGCCGTTGAGGAGGTTCCAGAGAAGTTTCTGGAGAGGAATAGGAGTAGTAACCATGAGTAAAGCGCTCGGTCAGCCCCACTGCGCTGTGCATGTTCTAATTGCTGGTAATACCCGGGCGATCGCCTGCAGTGCTCCGCCTGAGAGCTTTTCCATACCTGAAAGAACTTTAATTGGGTGACCTAGAAGTGTAACTTCCACCTTGTAGCAAGGCTTGATCTGTCCGCTTGGGAAGACTCATGGTGCACACATGCAGGTTAGTCTAAGGCCAGGACCCTGATGGCCTTGATACACATTTGGGGAGGTATCTTGTTTTTGCAAGGTTTCGGTCTATCATGTACTTAATATTACTGCTACCTCCCAATCCCAGTTTGTTCCCTTGGCCTAACAAGATTTCCCCGCCCTGCTGGGATGTTCCTGGTCCAGGAGCTTTCCGGGCAGAAAGCCTGCGCAGTAGCAGAACCCACCTTCTTGTCCCTTTGGTCCCGGCAGTCGCCATCTTACATCACAGACTGTCATCTAGACCTGAGTTTTAGTCACCGTTACCCCAGCTTTTTTCAGCGGGGATTTGGTGGATTATTCCAGTTCTTATGACCTGTAGGGGAGGCTTATGTGCGAGTTTCTTATTTTCGCTTATTTTCTGTTTGTGTGTGTGTGTGTGTGTGCTCATTTCAAGTCCCAACCCTTCACCAGTTCTCCCCATTAGTTATTTTTCTTTTTACTGTCCAGAATTTTCCAAATAGATGTGCAGTTACATAATCTACAGATGCAGGTTGGCATTTCTTTTGCAATTCTCAGTGTCTGTGAATTACCAGTTGAATTGCCTGATATGGGAACTAGAGTGTGCACACCATACCAGAGTCTTACTTTTGGCAGAAAGTCCCTAACATTTCCCTCTATGAGTAGGACACTTGCATTCTTTGCTTTTATTTCATGTATTTTTGAGTAATTTTCTCAATAGACTGCCAGCCCTTTTGGGGCCAGTACTTGGCCTAACTCTTATTCCTATGTCACGTGTTCTTTATTTGAGCAGCTAGAGAAAGACTGCATATCCCTATTTATGTCATGTTCTGTGCATGGAAAAGTAGCAGAACCCAGCTTTACACCAGTGCTGCCCACGAGTCTTCTCCCAAGTCCTCCCCTCCCAAGAGTAGGACCTAGTGGAGATTTGTAAATGCTCCGCAGCGAGCACAGATGGGCTGCACGTCCAGCAGTGTATTAGACGTCATAGAAGCCCACTGCAGATTGGCCTAACCCGGTGCAGGGAATCAAAGTCACCTCCATCAGGTGTGAAGTACAGCAGGACCCCTGAACGGTTCTAGAGCAAACTCATTCCTGCAGATGAAAGGCAGAGTGAGGATGTAAAATCAGATGAGATTTTACAGGTAGAACCAGTCTGGAGAGCTTGACGAGCCTAACTAGGATTTTAAACTTTTTCTTTAAATATTCTAAAAGACAAACTATATTGGTTTGCTTGTTTTGTTTTTGCAAGTGTGTGTGTGTGTGTCGTGTGTGTGTGGTTAAGTCTCATAACTAACTGCTCTTTTTATGTGTGTGTGGTTAAGTCTCATAACTAACTGCTCTCTCTGTGTGTGTGGTTAAGTCTCATAACTAACTGCTCTCTCTATGTGTGTGTGGTTAAGTCTCATAACTAACTGCTCTCTATATGATGGAAAAGAAACTGTAGGACGCCAAGCATGCACTATCATGAGCTGTCAGTCATTAAGGCTGCTTGTCCATCTGGACTGGGGTAGCTGTCTCCAGTGGGTTTTAACTCCAAGAGCTAAGCACTGTTTCTTTCATAAACAGGAAGTGTGTCCATGTCTGGGTCCTTTGTTTTTAAGTGAGAAATACATCGTGGGAGTTGATATAGAGTCTGAGTTCTTCTGTAAAGTAAGCAATATAGATGTCTTAGTGACTAATGACTGCGTTCAGGGTTCTATGCAGTTACTGCTCTGAAGAGAAAGCTACTATAATGTAAGAAGCTGTGGTTTCTTCATACGTAAAATGACTGTTTGGTGTTAAGGGCTCACTTAACGGATGCTTGCAAGGCATTTAGGAGTTAGCCGGCACATAGCTGCCAACCCTTCGGTGTGGTTTTTATTCAAGAGCTTTAGCTACTGAATGAAGATAGAACAGAAAGAAACCACAGATGGAGAGACCATAAATATAAGCATTATTTATAATACCACCACTTTATACAAGTGAACAAGCCAGGCTTTCAAGAGGTCGTCCAATTAATGTCAGTGTCTAAATGCCACAGAGCTGGGGTTGGATCCCAGCAGTCAGTACTAGAATTTATGCCATCACCACACGTACCTGAGCGTCACACGACCTCCCTCCTGGTTGTCACAACTCCAAAAGTGTACAAAGTGTTTAGTTAGGACCATTAATCCTGTCTAGTTTGTGAGATAGGAACCATTAACCCTTCTTATTATTTAATGAAATGAAGACCATTAGCCCCTTGTAGTATTGAATTAGTGATACTAGAAACAAAATACGTCAGAAGACTTAGGTACCAGTGAAGTTTACATTAAAAACCTTTTAGGTGTTACCCGCTCCATTGGCTGGCATTTTAACTAGCCGGCTGCTGATGTGTGGTTAGAGAAGTGATATTTACACTCTTTCCTTTTTACAAATATTTGCTACCAGTAAGGGTAGCATTCCTTGAGACTCTGCAGAGACTGTGTGTGCTGCTGCCATAGTAAAGAAGGTAGTGTGTGTATGTGTGCGTGTGTGTGTGCGCGTGTGTGTATGCATGTGTGTGTGTGCGCGCGCGTGCGCGCTCGCACCTATGGTGTTCATTTCCTGACGTGGGAGGACCCAGAACTGTTTCCTTTGGATTGTCACTGATAAAATGGAAGTTTAAGTGATGCATTTGTTAAAATATTTTTGATAGCAGGACACCTAAATTAAGTTATCCGGTTCAGCTGATGTGAGTCAGAAACATCTGAGGTAATAACAACAAAATGTTCAGTGTGAACAGAGATTATCATTTTTTTTTTTTGACTTCTGGAAAGGACTGTGTTCACGCAGGAATGAGTATATAGGAAAGAAGCAGGACCAGTTTTTCTATTTGAGGGTGTTAGCAGTTTCTGATAGCACGATGCTTCTCTGAAATCTGATGTTTTCAGCATTGAGCAATGCCACATATTGTTCACCTAGAACGAAAGGCGGTAACATTTGCTCACTTGTCTTTCGGTATTTTACATAGCATGAATAACATTTTTAAAGAAATCTGTGCCTATATATGGCAAATTCAGTCCTTGTTTAAATGTGCAGAGCATGCCTGTCTAGCCCCTGTTCCTGGAGTTTACAGTTTTACATGCTGTAGACCTGTCAGAGTCTGTGTAGACGTGCACATGTATGCAGGTAACACTCTAGCCTGTGTAGACGTGCACATGTATGCAGGTAACACACTAGCCTATCAGAGTCTGTGTAGACGTGCACATGTATGCAGGTAACACTCTAGCCTGCACACCAGGTGGTGGAGCTGGTGTTAGACGTTTGGCCACCTCATCTGAAATCCACAGTGTGCCTCTTTTCTTCCTTCAGCCTGTTCATGTTTACTGCTCTGGAAAAAGACTTCATGTAACGTAGGTCTAGCATTAAAATCTACAGTTTTCTATACTCCTTCAAGGATATCAGAAGCACGGCTGTAATTTATAGATGTGCCCAAGCCCACACCACGGTGCTGCTCCAATTACACAGCTTTCACTTGGGTTCCTCTGCTTGGAGTGTGAAGGTTTGGGCAGTGGATACTGCCCTTTGACAAACTGTGGTTGCTTAGCAAATGTGTTTCTTCTTTTGTTTCTTCTCCCTTTAAAATGAGTACGTTGTGTGTGGTGAAGAAATGGACAGGATCTTTCTAATGGTTCTAGCTTTCCACATGTATGATTTGCTTTGGTGGGCAAAAATAAATGGTGCTCATGTGGTATGAAACACAGTGATTAAAATAAGCGTAGCCAGGCTTGCTGGCGCGTTTAATGTCTCACGCCCCTCTTTCTCTCGTTCTGTTGCGTTGTTTCTAACCGAGGGGCCGAAGCAGTTCCTCTCACTTGAGAACAGCCAGCTCTGGGGACTGAGCTGGCTCTGCTGGGGATGTTTCACTCTGCAACAGCAGTTCTGTGCTCTGCCCAGTTGGTAAAAAATAAACAACTGCTCAATGTTATGTGTCATGACATGGCTTCATCTTAGGAATCATGACATCTCTTATGTATTCATCTGTCGACATTTTGAGCATTTGCTCTTCTGATCTAGGATATTTTTTTTAAAAAAAAAAAAAAAGGTTGCCAAATAAACAGACTCTCTTCTAACACCTCTTAATGAGGTAGGGATGGATGCTGGGTGATGATCCCTAACCTGGAAGTGTAGTGTATGAGGTGGGATGTTGGGCGATGATCCCTAATCCTGGAAGTGTAGCACTCAGAAAAGGAAGGTTGTTGGTTACAGTCTTGCAGTTTTGTTTTCTCCATGTTCAGTCTGAAATAATTCTGCTTCCACATCCTACATTTTACTCAACTGGCTTCAAGAAAGAGCTGGGCATGGCTTAGTGGTAGAGTGTTTTCCCTGCAAGCGCAGGATCCAGGATTTGTCTCCAGACAAACAACAGTGTTGGGGAGGATGATATTTGATGGAAAATGATTTATAATAAAGTGAAAATGTCTCCTACAACATGAATACCTGAAGGGACTCCATTAGCTCTAATCTGAGGGAGCGGACACCTTAGTAGGTGGCGGTGGCACTTGGCAAGTTCCTTCTGCTTCTGTGGAAGGAAGTGTAGAAATCAGTGGCTTCCAGAGTGAGAAATAAAACTATTAAAACCACGAGAAAAAGGTTGAAAGATATACATGACAACGGAAGACCTTTGTAAAGTGGAGCACCGGGGCATCACGGAAGAGGCTCTGAACAGTGTGTCTTAACTCCCATCTCCTCTTCAGTCAGCTCGGTTCCTGCTGATCTGTAGCTGATGGCTCCTGCTGGTGCACTCGGCTCTCTGGGGTCGGGATATCTCTACATTGCACCGTATTGTGATTTCCAAAATGTCGTGTCTTACTCTTTCTTGTACATTGTTTTAAAAATTGAGTTTCTGATAATTGAAAGTCATTCTGAATAGTTTTCTCTTAAGAATGTGAATTTTTTTATGAGTTTTACCTTGGAAATTAGTTTATTTATTATGTTTAATTTTAGGAAATGGGGCTCTTGCAGAACTTTCTGAAAATGTGCATATTTCAGGAGTGTCAACTGGTAAGTCATCTTTTGTAATGTTTAAATTTCATGCATGACTTATATGGTAAATATTGAAAGCCACCTGGTATCTTATGAAGTGATATTTGGCTATAAAAATTATTGCTGCTTTCACAGCATGTAATAAGGAAGGAAGGAACTGGAACATGGAGAAATTCTCATAAGATAAAGTGATATTGCATGCCTGAGGGTTGGTTATACTTTTGCAAGCAGACTATGTAATTATTTTCATGTGAAAGTTAAACCAAGAGAAAAGTCAGCTCAAGTAGAATTAGGTATTTTCTCTCCATGCAAACTTGTGTAAAATGAAATTAATTTTGAATGTTATCCTTAGAATTTACAGCCTTAGCAATGAAGTGTCCGGTTAGATGTTTTAGGTGAGATAGAGCGATACTCCACAAGAACCTGCTTACTTGCGTGCACAGTTGTTAGCGTCCTTGGCTGTGTGGAAGCAGAAGTCAGTGAGAGTCTTCACCCACCTGAGCTACAGCTGCGACCACGGGCCACGGCGGCACAGCTGTCAATTGTGGATGACTTCCAGCGTGTCACTGCATTTGCCCCATTAACTGTAGTTACCACATATCAAAAGCTATCTCTTCATGTATGGAAATAGTCTACTATTAATAATTACTAATAACTCTTCATTTCCCTCTATCATTGATAAGATTTGGGTAGTTAAAAGTCACACCACAATATCAGTCTACTGAGTTTCTATTATAAATTTTACAGTTCTTGTGGTTTTTTTCTTCCATAAAGCAGAATTGGAAGTTTGTTGTTGGTTTTGTATCTCTGACTTTGTATTCAGGACGTTAGTGCTCTTACCATGTGCTCTGGTCAGTCTTTGTCCTCACTAAACACTCAAACACACCTGGTCTCCAGAAATCAAGGTCGTCTTCTTCGTTCTTCCACATCTTTTTCGCTTTTTTACAGGCATTTAAATGTGTATCGATTTTATACCTCAAAAACAAGGTATTTAAATTTTATCTATTACTGTATGAGTTTGGCACCCGTGAGGAGGTCAGAGAACACCTGTGGGAGTCAGGTCCCTTCCACAGTGGGCTGTAAGTGAAAACCAAGCAGGGCCTTGAGCATGGGAGGCAAGTGTCCTTCCTACCCCTCAGCCTCACCTCTAACTCTGTTATTACTGCTGTTGTCGGGTGGGCAGATGGGCTCTAAAGACAGGGGCTCTGTCGCCCACACTTTCATCCAAGTAGCTGTGGCTAGCTGACTAATCCTCCTGAGATTATGAGATTACTGGTCTGTGCCACACACACCCCCTTTTTGTTGTTTTTGAGACGGGGTGTTACTGTGTGGCCCAGGTTGTCCTACGTTCTTTATCCCCCTGCCTTGTGAGGCTAGTATGAAATCACTGGTTCACAGCACCATGCCCAATAAAAGTTGGTATGTTTGATCACTACCAGTGTTTACTGTATTAGAAACTAAAGCTGAGAAGTTGCCTTAAAACTTACAAGTTTGATTTACAATAACAAGAATGAGTTTATTGCAACCTTGTGACTATAGCAGAGTTTTATTAAAGTAGACTTTTCAGGACAAAAGTGTCAACAGTATTGTTGTTTTATAATATTGTAAAGCCTTTATTGATAGATTTAAAGTAGCTAGGTTCTCAACATCTGTTTCTGCATTCAGTCTTTTCAAACATAAGGTTTTATTTGATACGTGAAAATAATCTAATTGATATGTAACTAAAAACGTAAAGGAGTATTTTAACAATCTTTTTCAGACAACTGTTACAAAAATCCAACAGATGATAGCTTCTCAAGGTTAGCAACAGTTGAAATCTGAATTCATGTGTGAGCTTTCTGTGCTCTGTGACAGTGCAATCTGGTTGGCTTTGACCTCTGAGCATTTTCATTACCGTATATGATTCTATAGAATGTCAGTCACTTAGTACTGTTTGCTGAGTTGTAAGGATTAATATGGAATGTGAAAAGCCACAGAAATTTGGACATATTTAATATCAAATTGTAAGTTTATTATCAATGCATCAGGACTGAATTATACTTCTTACTTTTGTCTGTTTGCTTGAGATCAGGGCTGCTGGACTCTTGCTTAGTATTGCCTTTGCTCTTAGTAAATTCCTGTTGGAGAAACATCAGCAGAACGTCATGCTTTAAAAGGAGTCAGATGTGTTCTCTCTGTAAGCCTTTCCCCACTTAGGAATTGCAGACACATGTAGACGGACTTATTGTTTGCCGGGGCTGCCATAGCACAGCACCACAGACTAAACAACGTAATGTGTTTTCTCCTGAGCCTGCAGGCTAAAAGCCCACAATCAAGATGTGGCAAGAATAGTTTCTTCTGCATTCTGTCTGTGGCTTTTAGATGCCATCTTCCTACATCCTGCCCTGGAATCTATCCTAATGTCTTCTGAAGTTACATCATAATATCCCACCCATGTGACCTCATTTTAACTTAATTACCTCATCAAAGAGTCTCCATGTAATTACAATGACTCTCTGAAGTACTAGCATTGGGACCTTAAAAAATGAATTTTGAGGACAATACAATTCATCCCATAACAATGTATATTTTAATTATGTGGACTTATACATCAATAAAATACTCCATTTCAGAAGACAGCAAAACCTTATTAATATGGAATATTTTTTCTGGAGGTTAGTCTCATAAAAATTATTTTTCTTTGAAGAGCAGCATGTAAGACCCATCTCTAGTATACATTAAAGAGGATAAATGGGTGTTTTTTTCAAAGGCCTTGCCCAGTGGGGGAAACTGTGTGTGAAGTGTTTCCAGTTTGAAATGTTTAGGGACTGGGATGTTCATCATGTAGTCTATTAATTAGAAATCTCAAAGATCTGAAATCCAGAATGCTCCAAATCTATAATGGCAACAACAAAACCTTTCAGATTTCAGAGCATCTTTGGATTTATATTTGGAGATTAGCAAAACACATGCTGTAGAGGTTTCAGGAATCCTGGTGTCCAGCAGAATTAGGTCCCTGCAGTGCTGGTCCCAGGCTGAGATGTCTCTCCTGAGCGGACTCTAAGGCGAGCATGTTTTCCCTTGAAGAATCAAAGCTCGGGAGTCTGTGGTGCTGCCCGCTCTGCCCTCAGCCTTCACCTTAAGTTTTTCTACTCTGTTTAGCTCTGCAGCCCCTGTTCCAGCTGTCCACACTGTAAATCGACTGAAGGTTTTAAGTTAGGTTCTACTTTATCCAGTTAGTACGCTTTGAAAATGATTTAAAAAAAAAAATTTCCCACAGGAAAAGTCAGGACCATCTCAGGCAAATCAGGGTGCATTACTCCCTGTATGTGGTGACTTTGTTTTATGCTACAATAAAGCACTGATGTGGACCTCGTGCCCCGTAATAGTGGGAGTAAATGCCTTAGGTACTTCTCCACTGACAACAGGGGATTACAGGAAGCCATGGCAGCAGCCAGAGAGCTTGAGGCAGCCTGGCCAAGGGTAAAGGGTACTCAGCTGGCCTCCTTTTACAGTCAAGGTTCCCTGCCCAGAGCACGGCCCCTCCCACAGCTCAGGTGACTCTTCTCACTGGAGTTAAGGTAGATCGTGCCCTACAGGCAGGTCCAGCCGCCTGTCTCCAGGTGATGTAGGTTTTGTCAGGTTACAGTTAACAGGGACCCTCAGAGTAGGGAATGGGTCTCCAGGAACCTACCTAATGGGAGAAGTGAGCATGTGCGAAGGGCACCTGTGGTGTGTCCTACTGTGAGAGACCCTGTGGTGAGTCATTAGCATATTAGCCAGATTTACAGAAGGCCCAGAGATGGCGTCTGGTGAAGAGGGTATGACTTGGCCCAGAGTGGCAGGGCATCAGTCTATTCTAAAGAGGGAGTCTATGTGTGGCTGGTGGTACCGTCTTGGTCTCCACGCATGCAGCATTTGTTTCTAACAGATTATTCCTTTCCGTCATTTTCTTCCTCTGAAAACTTGCAAGAGATATAAATTTGTCCTTTGCTCATTTTATGACTACAAGTTGATATAAGAGATATTAAATTATAAAGTCTGGTGACTGAATATGATAAAAAGTGTTAAATATCATATTTTTATATTTTAATTTAGAACTATTTATCTTTTTGCTTTTTCATTTTTTTAAAGTTTAATGAAAGTGCAATTAATGAATAAATAGGATTTTTGAAAAACACCCTGATTTAGAAGCAATCAAAAGTAAGAAAAGAATAATCAAATATTAGTTGTTTGATTCAGGTCAATATTATAAGTTAGAGTAAAATTTAGTTTAAATAAAATAACATCGTTAAAAATCAAATACACTTGTATACTGTGTTCAAAGGACTTGTTATAATCAACCTGACCTAAAACATGGCCCCTTCTATGAAATAAAGACGCCATATTTTGACTATTTTTTTTAAATAAAGAAAATCACGTATGGGTTGAATGGATGACTCGGGTTAAGAACACTGACTGCTCTTCCAGATGTTCTGAGCTCAACTCCCACAAGCACGCAGTGACTCCCAACCATCTCTAGTCGGATCTGGCGCCCTCTTCTGGCCTGCACGTACACTTGAATTATAACGGATCTTAGTTTAAAGTTTATAGACTACTTGTTATTTTTCTTTGTGTTTATGTCCATTATGAATGCACAAAGTTCCCACTGTGCAGGGCTTGCAGTTACTGTCTGGAGCACACCACTGGCTTTGTCCAGTGATTTCCCCCAGCGTGGATCGTGCTGCAAAAGATGTATCTATTATTAGGTAATACATTTTGATATGAGCCTTATGCTTTTATTCTAAGACTGTACTCACAGTCTGAAATTCTGGTAGAATTGCTGCATCAAAAGGGGTTGCAGCAGCTGGCGCAGCATATGTAAGCATTTACATTAGGTGTGATCATCATTTCTTGCTTAATATTTTTCCTTGTGCTATTTTTATCAAGTCCTAACCTTTTACTTCCCCTGCTCTGTTTCTTAAAGAAGAAATTAATTGTTCCTCCTTTTGATTCCTAGCCTAGAAATGTAAGGTTGTAAACAAAAAGAGTAAGATTGACTTCTTTTTATAATTAGACAAAAACTATGCTCTTTTTTAAATTCTGATTGTTAATTAGAACAGATTTTGGAGCTTAATCCTTTTACAGCTGAAAGGGTTTTTGTTTTGTTTTTTCATTTAATTTTAATGTTAGGACTGGCATGTCATATTCGATTCAACAGTGAGACAGCTCTGTGTTCCTACCTTTTAATATCAATAGTCAAATGTTCTAAATGAGGTTAGTTTATCTGAAATCTATTCTGCATTTGATATGAAATCTTTTATCAAGCAGAACGAGCATATAATAGCTAATAAAAGAATAGTGCTTCCAAAATTCTTTAATCCTTGCTGATACTGTTAGGTTTAAAACCTGTGACAAATGGCTTAGTCAACTATTTAACATATCAAAGCAGACGCTGGCCACTACTTCTCTGGCATCCCTTAGCCTGTACCTGTCACAGGGCCCTCCTGGGTGGCATACCCCTTTCCCTACCAAAACTTCTTCAGCCCTGGGGCTGGGCTGCCCTTCCCCCAGTCACCCTTCTCTAGATCATCCAGCTATTTGGTTACCTGCCTCTTTCGCCTATTCTTTGGGCCTCCTGGCTGCTGCACCTTGTCCCCCTCTCTCCCCTCTCTTTACCCATGCCCCTTCCTCACGCGGCCCAGGGTCATGTCCACTCCGGACTCCCCCAGATGCTGCTGCCTCTGCCCATGCTTCTCCCACATATCCTTTCCTCCACCAGACCGGGACCAGTCATGTTCCTTTCCTTTTTATTTATTTCTGTCATTCAAATATTATTAAATAAGTGTGAACTTCAAATAGTTTTTAAGCATTATTTTTTTAATTGCCAGAACTGAGTCTTTCAAAATCACCCCCCTTTGTTGTGTATTTGCATTTTCTAGCTACCTGTTTGGAGGGTTAGAGGTCCAGCGCACTGCTGATCCCAAAGCCACTTACAACTGATGCTTCAGTTGTAGCCTTAAAAGAAGGGCTGGGGTGTGGACCTAATACTGTCTGAACAGCAGTTGATTCGCACATGAGTTAACGACTTATGGTGGATGCAGCATCATGGTCACGTGACATGTTTTTAGCCACTGCTTTAATTTTAAATATCATAATGTAGAATTTTACAGTTTCACTGAAGAACATTTAGTCTGATGAAATATTAATTCTAAAGACTTGTAAGTAAGGAATCTAAAATAAAACTTAAATGGCAATCATCTGATAGTGCTGTATGGTTCATTTTAATACAGAAAGTTACGCGAGAGAACAGTGGTCTTTGTACCTTTCCTGTGGGTTTTAATGTTTTACAGTTTTTCAATCAAGTACCTTGATCTTTTGCTGAAGCAACCAAGAAGAATTTCACGGTTTCATTTGACCAGTGCCTTTTATCTGTTTCAAATAAAGACATGAGAAGTTACTGTGTTCTTTTTGATAGAGAATATGAAGTAGAACTTAATGAGAACCCAGGAAACTCCTTCGGACAGGGAAGAGGGTGGGGATGCAGGACACGTTTTTGAGGAAGGCAGCGCCCACTACTACAGACTGCTCTAAGCTGCCCATCTTCCCAGAGCCTGTGGAGGAAGCGCTCCAGAGGCCATGGTGGAGCTCCCCGTGAGCCTTAGGGAGTGGAGATGCCCCATCTTTTATATTCTATGCTTGTAACTTCATCTTGTTACTATTTTAGTATGCAATAAAGTATTTTATTTTGATATGTAATGTAATCGTGTTTTGTATATTCCCAACTATCTATTAAATATCTGCTTTAATAAGATTATGTGTGTTTTCATGTTACATTGTCATATTGAACAGTGTTAGAACAGTGGGGTGAGTCCCTGGAGTGCCGTTGAGAGGGTGTGATGCTTAGATGACGGACGTGAGGTGTGCAGCGTGCATCCAGCAACAGGGCCAGGGCACTGAGTGGGCATAAAACAAACACGTTCACATATGGAGGATTTCTCTTCTCCTCTTATACTTGAGAATAACTTTTCCAAGTGTGTTGCTCATTAGTTAACTTTAATTGTGCTAAATCTCCTGTGTAGTGCTGTACACAGCCAGCCACGTAATGGGTACTTTAGTCTGGACATTTCAGAAGGTTGGTCCTCTTGTGGGGCTCCTCACAGTGGAGAACATGCATTAAAGGCTTAGGTCGCTAGACAGTGCCCAAGGAGGTGGTGGAGCATACGGGAGGTGGAGGAAGACAGTGGGAGGCCTTGTGGTCCGCAGCTGCAGCCCGCCCTCAGTGGTGATCGTAGGACCCCGTTCCTCCTCTTACCTAAGGCCTAGAGTAGTGAGGCCATCATTTGACCATAATTCCAGAAGCGTGAGCCAAAAGAATCTGTTGTTGTTGGTAAAATGAGTGACTCTGGGACTCTTACGAGACCCAGCTGCAGGTGGTGAGTGGACGTTTCACTACCAGCTTGCTGAAATGGCCCAGCATAATGAGGGGACTTGTGGTCTTCAGTCTCACGGGTAGAACGTGGTGTCCAGAGCAAAGGAGGGATAGTTTTTAATCACGCTCCTTCTGCACTATTATATTCATTTTTGTTTATTACTCTTCAGAAAGGGCACAGTGGCTTAGATATGAATGAATAGTGTGTCATAGCTGATCGAAAAATCATGAACTCTAAGGCCACTGTTTGCCAAGTACTGCGTCCTGCCGCTCTCTTCTAGGCTTCCCCGAAAGTCATCATAAGCTCCAGAAACGAATAGCTTTCCCCATTCGGGGACGAGGAATAATCACTTGCTCAGCATTTAAATCTCTAGTGTATAAATTAGAAAAATGTAGGTACCGTAACAATAGTTCTTATGCCTTCACAGGGAAAAAAATGCCCTCCTGGCTTTAAAACCTGAATAAAAAGGCGAGTCTTCCCCTTTCGTCTTATGCTTCGCCAGCAGTTTCAGAATTACTCCTAGTACTTAGAAACCTCCTAGGGAACGGTTAATTTCTTACAGTGTAATTATATTCAACTTCGTTGCTCTCCTCATACCATATTTTGCCGTATGTCCAGAGCTCTTCAGTGTGTTGTGCCTCTTGTGACTATTGGGTGTCTGATTTTCCTACCATGTAACGTTTTCTTATTCTTTGTCAGGAACACTAATGGTCTTCACGACACCATGAAATCACCTGCTTTGATGAGAGCTGATGTCCAGGCAGAATAGCATGGTTCTTGAGGAATGCCACTGAGAGTGACAGGAATGATGGTGTTGATGTGTCCATCCCTCCATGTGTGCGCCAATGCAGGAGAGTACCCGTGTGTGTTAGAAACACTGAGTGCAGGATTGCTAACCATTGGTGTGAGTGACGAGAGCCTTGTGGGAGACAGAGCCCTGTATTTTCCCACTTGTGCTCATTTTACCTGTAGATTACAGTGTAAGATTTCCCACTTTAGACTATTAAATAACATTGCTAGAACCCTAGTAATCATTTCCACTGAAGAAAGTGTTTGGTTTCTGTGGGGGATGGGTATTGAACACCAAGGCCTTCTAAACCACCTGCAACCACTGAAAGACTCTCAGCGGTTCTGGTTTCCCTTTTAAAAGATTATGGTGTATTAGGCGCATTTGTGTGTGAGTGCAGGTTCCCATGTTCAGAGGTGTTCAGTCCTCTGGAGCAAAAGTCAAGGCAGCCACAAGCCAACAGCATGGGAAGCATCTCTCCAGCCCCCGCCGACTCCTGACTTCTTATGGAGGATTAAGGATGACTTTTGGAGCACTCCTTAGGGAGTACTTCACATACTCAGTCTCCTCTTTTCCCTTCGGACTGCTCATCCTCAGTGTTGACATTTCCATGAGGACAGAGCTCTGCTGGGTCCACCACGTGATCAGACACTCACTTCAGGAGTCTAGACAGCAGAGGCTCAAGTGAAGGTACTAGGTATGTGTGGCAAAGTGACAAGGTAGGGGAACTGGACTTGGAAACCCATCTATCCAGGAGCTTTTGCAGGCTCCCCTTCCTTCTCACAGAGGGCCGTCCTCCTGACGTGGCACCTCACAGAGGGTCTCTCCAGTGCTTTCACTCCAGCAAATTCAGCACAGCTGCTCATTTGCCGTGTTCTCAGGGGCTCATAGGTTTAGCATGTTTGCTTTCCAGATGGAGTGTCATTCTCTGTTAACATCTTTGAGAATGCTGCACCCTTCTTTATTCTCCCAGCCTCAACTGCTCTCTCCTTCTCTGTTTCTCTTCAAAAGAATGTTTTATTCTTTTGTTATTGTTTTAAGAACCCAGAACACTTCCTCAGCTTCCACTTAATCCTTTTATGGCTATTTTATCCCATGCCATCTGCATCTTACCCATGCATACCCGTGTATACGTTCTCTTTATCATCAAATGTAGATTCTTGAATGTTGTCTTAGTCAGCACTCTCTCCCTGTGACAGAATACCTGCGACAGTCATCTTACAAATAGAAAAGATTATTTTGGCTCATAGTTTCCTTTGATAGTCACTGGGACCTGTTGAGTTGAGCCTGTATGGCAAGACAAGCATTTCACAGAGGAATCTGCTCGCTCGTGACTGCCAGGAAGAAGACAGGGAGGGATAGTCTGCTGTCAGAGTGTCTCCTTGCTTCCTAAAGAACCCCAATTTCCCAGCCGGGCCACAGGCTGGGAGAGTGCAGAGACACTTGGTGCAAGCGCGATGCTTATTATTAATTCTGAAGATAATTTAGTGCTACTTGCTATTCCTAGATCGGTTTTTATGCAGATAGGGCTCACTCTTCAGAAACTGTAACCACGCTTATTCCCTGGGCTTTAACATTATTGTAGCCATGAGAACTCAGCTGAACTCTTCTTACTGTTCATGCTGATGACTTTCATGGGCCTTATGAGCTGTGAACTTTTGACTTGGAGCAGCTCTGTGAACTGTAATAAAACCCAGAGACAGATATTGGGGTTCAACCTGGAGATCAGAAAAACAAAGTAGCTAGCCTCTAGACCTTTTACCTCCACCAAATCTTCTGACCAAAGGGGCGAGATCCTGTCTCCATGAATCCTCAGACTCCACACTCCACTGAGCTCCTGTCTCTTCCCCTTTATATTCCTCTCTCCACCCAGCCCTGTCGCTCCTGTCTCCACCTTTCTATTGCTGGAATTAAAGGCCTGTGATCCCAAGTGCTGGGATCACCTTTGTGTGAGCTCTCTTTCTCTTTTAGATAGACTCTATCTTGTATAGCCCAGGATGGCCTTGAACTCACAGAGATCCATCTGCCTCTCTCTCCCAAGTCCTGGGATAAAAAGTGTGCCACCACTCCATGGTCTGTATGTCTGGCTGGTATGGCTGCATTGTCCTCTGATCTTCAGGCAAACTTTATTTATTAAAACACAAATAACTTACCACTATAACTTTTTTTGTTGTTTTGTTGTTGTTGTTGTTGTTGTTTTTGGATTTTCGAGACAGGGTTTTTCCGTAGCTCTTTTTGGTTCCTGTCCTGGAACTAGCTGGAACCACTATAACTTTTTAAAAAAATTTTAGTTTAATTTTTAACATATTTTTCTGCCCCAGCTCCTAGGATCTCCCCATTTTCCTACCCACCAACTTCTTGTTCTTTCTCTGTCTCTCTCAAAAAAACAAACAACAACAAAATGGAACACACACACACACATACCAAAAAAATCAAAACAGATGAAGGAAGGATAAACACATAAATGTGGGGTTCATTTTGCGGTGACTGGCTACTCCTGGGGCCTGCTCTGGTATGTAGTTTATATACCCAGTGACACTCCATGGCAGTAGCCTATGAGGTTTAGGGGAGTCTATGGGATTCCTTCAGCAAGCAACCCACTAAGATATAGCTGGTTCTTGGCACTGGAGGATTTACTTTGTGTCCTAAGATATCTAGTTGGGGCATTTGTCTCCCCCATTATAAGGTGACTCCATTTAAATTCCGTTCATATATGTATATGTTTTTGGAAGCTTCTCCAGTAGTGTGTTGCCCTATGGCTTCTCAAAGGGACTATAGTTTTAACTTTTCATACTGTTACTGTTCTAAATTGGTAGTGGGTTAGTAGGTATCTGATTTTCATGCTAATTATTCAACAATATGTTCTTTTTTTTCCACATTCACTGACTTTGACTTGCTGTTTATTGGACAAAGTATTTTTAGGGTTCATGGAGACCTTACAGGGGGTCTTGTTCCATCAAACCAAACCACATTATTCTGGAGGGTATCCACAGGTTCCCATCCTCTGAACACAAAAGCAGAACCTCTTTTCCAAAGTAACATATTCATAGACTCAAATTTTGAAATCAAGATACCTTTATAATATATATGTTGGTTTAGCTTTGCAATCCATACAATAAAATGTCTCTCTGTAGTTAGCTTATTCACAATCAAAAAATTCAAAGAAAATACAATAATATACATAATCCAGACATTCTGTGTCTATTCCATCTTTATATATGGCTTACTTTTTTTTACTCTCTTTTTAATATTCATTTTAGTATTTTTACTCCTTTAGTCTTCTCTCTCTCCTAAGCCCATGTACATTAATCCAACACTGTGACCCATTCATAGGTCTTTATTTTTATTTTTGTCTGAATATGTCTTATTGTGTATCTGTAATCATTTTCTGACCAGGAGCACTTCTTAAAATGCTAAGCAGCTTTGCTATGATTAATGCTGCAGCTTTGCCTGTTGATTCCACCCAGTCCAACATGGTGGAGGTATGTTCACTGCCTCTGCGAGCCATGCTCACTGCCCCAGCTCCAGGGATGCAGCGGGTCTGTGTCACCAGTTAAGTCTGTAACACGCTCCTCACAAACCCCATTTAGATTCTCCGTAACAGTACTTCCCGAAAGAGCCAGAATCATTCATGCCACCTGCAGCCAGCAAACAGAGCCTATCAGAAAAAAAATGCAGCTGCTGAGAAACTCCAATTGGTTTCCGTTTTTGTGGGTCTAGAAGCCCTCCCTTTAAAAAGGAAAAAGAAAAGAAAACCTTTCTTAGGTCTTATGTGAATCCATGCCCCACATTGGTTGCCATTTGTAAATGGAGACTGCGCTTTTGTTTCCTGGCCAGCTAGACCCAAATAATCACAAAAAAACTATATTAATTACAACACTATTTGACCAATGGCTCAGGCATACTCCTAGTGAGCTCTTACATCTTAAATTAGCCCATTCCATTAATCTGTGTGTTGTCACTAGGCTGTTTCTTACTGGTAAGGTTCTGGCATCCTTCAGCAGCTACATGGTGTCTCCTTGACTTTGTGTACCCTCTCTCTATTTGGATTTCCTGCCTCGCTTTACTCTGCGAGGCCATTGGCCAAAACAACTTTATTCGTCGACCAATAAAAGCAATATATACAAAAGGACATCCTACTATCCTCAGAAGCCACCCACTTGGGTTCTTTTTTTTTTTAAAGTATTTAATTCTTTGAAAATTGTGTATATATATATATATATATATATATGTGTGTGTGTGTGTGTGTGCAGTGTATTTTAATCTTACCACCTGCTATTGTCTGTCTTCATCCCTTTCCAGAACCTACTGCTTACCCCTCCCAACTTCATACCCTTTTCTCTTTTTCCAATCACCTGCTGAGTCGTTAGTACAGCCCATATGCACACGGTGTGAGGCCATGTGCTGCAACATGGGCAACCTACTTGAAGCCACACCCTTAAAGAAGTCCACCTCTCCCAGCTGCCCTCACCACCTAGGGCCCAGGTCTCATGAGCTTCCCCCTCCCTGTGCTGGAATGTCCACTGTCTTGAGTGTATGCAGGTCTAATTCAGGCACAAGTTCCTGAATGAGCTATTATGTTCAGAAGACATGATTTCACAGCAATTCTCCACAGCCTCTGGCCTCTACCGTTTTTCTGATCCTTCTTCCATGATGTTCCTTGAACCTAGGTGGGCTATATTGCATATGGCCACTAAGCACTCCACCATTGTGTATTTGGCTTTCTGAGATAGGATCTGTGAAGAAGGATAGACTGACTGGCCAGCAGTGAGCCTCGGGTACGCATGTCTCTCCTCCTCAGCGATGAGATTGAATGATTGCACACCACCACACCTGCTGTCTTCACAGGGGCACTAGAGATTGAACTCGGGGCTTTCTGCTTACAAAGCAAGTACTTTACCAACTGAACTGTCTCCTCAGCCCCAGTGATAGCCTTTGTTTTTTGTTTGCTTGTTTTTTTTTTTTTTTTCAAAATACATCTCTTTTATTGGAATTGACCCCTTCTTATTAGTGTTTTCTTACAAGTTTTCTTTGTTGGCTTATCTTTTTTCTTCCTACACATGGAGTTAAGTACATGGTATTATTGAACTATGTAAGTCGAGAAAAGGGGAAGTTACAATAAGAACAAAGGCGTTCTCTCTTTAATGTGTAAGTAGATGTAGGAAAAGCACGTGCTGAGCCAGCCAGATGAATGCTGTGACTTCATTTCATCAACACTAGCCAAGACTACAGATGGGGGAAGGTGTGCTCAAATTGTCCTGTGGAGATTATTTTGAAGTGCACACAAAATACATACCACATTTATGTATCTTTCTTGAAGTATGCTGTTTGCTTTAAGTTACTTTAAACACATATGACATCATTTAGCCCTGTATTTATTACATTTTTCCCCCAAGACAGGATTTCTCTGTGTAACAGCCCTGACTATCCTGGAACTACCTTTGTAGGTCAGGCTGTCCTTGAACTCACAGAGATCCGCCTGCCTCTGCCTCCTGATTAATCCTGTGCTGGGATTACAGGCGTGCGCCACCACAGCCACCTTATTACATATTTCTTGCAATAACTGTTGTGTTTCTTAGATTCAGCTAATAATTATACATCCTTCCTCATCTGTTATTTCCTTGAAAATACCAATTCTTTTTCGTGCCCTTCATATTTGTCTTGTGAGGTTTAGTAGTCAGTGAGTGTGATTTACTAACTTGTATGTCAGTTTTATAAAACTCAAACCACGTACACTTCATTTGTCCCTTAACCTCAAGTACTTATTGTCATAAAGTGTCAACTCTTGCCAGCTCTGAAATGAAACCTAGTTTTTCATCCTTTGAACAGGAAACTGTACATTTTCTTTTACAAGTAGTTTAGGTCCAATCATAAATTTCATTGCTAACTTCTTTTCTCCAAGCTTTAAAAATGTTGAACTCTGAAACTGAAGGATTTATTTGACATGGTTTTGACATGATCTCTTCTCTCCCATCCTCATCTTAATAAAAGTCATCTGAAGCCTTCCACTTTTAAATTGATGGCTTTTAAAAATAGGCCGTAAGTTTTAATCCTACTTTTACAACCACAGTTCTGTGTTTTTACTGTAAGATTATTGAAATATTAATAGAAACTTGAAGTCTTAGGTTTGTATTAGTTTTGCTTAATTTTTAATTCATGCAAACGATATCTTTATTTTAAACTGGGAATATAATGGCAAAATCTTATTAATAAATCCATCAAAGGACCTCTCCACCTATTCATTCTTTAGCAGATTCTCTCCTGAGGAGAAGAATACATGATAAATAGAAACAGTTTTTGGTTAAACCCTTTGGTGAACTTCGTCCCCAGGGTTGGACATGTGTCACTGTTTTCTGTAAGTCATTGCAGACGTCCTGGCACTAGATCCCCTGTAAATAAATGATGGACTCTGAGGGATCTTAACCAGGTCCCCGTGTGCCCGCAAAGACGGTGTTACCCGAGCTGGAAGCTGACTTCATTTCCCTCTTGTTGTTGTTTCTTCTTTGTTTGGTTTAGTTTTCTGCGCTGGGTCTTGCTATGTAGTCTAAGTAGACTTCAGTGTCTCAGTCTTCCTGCCTTCACCTTCCAGTTGCAAACAGCACCACCTCAGCAACTTGCTGTCTTTTTAATGAACAATTAAAAGCCATTTGATGTGGGGGCAGGGTTCTACTCCTACAGTTAATGAAGAATTTATAAAAGCTGTAGATGTGTGTCATCATTCATGCATGAATTTTGTTTATGTCTAAAGGTGCCCACCAAAGTAAATTAAATAAATTTGGGGTTTTTTTTTTTCGGTTGTTGTTTATGTTCAAAGAACAAACACTTGATGTTGCTAATTAAGAAACAAGATGAGTTCAAGGCCAGCCTGCTATATAGAGCGAGTTCCAGGATAGGCTCCAAAGCTACACAGAGAAACCCTGTCTCCAAAAACAAAAGAGAGAGAGAGAGAGAGAGAGAGAGAGAGAGAGAGAGAGAGAGAGGAACAAAGACTAATATAGCAATTTTTGATATGTGTGTACATGTGTGTACGTGTGTGTGTTCTTGGAAACCTCATGCCTTACAAATCACACACTAAAATAACAGGACTTTTGAAAGAAGTGGTGTTCGTACTGATCTTTTAGAAGTATTTTACTGTACAGGTATTGGGAACAAATAAAATACCAGTCAGAATACTAATGTGGACAAATAGCAAAGACTTTTTGTGCCTAGAATTGGTCTGTACTGGGCAGCCGTATAGGCCTGATTCATGCTTGTCTCTGCAAGACATTTGTTTCAAACAGAGACCAGTACAATCAAAACAAAAACAAGTAAGTGTGATTCAGACAGATCCTTCCTGGAAGGTGCTTGGTCTACACATGTGCTGGCTTTGCTACTTCCTGAGATGAGCATCCAGAAGAAAGCGGGCAGCTACCTAGGTCTGCAAAGGAGCCACTCCGTGTAATAAAGGAAGGTGCTTCTAGGCTTTTCTTGAAAATAGTTTTTCTTAACTAAAAATTCCTACTTCGGATGATTTGCATGCTAGGAAATTTTTCATACAATTTTACATTATCCTAACAAAATTCCTCCCATTGCCAATTACATACACTCTTATTGTATGTCAATCCATTACACTCTTATGGATTGAAGAATGAACTAGACCATAGCTAAAATAATTCTGTATAAGCAATAGAGAAGGCATGGATTGAATGAATGTAGGAAAACAAGGTTAACATTGAATGCTATAAATTCGAAGTTCTGGAAAAGTCTAGAAAGGTGAGGTTTAAACAAGCTAAAAATACAAGCATTTTGTTTTAAAACAAAAAAAGTTATAAACGTAGGGCTAGAAAGCTGGCTCATTGGTTAAGCACACTGGCTGCTCTTCCAGAAGACTCGGGTTCAATTCCCAGCACCTACATGGCAGCTCACAACTGTCTCTAACTCTACTCCAGGGGATCTGACATCCTCACACAGACATAAATCCAGGCAAACACCAATGCATGTAAGCATCTTTTAAAATGATTGGGCTCTTTAAAGAGTTATAAATAGAGGTTTGAGGTATGTCCCGCACGTCCTCACCCTGGCCTCCACCCAGCCGCTCACTGTATGTCGCACTTTCTTCTTCTGGGGCACAGCTTAGCCTACCTCTGCCCTCCTTCCTGCTGAGCCACGCCCGGCCCCGGAGCAGGCCAGGCTTTACTGTCCACCAGTCTGATTTGTCACGTGTGATATTACTCATTGACCATTCCTTTATCAAAATAATTGTGTTTCCACCTTCAGCACCCTTTGCTTGCTGTTCATGGCTTAAAAGCAAGAAAATAGCAGCTTAAATTTGATCACATTAAACGCAGTAAACCACTACAAATTACGGTTGAGGTTAAACATTAGAGCTGAAGTGTTAGGATGAAAGGGGTTGGGGTGTTTATAACATGCTAGCATAATGAAAGGAATAGGGGTTGAAAGACACTGTAAGGCTGGGCTTTGCTGACAGGTAGTGAAAGCAAGCTCGGCTCCCAACTGAAACTTCCAGTTCTCATGACCAAATCTTGTTTTTGAATGTCTGAGGTGACCTGTGACAGTCTCGAAATGAGTTTCCGTTTTACTCACCTGCCTTTCTCTTCACCAAATGGTGCTGGAGCCAGTGAAGATGTTGAATATAGCATAAAGAGGACTTGGGAACACATAGTTCTGACCATGTTGAATTTGAGCTTGGAATGGCCAGTGAACATTTGACCGTGCAGAGTCCCTGGCTAGAGAGTTTAAGCCCTGACCTGTGGATTGTAGCTGAGCCTGTAAGAGTGCGGGGTGTACCGAGAGTGAAAAGAAGGGGGCTCTGTATGAGCACTGCCTGATCAGAGTGGCTGGGAAGGGGGACCAATCCCAGAAAACCTACAGGGCAGTTGAGGGCAGGGGAACACCAGAAGACGTGTGCAAGCCAGTCAAGGTAGTGGACCCTAACACGAAGCAAAAAAGGCAATGCCAGCTGGGCGGTGGTGGCGCACGCCTTTAATCCCAGCACTCGGGAGGCAGAGGCAGGCAGATCTCTGTGAGTTCGAGACCAGCCTGGTCTACAAGAGCTAGTTCCAGGACAGGCTCCAAAACCACAGAGAAACCCTGTCTCAAAAAACCAAAAAAAAAGGCAATGCCAGGGTCTCTAGAGAGATCTTGGGAACTGGGGACCAAGTGAGTGGTGTGTGTGTCGTTTCTATGACCAAGGTTAGTACGGGAGTCTGACTTCAGTAGATCAAATGACTGCAAAGCAAGGAAAGAAAGAAACGCCCTGATGATCCTGGGTAGCTTCTGGGAATGCACCTCAGATGAGCGTGATGAGGGCAAGTGGGCTGATGGAGATGCTGGGAGTCGTCAACATGGAGAAATTAAAACTAAGTGTGACTGGGTTATACTGCAGCCAAGCCAGTAATGCAGATGAGAGCCATTGCCTGTGTGGTACAGACAGACTCTTAATTGAAACCAAAAAGACGGATTTGAATAGTTTGTTTCTGCAGTTTAAAGCATTCTTTCACAGCTATGGGAGGTTATGTTATGGTTGTGCCAGAGTTTATTTACACACCCAACCAATACAGTGCATTTGGGTGAACTGACTAAAGTGGCGGGGATCACCATAACGAATAGTGAGTATTTGAAATTGATATTTTAATCCTGACTTAAAGTTTGTACAGTGATGTGTGTATTTCCGTGGAATCTCATTAGCATACAGTTTTAATGAGTCTGTAGATCACCTGAAGGCTCTTTTAAAGCCTCTGCCGCAGAAAGCCAGATTCTAGCATGCTGTAGATGTGCAAAACAAAGTCAGAATATCTAAAATGAGTTCAAGGAAAATCTTCGATACTATAATTTAGTTCTGTACTTACTAAGAGGAATGAGGTATACCTTAAAATAATGTCACTAAGAATACAGATAGAAATGTAAGTGTAGTAAGTCTTAAAATAACCACTCCTGTCTGTGGTGGCATGTCTCAGCCCTGTGGAGGTGTGTACAGTGTTCATGAGTATCCAGGTGTGCTCAGACATGTTCATGTGTGTTCGTGTGTGTTTATGCACAGTTACATGTCCTGTGTTCACGCAGAAGTTTTATTTTTTGGTATGTGAGCACCACCTATTGGTTTCTCATGCACTTGGATTTTTTTTTCTTAAAACCTAATTTAAAAAAAAAAAAAACGAAAAATAATAATCTTTCTAGCTTTCCCTAGAGTTAGTCCAGTGTTTATTTAAAAGTTGGCGGTTTTATGCTGCGGATAATCTACTAGGTAAAAGTGACCAGAATAAGGCCTTAGACTTTTCCCGTGAGATCGTGGCAGCTGTCATGAAGCAGAGACAAAGCAGTGTGTTATTTCAATAAATCTTTATAAGAGAATTACACCCGAAGAAATCAAGTCTTTCTCGGAGCCATCATTCCTTAAAATCAATCTTTTTTCTTGTAAGGGAGGGAATTTACTCTCTGGTGTAGTCAGAGATTACCTCAGACACTGATCTTCTTGCCTCTGCTTCCCAAGTGCTGGGAATGGAGGAGCTCTCCACCATGCCCAGCTCAAAGAGTTTACTAGTAATGAAACTAGCGATGGCAGCCAGTTAATAAATAATCAGTGAGTAACAGTGGCCTTGATTGTGACTGGGCATGAAGGCAGAGCCCTTGGTGTTTGTGCCCTGTATTCTGGGCTGTGAATCTCCATGTCCTGAGATCTTGATCTGACTCTTGGCCAGTGCAGTCTAGTTCCCTCTTAGGTTTGAGTCTTTGCTCTGCAGTAGGACAGACTTTAAAACATCGATGTGGGTTTTCTGCAGACAGTGAGTTGTTCAGTAGACACAAGAATTTACTGTCTAATCTACATGGGAAGTAGAAAAAGACAAGATCTCATGAGTAAATTGGGAACATGGGGATCATGAGAGAGAGGGTAGAAGGGGAGGGGGAAGGAAGGGAGGGAAGCAGATAAAAATGTATAGCTCAATAAAATCAATAAAAGAAAGAGCAAAAAAAAGGATTGACTGTAAGCAGTTTGGCTTGCTTTATTTTGAACACCGTTGATGACATTTCTTTAACTGCATTTTATTTCCTGTCCATCCTTGGCCTAAATTAAGTGGGCATCAACCTCTATTTAAAAGGAAGGATTTTACACACACACACAGAGAGAGAGAGAGAGAGAGAGAGAGAGAGAGAGAGAGAGAGCACACAAGGAATCTTTCTTGTTGAGTGCATCTGTGATGGGAAATTGTCTGTTTGTGAGGATGCAACTAAGACTCCTCACCTACAGATGTAAACACATCAGTAGAAACGGCTCATAGGAAAACAGTCTTTCTGTGTGTGTGTGTGTGTCTGTGTGTGTGTGTGTGTGTGTGTGTGTATACTGGGGTCCTGGTGCATCTGTAGAGTCATTCTCCTTCAGACCACAGCCCTGTGATTATGCGGAGAGTATTAATGCAGTGGCGCAGGGACAGTTTGCAGTGTTTTAATATCTTACCGTCTGTATCCAGTGGCCTACTTCATCAAACACTGCAGTTCCATATTTATGGTTATCTAAAGCTCACTGAAAACAGCTTGATGATCCTAAAGATCTAAGTACATTTACTGAATAGATATTCAACATTTGGTAGCTCACAGTAAAATGAATTTAAAAGATAAACGTGAGAAAAGATCGATGGGGGAATTGATTGATATCTGCACTTAAACCTAAAAATTCTGATGCCCGAGTGATCTAATTGGAGATTTTCCTTGCCTGCCAGTAAGTAAGGATAAGGTTCTTTTTCTAAAGGGGAAGGAAATAAAATACCAGAGTGGAATAGAGGCTTTCTGAGCCGAACCACGTCTTCCTGCATGTGATTTCACATCTGAAGTGTTTGGGTTTTGCTTTTGTTTTTTTAAAGAGATACTGTCTTTTTGTTAGGATGTAGTGATTAGCTAAGGTCGCTTTGGCTGTCTTCCAGCTTGTGGAGAGACTCCAGAACAAATTCGAGCCCCGAGCGGAATAATCACGAGCCCGGGCTGGCCTTCTGAGTACCCCGCCAAGATCAACTGTAGCTGGCTCATACGGGCAAACCCAGGGGAAATCATTACTATAAGGTAATTCTGATCCTTTCACATGGTTGGTCTTTTATTTAGAAATGTAAATGCGGTTTCCAAATATCATTGTCAAAGGTACAGCAATATAAAAATATTTTGCAGAACATAAAATAAGTTATGGTTATCATTTAAAGAGTAAGACAATGACCTAACTAACCTGGTTTTCAGCATTTTCAGGTTTCTGTTGCTCATAGCAAATATGCTGATCTGGAACTCCTGTGGCCTCAGCCTCCAGAGTGCTGGATTCCCTCTTCTGAATCCAGGATAAACACATCATATAAAGTATAATCCACTACACCCAGCTATTGTAACTGCTTCTTAACAAAAGCAGAAATTGCTAAATAGCTTGTTAGGATCGAGAGTGACCTTTAGCAGTGTGTAGACAAATAGAACCCACCAATCAGCTCCAAGATCCAAGCCATGACTTCAGCCTCGTCCATTGTCTCCTCTTCTTTAAAGAAGTTGCAGTACAATTGTCGGTGGACATGCGTGTCCTTATATAACTAAACATGCTATTGAACACATCTTCATTTTTTTTTGCTTTCTTTGGTGTGTAATTGCATGTGTTGCAGGTGTGTTTACCCATGTTTGCACATGTTGAGACCAGAAGCTAACATTGGGTGTATTCCCTTTCTTTTAGAAGGGTCTCTCACTGAGCCTAGACTAGTGGACACGAGCCTATTACCCCCGCCCCGGCCCCTCTGTGCACTAGGCTTACAGACATGTGCCACCATGTCACATGTTCTGGGCATTGTGTTTGCACAGGAAGCACTTCTCTCACAAAGCCATCTCCTCGGCCCCCCTTTTATAATTTAGAAACAAAATAACATAGTTCAAGAATACAGAGTGAGGGCGGAGAGACTGTTCAGTCACCTGCACATGAAAACCCAGGTCTGAAAGCCCGCCAGTCCACTCATTTGACAAACTCCAGTCCCCATGAGAGATCTCATGGTGAGTGGAGTCTGAAGAACGAACACCAGGTGAAGCTGACCTTTGACCACGTGTACACGTATGTGCACATGCCCCCCCCAGGAACATGTGTGTATACTACACACACACCTAGAAAATGATTGAAAACTTATTACTTGTACAACCTACACTAACTTAAAGTGAAATGACTCGAAGTGAGGGCTGCAGGTGCCGCTCAGAGTAAGGGGTTTGCTTGGGCGAAGGTGTGGGCTTGACCCTGACAGACAAGCACAATCGTGAAATACATAGGAATATGGAAGTGCGCTGGGTTTTGTGTGTTTGTTTAATATTTTAAGAGCTGGAACTGACCTTCAACTTGACACGTAGCCAAGGATGACCCAAATTCATAATCTTCTTGCCTCACTTCCTTTTTTTTAACATTTATTTATTATGTATGCGTTGTTCTACCTGCACACATCCCTGCGACAGAGGAGGGCGCCAGATCTCATTTCAGATGGCTGTGAGCCACCACGTGGTTGCTGGGAATTGAACTCAGGACCTCTGGAAAAGCAGTCAATGCTCTTAACCACTGAGCCATCTCTCCAGCTCCCTGCCTTAGCTTCCTTCAGAAACAGATGTTCAAACAGTTGAATTCAAGTGGGGAAGAATGATGTAGACTATGCGAGTGAGAGCTCCCTGCAGAGACTTTAGAGATGGAGGCATCAGCCACTTCTCCTTCACTCTTCTCCCTCAGCCCTTAGACAGAAAATATGAGTCAAAGCCGGGGTCTGCCTGTTTTGCTTAGGAAGGCTGTGAAAAAGCCGCTCGTAGCCATTGGTCGCACCCCAGCAAACATGGATCACTTTGCCACATACGGACTTCATGGGAGAATCTGTGGGTGTGTGAGCCACCACTTGAGACCAGTTGTTAAAAAAGAAACCTGGATAAGGAACACAGAGGAGAGGAGGAGGAAGGGAGAGAGGTCCATCCAAAGAGCCTCCCACAAAGTAAGCCCACACCCCAATCTCCAGACTGTATGAAAAAAAGTAAGTGCTAAGATAAACAGCCAACATAATCCACCTGTAACACAGCTACCGAGATATTGTAATGTTTAGGATATCAGGACTTTCTTTTTAACCTTTTTGTCCTCTCAGTTCTTGGTAGTCTGGTCAAACCAATGAACTAATTCCAAGAATGTTTCTTAATTTATAAAACACATCATATTACAAAGTATAATCGCATTAAAACATAACTGCTGGGTATATCTGAACATTTATAATATATTTTTATTGGCATGTTCATGAAAACAAATCACAGTTCTAATAGCTTCTGGTGTAAATGGTATCTTTAGAAAGTTAAAAACTTAGATGTAATGTGAAAATCCCACTTGTAAGAGAGAGGGGCGTGCACACAGGGATCTCGGGAAGTGTGGTATGTGATGCTGGCAGGGCCGGGACGAGCACAGCCTGCACAGAGAGAACGCAGTTAGTGCCCTTGTCGCCTGGCCTGAAGCAGAGCAGAGAGATAAAGTCGCGTTTTCGTTTGTTAGGGAGCCATGTCCAGATGCGGGAAGCAGAATTAGATTCTCATTTCTCCCAAGCAGTGGCTGCTGCCCTGTTCTTGTTTGACTTTTTTCCCACTTTCTTGAGCCCGTATTTTAGGAACAACATGATAATGGTTAATTATAAAGTGATTTATATGAAAGATTATTCCCAAACTCGAGGGCCAGTCACAGCACATGTTACTCTTGTTTGTTGCCCCTTCTTCTCCTTCCCCATCCTCTCTCTGGAAACTTAGCTGGAGCTGCCTTGAAGAAGTGGGTGACCTAGCCTAACTGAAGAGAGAGGAGTTTCTGTAGGGCACCTCCGCCATGCTTGAATTGGTGACTCAAGCAGGAAGAACTGCAGGAGGTCAGGATCCGAAAGGGTTTCCCTGGATACAGACAAGGAGCCTGTGCTGTCAGCTGGCCTTCAGCAGGGTTCTGGAATCTGCTGTTACCTTATGAACCTGAGGGAGCGATGCAGGCACAAGGCCCTAGCAGCTGGCGTGTGATGGCTGACAGTGTGGCTGTCTGCTGCTGCGGACATCTTCCATTATGATGTCTTCCGTTACGTCTCATTTTTATGAACATTCTTGTCAAATTATTTTAAAGCCTCTTCCAACGTTCTCTTCTTTTAGTTTTCAGGACTTTGATATCCAGGGATCCAGAAGGTGTAGTTTGGACTGGTTAACAATAGAAACATACAAGAATATTGAAAGTTACAGAGCTTGTGGGTCCACAGTCCCGCCTCCATATATCTCCTCACAAGACCACGTTTGGATCCGGTTCCATTCGGATGACAGCGTGTCCAGGAAAGGCTTCAGACTGGCGTATTTTTCAGGTGTGGTGTTAACTGCTCTTCACTTTTACTTGTTTTCTGAACACTGTTTAATCATGTGTCGGCCCTCAACGATTGGAAGCTGAAGTCAGCTGCCCTCAGATTGAGTATCCAATTCGGTGTTTCTGCAACCATAATAAGCTGTCTAATTTCATAAACTAGGGTCTGTCTTTTAAAACATCCTAAATATATTTGTCTTGAAAGCGTGCTTTTCTCTAAGCTTTTGCCCTTATTGCAGAGATCTCATGAGAGTGTATTTTCTGGTGTGTGAATTACTTCTCATTACATCTAAAGCAAAAGACAGCCCCCTCCCACCAGCACAGTTCACAGTCTCCGGGTTTTTGATGTTTCTTTTCCTAAACCACTCTCCAACATGAGCAGGTCACCACATGTGGAAAGTTTAGAGCACTGGGTGCCTTTGCCACGTTCACGCAGCCTGGAGGGCTCCTGCCGCCTCCTCATCCATACGTAGGTTGTTAGTGGACAGGCAACAACGGTTCAGCCTGCCGAATCTGCTAGCATGGGAATCTGCTAGGGTCTGGTTCATTTCTGTTGCTCTTGTGGAATATTTAACACGGCATACTGAAATAATTAGAATTCCCTAAGCACTTCTTCCCCCGTCCTTTATGAGCAATTCTCCAAACTTCCCAGACTTCTACCCTCCCGGAAGCGGAACTGTACCCGGCAATAGGCACTAGTGATCGTCGGAAAGTCACTCCGTGAACTGTTTGCAATTGTGTTAAAAATAAACTGTAAAATGGAAGCATTTCATCATGATTACATGGAGCATGAGCAACTTAAAGTTAAGATGGCAGTTTATGAAAAGCAAGTCGAAACTGTAAAACACTGCAAGTGCGCATAGCAAAATGCTGCTTTGTTTGAGGACAGAGGAAGAGCGAGAGGAGAGTGTGAAAGATTATTTGCAAAGTGCTGGCCTGGACGGTTTTTCTTCCTTCAAACGTGTGTCCTGTTTTAGTGATGTTCATAAAATGTTAAGCTCTTAGGCAGTATATCCTTTGGCCCGTGTGTCTTACGTCATTCTCTCAGTGTTCTGTAGTGAAATAGCATCTACAAAGTAGAACCGATCCCTTCTGTCGTTAGGGAAACAAGCAAGGAGCAAACAGTTAACAGATGCAATTGCCGGGTGTGTGGTGCTGGTGCCGATGTCTCACCAGGACGTTAACACACTTTCCACGGGGTTTTAAGCCCTATCGCTCGAGCTTAGTCATCATCATTATATAAATTATGCCTGTCTTCTGTATTGTGGCTGGGTCTGATTTTCCTCTTCCCTCGCCGTTTCCCTTCCCCCACATTCTCCCAGGGAAATCTGAGGAGCCAAACTGTGCCTGTGATCAGTTCCGCTGTGGTAATGGGAAGTGCATTCCAGAAGCCTGGAAATGTAACAGCATGGACGAGTGTGGAGATAGTTCTGACGAGGAGGTGTGCGCCAAAGGCGCCAACCCCCCAACTGCGGCTGCTTTCCAGCCCTGCGCCTACAACCAGTTCCAGTGTCTGTCCCGCTTCACCAAAGTCTACACTTGCCTCCCCGAGTCCTTAAAGTGTGACGGGAACATTGACTGCCTGGACCTGGGGGACGAGATAGACTGCGACGTGCCGACGTGTGGACAGTGGCTAAAATACTTCTATGGCACTTTCAACTCTCCCAACTACCCAGACTTCTACCCTCCCGGGAGTAACTGCACCTGGCTGATAGACACTGGTGATCACCGGAAGGTCATTCTCCGCTTCACGGACTTTAAACTTGATGGTACTGGTTACGGTGACTATGTCAAAATATATGACGGGCTGGAGGAGAACCCTCGAAAGCTCCTGCGCGTGCTCACTGCTTTCGATTCTCACGCTCCTCTCACCATCGTTTCTTCCTCAGGACAGATAAGGGTGCACTTCTGTGCCGACAAAGTAAATGCGGCAAGGGGCTTTAACGCTACTTACCAAGTAGACGGCTTCTGTCTGCCGTGGGAGATACCCTGCGGTGGGAACTGGGGGTGTTACACGGAGCAGCAGCGGTGCGATGGCTATTGGCACTGCCCGAACGGGAGGGATGAAATCAACTGTACCATGTGCCAAAAGGAAGAATTCCCGTGTTCTCGAAATGGTGTCTGCTACCCTCGCTCTGACCGCTGCAACTACCAAAATCATTGCCCGAATGGATCCGATGAAAAAAACTGCTTCTTTTGCCAGCCAGGGAATTTTCACTGTAAAAACAACCGCTGTGTGTTTGAAAGCTGGGTGTGCGACTCCCAGGACGACTGCGGTGATGGCAGCGATGAGGAGAACTGCCCGGTTATCGTGCCCACCAGGGTCATAACTGCCGCCGTCATCGGGAGCCTCATCTGTGGCCTGCTCCTCGTCATTGCGCTGGGCTGCACTTGCAAGCTCTATTCTCTGAGGATGTTTGAACGCAGGTCAGTACCAAGTTTGTGGTTTCTACAGTAAACACGTGTCCCTGGGAGTGGTGTGTGTGTGTGTGTGTGTGGCTGGGTTGTTAAAACGCTTGCCATGCAAAATGAGGAGCTGCATTAACCCACAGAATTAAACGTGGTAGTGAACACGTGTGATTCCAGTGCCAGTAGAGACACGAGGATCCCTGGGGTTTGAATACCAGCCCGCCTAATGAGCAAACTCTGGGTTTCTGTGAGAGGCCTTGCCTCTGTAAACAAGGTGGATGGTTACTGACACCTGAGCTTGGCCTCTGGCCTCCACAGGAGCTTACTCTCACATGCGCACATGCATGATTTAAAAGTGTGGCCCAGATGTTTGCCATAAGTCCTTTGAATGTGCTTTAGAGATGTATAAATGTTTAGAATATATAAAATTAGGATGAAAAGCCCAATAGTCAAGGATAAATATAGTACAAATAATATTTAGTTTTATGAGATAAGAAATATATTTACTAGGTTACTGTCTGGAGGAGATTTTGCAAACTGTTATTCTCAGTTACAGTTTTATCTTGTCTTTATAAATATGCAATAATTCCACATATCAGAACCTCCAGTGTTTATAGCTTCCTACAAGTGAGGAGAAAATAAATGAGCCATAGTTTCACCAGGCAGGCTCACAATAAGAGGAGAGCGGTGAGTCAACCGTGTAACTGAGTGAGCACCCTCATGGTGGCGGCATGTGGAAGCCCTCGCTCCAGAGGTGCCTGTTGCAATATGAGAGCAGGATGTGGAGAAGAGATGCCGAGGGAGGGGGCTTCTCTGCAGACGTGTGTAGAGATTAAAATAAAAGCCTTGCTCCAAGAATAAACACCTAATTCACTGGGTCTGGAGCCTTGGAAACATGCAGTGGACTAGCAGCACAGAGAGGGAAACTCGAGGCCTGGCCGTGTGCAGTTCAGTGAGAGATAGGATCTCGGCTGAGCCCCAAGGAGGCTGGACTCTAGGGAGAGCAGCTTCCAGCGTGGTTGAAGATAAACTGAAAGAAGTTAATGGCAGAGACGGCTCCCAGGAGGCTACTGTGGGGACGGCTGCTTCAGTTCTAACAGTTACAGATTATCAGTTAACAGAGAGCTAAAGGTCACAGCTGGTGCGCAGGTGCACAGGGCCCCGATGGAGCTGCTGCATCTTCCCTTGCAGCAAATGCAGATACCTGAAAACCTTGACCATACTCCGGCAATGGTGTAACACGGTGCAGAGTCGGGCCTCCAGTTCCATCCGGCTGCTGCCGGCAGTAGACTGGGGGCTCATTTCACTCCGACCTGAAAAAAACGATGTGTGAGACTTGATGGCTACGGTGTCTTCTGACGCCTTTCAACAGTTGTCTCCTAGACTAGGGCTTGGGGTTTTGACATCTGTTATCGTGTACCCTTTACAGAGCTTTCCAGTCTGCTAGAACACAGTCACCTAGGTTCTTGCTAGCATGAAGCTCCTCTGGACACTCCGCTCTCCTCAGCCTTGCTGAGGGCAGCCTATTCCCAGATAGGAGCGGTTCGTTGAGTCAGTTGGCTGAGAGCCAGCTGGTCTTCAGCACTGATGGGAAACACTGATGCGCGCCTTCTTTTGACCCCTTTATTCCCCTTTACAAAGGTCGTTTGAGACCCAGCTGTCCCGAGTGGAAGCGGAACTGCTGCGAAGAGAAGCCCCTCCCTCCTATGGACAGTTGATCGCTCAGGGCTTAATCCCACCAGTGGAGGATTTTCCCGTTTGTTCACCTAATCAGGTATAATTCGGATTTTAATGCTTTGTCATTTAATGCTTTTAAAGTTTCTATGTAGTAAAACAGGAACCCTTAGCTTTAGGAATTTTCAGTCAAGCAAATATTAAATATATGGAGAAATGAATTTATAAATTTTTATTATATTTTAAACAGAATCTATAAAATTCTAATTCTTATTATTATGATATGATTGTTCTTAGATATTTTTCTTTTTATAATGAGTACACTGAAATTTAAAATTTTCCAATTGAACTGAACACTTAGAGATTTAAGAACGAATACTTAATACTAACAATACTAACAATGTTCTTAACCAGTTTTAAGTGAAAGTAACTGGAAAAGTTCTTTGCTCCTCATTTGAGGGAGAACTTCTGGCTGAATTTTGCACTGTTTAAAAATTTGGTCCACTATCTTTGGGTTGTAATTCATGTTTCTTGATTCTTCAAATTTCTCAGTAAGTTTTTTTTAAATATACCACGGTTCACTTTAGTCAGGATTTATATGCATTTAGATTTTAAATGTGTTCACAAGTGTCTTTAAAAATGATGCTCAGACTTAGAACTGAAAAAATAGTATTTTCCCAGTGATCTAACCCTTTAAATACAGAACGCCCTTTCACTTCTGGCATTGCCACCTTACTTGAGTGTTCAGCAGATCCTTGGTCAGAATTTGTAGGTTTTGAACATTTTTCCAGGTGTAATTTATAATTCAGAATTTATACTGGTCAAAATTTAGGGAGTAAAATGGAAAAAAAACTATAGTGTCTTTATATTGTTGACCCTGCCGCAGTCAGAGCTTCTTTGAAGGTAGGTGAGGGACGTGGTTGACTCTCCACATCCTCCCATCCTCCTCCCCGCTGTGCCTACAAAGCCACAGACCCTGGGACTGCTCACCGCTGGGACCATTTGCAAGTTCAGGGGCTTCCCCAGCTCCCTCTGGTTTTCTAGCTCAGTAAGAGGATTTGAAAGGCTCACTGGGCGCTGTTTGTCCATGAGATTGCCATGATTCTGTTCTGTGATTGAAACAGACTGAGGGAAAGTGCAGGGCAGAGTTCAGGCAGCCCAGCTGACGGCATTGCTGTTTGCCCCTGTGCGACAGTATTGTGTGTTTGTTACCAACGAAGGACACTCCCCTGGGCCCCCATCCAGACACACTAGTCACCACACACTAGTATGTGGCTAATCTAAACTAATCTAAGTCTGTAGCCCTCCCTGCAGCCGCCACCCCGCCCTGACTCTCCAGAGCCCCACCCTAAGTCACATCATGGTAGCTGCCAGCCAGTCTCCAGGGAGACGCCCCTTTCTGTCGCCATGACACTCCAGAAGCCAAGTCAGAGGCCTCCAGGAGGGCTGAGTTCTTTGTTCCTCATTGCTCCGTTCTCTAGAGTTCGTGAAAGAATTCTGTTTAAACATTTTAAATGAAATAGTCCTTGAACAGTAAACTAGGCTTTGTTTAATAAAACCAAACTCTCAAGTTTTCTGGCAACAAATTATCAACTTCGCACAAGTTTTTAAAAGAAAATAAGTTTGTAATTTGCCATCTAGTATAAAATAAGAAATGTTTTCGGGGAGTGCCTGCCGCTTCAGTCCAAGCTCTAGGCTCCCATCCACCTGACTCCCATGAAGTGTCCTGTAGAGTCCAGGTTACACTGGCAGCCTTGTGAGCAGGCTTCTGACCAGGTGGAGAATGACTCCTGACTGGCAGAGGTCAGAGTTGGGGTCAAGTGTGCTGAGGGCCTGCCCGCCTCTGCTCCCCGCTGTGCGGATAACCTGCCCCTCTTGACTGTGGCTTGAATACTAGGTCTGCGGAGAAGTTCTTTCTAAGTTTAACTACTGTTCGTTTTTATTGTGTAGTTAGATGCTTCTTAACTGGTGGAAAACTTACACATTTTGTACTGAAAGTCCATGTGTGCTGTTAGGCAAATGTATTGTCCTAAAGCTAGGCTAGGAAATGCTCCCTGATGGTGGCCTCTTAGCATTTGCTGAACTGTTTTCAGACTATACAGGCATAATGTGTGAGCAGGACGAACACGGGTGGAGAGCGGAAGCTAGCGTGTCTCCCCCATTCTCTTCCTTCTGGGCCCTGGCAGGGTAGACCGTTGTGTAAGGAGTGTGTCGGCTAGCCTTTGCCAAGATAGGTAGGATTTTAAGTGCTGGATCCAGGATCATTAAAGCTGTATTTGCTCCAACTCCATAACCACCAGGTGGAGCTTAAACACTACTCAAGTGCTGCATGTTTAAAGATAATCTAACACTATCATCTAGAACAAAAGAATCTATCTTTTAATTACATTTATTTACTGTTGTGTCTGGAAGAGGGTGCACGCTTGCTATGATGCCATCTGTGGTGGTCAGAGGACAACTTTGCCTGGGTCCCTTGGGCTCCAGGTTCAAACTCGGGTGCCAGGCATGGGGCTCATGCCTTCACTGGATGGGCCGTCTTGCTGACCCCAGGCGTGGGGCTCATGCCTTCACCGGATGGGCCGTCTTGCTGGCCCCTAGGTTTCTTTTAGTTGAGCAAGATACTTTTATTATGTGCAATTAATTTGTGAAGCATTTCATATTTTAAAGTCTGTATTTTTTTTAAATTATCCATTTTTAAAACTAATATGGTTTAATCCTAAACTGAAAACTAAGCTAATTGTTAAAATTGAGGAGTCCAAATGTATACTTTTGATTTCTAGTCTCTCTTACAAGCGTGCTCAGTCCTTTATTTGTGGCCGTGTAACTGGATCCTCAGTATTCATTGGCTCGGTCTGGAAACCAGCTCTGAAATGCCATTCCCACATGGACAGGACAGTTTAGCCTGGTAAAGCAAGGCTAACTTATTAACTTATTTAAGAGGGTAAAAGATCGTAAACATAAAATGATGCCAGGTCACTTAGTGAAATATGCTAGAGATTTATCAGTCTTCTGGTTGTAAATGTATTTATCTTCCTACACTTGGTACAATTTTAGGATTGGATTCTTATTGACGTTTGAAATAAAATAACTTAGAATTGGCATAACTATTACTGTAAAGTTGAGATTGAAGTCAGGTTAGAGCCGAGGGGATTTACTTCATCCTCCAACCCTGAAACAGTGGCCAAAGAACACTCTTCATCTTGACACTTCGTTATTGATGGTCTTACTTTTCCCCCTCTTAATTTTTTGCAGGCTTCGGTTTTAGAAAACCTGAGGCTAGCTGTCCGGTCTCAGCTGGGATTCACGTCAATCAGGCTTCCTATGAGCGGCAGATCTAGCAGCATTTGGAATCGTATTTTTAACTTTGCAAGATCACGGCATTCGGGATCGTTAGCTTTGGTGTCAGCAGATGGAGACGAGGTTGTTCCGAGTCAGAATAGCAGCAGAGAAACGGAAAGGAGTCACCTTCACAGAAGCCTGTTTTCCGTGGAGTCTGACGACACAGACACAGAAAGCGAGAGAAGGGATACGCCGGGAGCGTCTGGTGGAGTGGCTGCGCCGTTGCCCCAGAAAGTCCCTCCCACGACAGCCGTGGAAACCACCGTGGGAACGGGTGGGAATTCCTCAACTCAGAGCACCCGAGGTGGCCATGCAGACGGAAGGGATGTGTCAGGTGTGGAAGCTCCTAGTGTGAGCCCAGCCCGCCACCAGCTCACAAGTGCGTTAAGTCGTATGACTCAGGGCCTGCGCTGGGTACGTTTTACATTAGGTCGGTCGAGCTCCACAAATCAGAACCAGAGTCCTTTGAGACAGCTTGATAATGGGGCGAGTGGAAGAGAAGACGACGATGATGTTGAAATGCTAATTCCAGTTTCTGACGGAGCTTCAGACATTGACGCCAGTGACTGCTCCCGACCCCTCCTTGATCTGGCCTCAGACCAAGTACAAGGGCTTAGACAGCCTTCCAGTGCCGCGAACCCTGGAGTCAGAACCGGTAACCGCGATGGCCCCTGCGAGCGCTGTGGCATCGTGCACACCGCCCAGATCCCAGACACTTGCTTAGAAGCAACGATGAAGAGCGAAACGAGTGACGACGAGGCTTTGCTGCTGTGTTAGGATGGCGCACCAGAGAGACTGTGCGAGCTGGAGCAATATCCGTTCATTGTTTTGTATCTTCACAATTAAACTAGTTTTAGTTTAAAATGAAAAGTTGCAGGGTGATTTTTTTTTATTATTATTATTATATTTAGCCTGCATGGTTAAATTAAACACCGTGTAACTCTGTGAGCTGGAGTTCACTGGGTTAGCAGCTAACAATGCATTGTGTATTGGTACTCCAGTCACGAGCTGCCATTTGTTGTTACTTGTTTTGTTTTAGATCCTGGTACTTTAGTTTAATAGTAGAAATATGGCTGCTTTAATTCCCAGTCTCTTTATCTATCTTATGTTAAAAGATTTGTTTATACAAAATAGTACCTTCTTTTAATTGAATCTTTTATGCTCTTTGACACTATGTAATTTATTATACTAGATGCTAAGGTTATTAATGTACAAAAAAAAAAAGAAAACCCTTGCAATCACCTCTTTATTTGCATAACATTGTCTGCTACTGGATTTCATCATATGGACCTGTCAAAGGGAAAAGATTTTCCTCTTACATTTAACACACAATGGTGTAAAATTTGCGTAGAGTTAGATAAATTACTGTCAGAAAACAAACTTTTATAGATTTTCTAATGCTGACTTTAATACTCTCACATGGTACAGACCAAATGGTAAAATCCCAAGATATTTCTGTTTTCATCTTGATGTAGGGACAGAATTAAGCGGATGAAGATATTCTACTATGCATTAAACTTTGAACTTTATAAACTGTATACAGACATTGTACATGCTAAGTTCCACCTGGTAATGTCTCTCCAGTACAGGGGTGTGCGTGAGTTGGGGAACTTTATAAACTGTGTACAGACATTGTACATGCTAAGTTCCACCTGGTAATGTCTCTCCAGCACAGGGGTGTGCGTGAGTTGGACCCTCGGGCTTTGCACTGGAGCCCTACAAAGGTCTCAGATGAGCTTGGTGTCCAGCCACTACCACTTTAGATGCTATCCTTTGCTACCACAGTGACTATATATTTCCACAGCTTTGGGGGTGGGGGACCATTTTTATTACAACTTGAACTTGCTTTGCTGGTTTCATATTTATTTGTTGTATTTAAAAACTGCATTATTGTAAGAATGATTTTTTTCCAGTATGTTTTATTATTGGGGTTGGGAGGGGAGTCACCACTGTAATCCTGAAAAGCAAATTAAGTTGTTCAGATTGCCCCCTCCTTAAGTAGAGTGAATTACAAAACCCCATTTACTATTTTTTTTTAGTGTCAATTCTTGTTTATTTATTCTTTAGCTGTCTGTTTTAGTAGCTTAATGATTGGGTATGAAGATGTGTTTGTGTGTGATTATTGCTATTTATTACATTTTGAATACTTTGCTGAATGTCATTTTAAAGCATGTTTGAGGTCTTGTGTATCTGTCCTGTTATGCCGTCAGGAATACCTGACTAAAATGTTTTAATATGTATCAAAAATTAAAATAATTTTTTTTATTGCCTTGGGGTACTTTTTAAAATCAAAGTTGTTCCTTACTTTTGTTGACTTTCAGTTCATTTGCCAAGTCAGGCCGCATATAATACAGCTGAAGCCATGAAAGGAGCGAGTCACCAGAGATAAGGTATTCCAGTCAAATTTCCCTAGGGCAGGAGCAATTCCCCTTTAAGAAAGCCGCCTCCTGCTTAATAAATCTTGTCCAGTCTGCTGATGCAAGAGATTCAACATAGCAAATTAACCTTTCGGTCCTAATGATGCTGCTAGTAGCCGGAACTTTGGGGTTGGTTTCCTGAATTTTGCTTCAGGTTTGGTTTGGTTTGGTTTGGTTTGTGGTTCTGAAGATCAAGCCTTGTCCATGCTGATGACATATGTTTTAATTTATTTTTAATTGGCTTGTATAACTTCCTGGTTCAAGAAGTAAAAATAAGTCTCCCTCCTACCCTGACACCCATCCTTTAGTTCTGTTTAAACAGATACACACCAGCACCAGTGTCTTGTACATCTCTCCAAAAACACCATATGCTGTCCATACAGTACCGATCTGTGTATTCCCTCCAAAGAGCATACTGTAGATCGCCCTTGTGGACATCCTGTGCCCTGTCTCTTGTACAGGTACTTCATTAGAGTTGGAATACACAAGGCTAGATGTCTTTTATTTGATTGTTTTAACCTTTAAGTCAGTGATTCCTCCTAAATTTAGGGTTCAAAACTGATCCCCCTCCCCAAGGCAACTGCCTTCTTTCCCCACAGCTACTAATCATTGTCTCTTAACTAGTTTGAAACAGAACTCTCACAAAGAATAGCTCCACTTGTCTAGACTCTTCTCTGCAGTTGGTCTGCCTGCCTTTCTGTACCAGTACTAACTACATTGTTTTTGACAACCACCATTTTAAAGCATAGGTATTCCTCTTCCCTCCGCTCTTCTCTCCTCCCGCTCCCCCTCCTCTTCCTCCAAGCGTCAAACCAGAGGATTGCTGTGAAAGGAGCGGCGGGGCAGCGTCCCGCCACCCGGTTAGCTTTACCCGGAATAATTACACGGAAACTGTATTCTTTTAAACACTGCCTGGCCCATTAGTTCCAGCCTCTTATTGGCTAGCTCTTACATATTGATCTAACCCATTTCTAATATTCTGTGTAGCACCACGAGCTGGCTTACCAGGAAAGATCTTAACCTGCGTCTGTCTGGAATGGGAGAATCATGGTGACTGCCTGACTCAGCTTCTTTCTCCCAGCATCTGTTCTGTTTACTCTGCCTATCTAAATTCTACCCTATCAGAGGCCTAGCAGTTTCTTTATTAATTAGCCAATGAAAGCAACAGATAGAAAGATGACCCTCCTCCATCAGAGGATGGTGATGGACAGCCTTCCCTGGATGGCTCTTTTGTGATCGTCGCTGTCATTTTGCTCTTTCCTTTGTGCCAGTGCGTGAGCCACCTGCACAGTGTTCTCATTTCTTTAAAAAAAAAAAAAAAATTAAGCCGGGTGGTGGTGGCGCACGCCTTTAATCTCAGCACTTGGGAGGCAGAGGCAGTCGGATCTCTGTGAGTTCGAGACCAGCCTGGTCTACAAGAGCTAGTTCCAGGACAGGCTCCAAAACCACAGAGAAACCCTGTCTCGAAAAACAAAAAACAAAAAAAAAAAAAAAAAAAAAAATTAAATTTGAGAATTTCCTATGTACAGTTCAATTATCTTTGCTTATTTTTTCTCTTTACTGTTTTTCCTTGGCAATTTTAATTTGTAATTAACTTAAATTCAACATCATTGTGTTAAATTATTTATCTAAATTAGTGCCTTGTCAAAAAAATGGCATCCGTTTACTTAAGTCTTTGTGTTGGGTCTTTCTGATGTATTTTGCAATTTACTTTACAGGAGCCTTTTGTTAAGAATTCTTTACAGATTTTATCAGGTTTTGTTGGCGGTATTCATGGCATCCTTTCCTCCCCCCCCCCCCCCCCCCCCCCCCCCCCGTCTCACACACTGCCCGACGATCTGATAGGTCAGTCTCCTGCCAGCCCCAGTCTTCCTTTTCTCATAGTGTGTGCGCGCGCGCGTTTCAGCTACAGGATCTTTTGGTATACAAACATTGATAAGCAATTTTTGTATCGCTTTACACATGTCTGTGTGCTAACTGATAACTGGCTTGTATCTCTGAAATAACGTTAAATAGCAGGCTAGCCTGAGCTTGGTTTAGAGAGAGTTGATCCTACTGAAGTGTCCCTGGAGCCTGATTTTAAGCCAGTTTCCAGGAATGCATGCTGAACTTTATCACATGCCCCTTGTTTGACATCCAGCGGAGAAGCAAGTCCAGTTCTTCCGCTTCAGGCCGAAAGGGAGTCTTGTAGGATTGTAGTGTAGTCTTAAAACATCCTTGCATCCTGGGTGAATTACTTCATCCGAGTCGTGGTACTTGCCTTTAGTCGCTGCTACTCAGGAAGCCAAGTTCCAGGACGGGCCCTAAGTTTGAGTCAGCCAGAGCAACATAACAGAATTCTGCCCTTAAAAGGCTGTGGGGAGTATACATTAGCAAGTTGACTTTTTTTGTGTGCTATGTCTTGTGTGTCTGTTCTGTGACATGGTTTGCTTTTTAATTAGTTGATTCCCACTTTGATAAATTTCTCACTTTTTGCCTTAGTTAGTTTGATGCTCTTCCCTAATTCCATGATTTAATAATTCATTTTATTTATTTATTTATTTTGGTTTTTTGAGACAGGGTTTCTCTTTGTAGCTTTGGTGACTGTCCTGGAACTAGCTCTTGTAGACCAGGCTGGCCTTAAACTCACAGAGATCCGCCTGTCCTCTGCCTCCAGAGTGCTGAGATTAAAGGCATGTGCCACCACTGCCCGATTTATTTTTTTTAATTTTAAAATACATTTTAATTAAACTATATCAGTCACCCCTTTCTCTTTCCTCCCTTTTGCCCCTCCTATGCCTCCAGTTCTAAAACTGAATCCTGATTTTATTTGATCATTATAGTTACAGTTAGATACAAACACATAAGCTCAGGCCTGAACTCATCTCTGAGCGCCTCTCAGGCTGGGATCTTAGAAGAGCCAGTGTAGCCATCGTTGATAGGAACCAGATGCCAGCTAGTTTTGGGGATAGGAACCAGATGCCAGCTAGTTTTGGGGATGGCAATATTGTACTACTCGGCTCTCCCAGTCCTTAAGGAAGGCCTTGTTTCTCTTTAGCCTGAAAGTATTTCCAAAGATTCCATTTCTGTCTTTGCTTTACTTTTTCCAGGTAGTAGGGTTTTTGACAGAATTGGGGTATTTTGTTGTTTGTTTATTTCGTCTCATGAATTTTCATCCTTTAAGATGCCAAAAACAATGTAATAATCTTTGGCCTTATGACATGGGCCAGTCCCTAAATGTGTGAATCCCATGTTCGCATCATCACAGAGCATTCTGGGAGCCCTTTCTGCTGCCTCTTCCTTATGGGATAGAATTTTCTTCTCTCTCTTTGTCTCTCTCTCTCTGTGTCTCTCTCTTTCTCAGTTGTTCGTTTTTAATTCTTTGAAGTTTCGTTTTGTATTCCAAGCACAGCTCTCCCCTCCTACTTCTCCTCACACCCTCCTTTGCCTCTCCTCCCCCAGCCCACCTCCTACCTCTCCTCGCACCCTCCTCTGCCTCCCCTCTCCCAGCCCACCTACCATTCACTCCTCCCAACCAGTCAGGGCTCCAGTGAGGAGTCAACAAAGTCTGGCACCTTAAATTGGGGCAGGACCAAGCACCTCCCCCTTGGATTAAGGCTGAACATGGCTTCCCACCATAGGAAACAGGCTCCAACAAGCTAACTCATTCACCAGGAATAGATCCTGGCCCTACTTCCTGGTCCCCATCAGTTAAAACTTCACCACTGTCTCCCACATGTGGAGGGCCTAGTTCAGTCCCATGGAGGCTCCACAGTTGTCAGTCTAGAGTTTGTGAGTTTCCACAGGCTTCAACTGTCTCTGTAGATTTCTCCAGCATGATCTTGACCTCCCTTGCTCATATATTCCCTCCTGGGATAGAGTTTTCAAAACAAATTAACCCATTTTTAAGTGCCTGTCATTGCCGAGTCTTTCACAGTCCTTTGACACATGAAACACTATTTATTGTAGCAATGACGGCAGGACTGAAATCTAACCTCACTCATGCCTTAACTACTGAAAGATGAATCACACGTGAAGTAAATTTATCAGCTGAGAGAAGCTCTGGTCCCAGTTCATCATGACGAAGGCTCACCCTCATACGTGATCAGCGCCACCTCATGAGATTATTGTGAGGAACAGGCATTTTTAAAGGCCCCGGTCCGTCTATGTGGCTGATTGTCCCAAACAGTCTATTTAAAATGACTACAATCTGGCTGGGGAATTCCCTGCTGGCTACTGGCTGCTGGCTGCTGGCTGGGAGCTCAGAGAGCCTGGGGTCCTGCAGGGAAGTCTGTTCCAGGGTCTGTGTGTGCTTCCTTCCAGCATGGAATCTAGAATGAGCTGGAATAAACCTCTACAGAAGCTGCAGACTTCTTAGGACCGAGTTATAGATCTGGAATATTCTGCAACGTTCACTTTTTTAAATCACTAAGGCCAGCCCAGCAATTCAATAGGGAAAGAAGTCAACTCCACAATCAATAATAGAAACAGCAAAGGGTTCGTGACATCTATCTACCTCACATACTGATACATCAGAACATTGAAATGAAATTATAGTCTTTAAGTAAAAGGTTTTATTGTCCTCAAAAGAAACTTATTTGTTAAAAGACTATCAAATCTGCTCCACTCTCATCGGCCAAGTGTATTGATTGTATCCTGTATTTGTTTAATTACTTTAATTTTAAAAACAGCATTGGATAGGGATGTTGCTAAGTGTGGCGATTTGAGTAAAAATGCCCCCCTTAGACTCACCTGTTTGAATACTTGGCCCATAGGGAATGGCACTACTAGGAGGTGTGGCCTTGTTGGTGGAAGTGTGTCCTTGTGTAGGTGGGCTTTGAGGTCTTATATGCTCAAGCTAGGGCTGATGGGACAGTCTTCACTTCTGCTACCTACAGATCAAGAACTGTGTCAGCCCCTTCTCCCGCGCCATGTTTGCCTGCATGTCACCACAATTGCTGTCGTGATGGTAACGACTGAACCTCTGACCTGTAAGGCAGCACCAGTTAAATGTTTTCCAAGAGCTGCCTTGGTGTGTCTTCACAGCCAGAGAGACCCTAAGACACTAAGTGTCCTAAGATTTGCCTAGCATGTGTGAGGTCCTGGATTTGAGTCCCCACCATGCAACTTGAGAGAAACACTTTTTGGCATTTTGTAAATATGAATGATGCACAGTTATTTTTTTCAATTATTTTTAAAATAATTTCTGTCTCTACGTGATGTTTTAGAATTTATTAGAAGCAACAATATAGTAGTTAAAAGCCCAGAACTGAATTGCCTGAATTATAATCTTTTCCTTCTCCTTACAACCTAGCAGGACACTTCACCACAGAGAACATGTTGGGTTCTTGCCAAAGGCATTTTCTGCATCTATCGAGATGATGGCATGGGGTTTTTTTGTTTAAGCCCATCTGTATGAATTTATTAGAGCTATCAGCCTTATCCACCCACACATCAGCATGGGCATCAGCAAGTGATTTTGTCATTGGGATCAGATAGACGATAACTGTAGAACCCAAATTAGTTCCTCCTGAGCTATATTTTCACTTATAGACCGATAGATTGGTTTCCTGTTTAGATCTGAATAGGCGCATAATGCAAGTTTCTGTTTTGTTAAGAAGATTAGAAACCAGACACTTCACAATCAATAGGAAGTCTCTGCTAAGGGAGAAGGAGCAGTAGGTATTAGCAAGGACGTGGACTTAAAGGCTTCACATCCTCCTGGAGGGGATGGAAAGTCACGCCTCTGCTATGTAAATACAGTCTGAAAGTGCCTCACAAACAAACAAAGCCACCACACGAGCCAGAAATACTATTCCTAGAAACAACCGAAAACAGGTCCGCGCAAAAATGTGCCTACAAGTGTTCAGACCACCGTTATTTCTAACAGGAAAAAGTGGAAAATGTAAAACCTCATTAGCTCCATAAATGAATAAACATGACCAAAAAGCCCCACAAATGTGTGGGGTTCCATTGATATGAAACATTGGGAAGGAGCAGATTTATAAGGATACAAAGTTGCTAAGTGTTTGCTTAGGGTCCAGGAAGGAAAATTAAGAGGTGGTGTCAAAAACTACACAGGACAGAGTTTCACAGTCAGTAGAAGACAGGCAGCCCATCCCTCCTGAAGGAAAGCCAGAGTGAGCTAGCGAAACAGTGCTGGAGGATATAGGGAGACTAGCCAGGAGGGCCAGTTTACCTGTGCCTGGTCTGGTCCTCCCACAGAGACTAGGGGATTGGGAAATGTCTTCCTTTATGAATACATTTAAAGAGGCAGCTCAGAGGCCCCGGAGGAAGCAGTCCCCAGTTATGTAGTTACCAAGAAGCTGTGAAAAGATACATCCACATTTAGTTGGGTAAAGAAAGATTTTACAGTTACAATCTCTAAGCAGGGAGAGGTGGTGGTGAGTGACCATTACAGGGTAAAATACATTAGAGGGTTCTTGACCAATGAGTATAACGCTTCTCTGGGAGCCGACACTCTCCTGAAATTAGAAGAGAAGCTTGCAAATCCTTGCAAATACACTAGACACCCTTGAATTGCAGATGAGTCAGCTTTACGATACAGCAATTAAATAACAATAAACTTAAAATATGAAAGAATTGCCCACGTGCGTATGTGTGTTTGTGTGTGTGTGTGTACAGATATAATGTCTGCCTTTTCATTTGTTTTTCAAACTGTTCTATAAAAAAATTGCTTATTCTGCAGCAATATGCTTTATCAAATTAAAAACAACAAAATACCACATATCACCATTTGGTGGATTTAATGCAGTGACCGTGGCCCCCTATAGCCTTAAAATCAGGCCAAAGCAGTGAGTTCCTTTGGCTGTAACCACCTGAGCTGCAGCTCACCTGTAAAGTGAAAATGATATTTCCCACCTGATTCAGTTTTTTGTTTGTTTGTTTGTTTTTGCACATGTGTGGACATGCACGTGTGGATGCAAACGTGTGTGACAGATGTGTGTGCGCCTGCCTGTGGAGGCTTGAATCTCTTGTCTGAAGCTGCCTTTGATTGCTGTCCTCTGTACTCAATGAACCCAGAGCTCATGGATAGGCTAATTCAGCCGGCCCATTGGTTGTGAGGAGTCCCCTGTCTCTGGTTTCCATGCTGGAGTGTCCACTCAGCGTTTATGTGGATTCTGGGGATCCAAATCCTGGTCTTCAGACTCGCATCTGAACCATCTCCCAGGCACCACCCTGTGGAACTCTTGTAGAAAAGAAAGAACACATGAAAAGCCTTAAACCCATGCCTCAAGTTCTCCGTTTCACAGAATAGTTCACAGATGGAGGGCTTATTCTAAGCCAGGTATTGCTCTAACTGGTCCTGCCCTTGTCTGACACCATGAACCCTGCCTTGGATCAATCTTCCTTTGATATCTACTATAGGTTTCCCTAAGGGACAAGGAACACATGGGGGCAGGGAGCAAGGCTACCACCTCACTCAACTGAAGACCAAATTTTTGGCACCTATGATCCAAGAATTTTCTGTCAAAATGGTTGGCATGTAGTACAGCCTGCTTGCCCTTTCCTCTTGGCCTGTCTTCCCTAGAGAGGGATAATGTGTCCACAGACCTGCATAGCCACACAGAAGAGTACAAGGCCTCTCGCAGGACAGGACTGGCCTGGGTAAGAGAAGGGCTCACTGTTCACAGCCTCCCCAAGTCTGCTTCTGTCACTGGGGATGGGGTAGCCAAGACACATGTGAATCTCGTGAAAAGCACGGGCTCGTAGCTCCCAGTTGGAAGGAGAGTTATGGCCCATTGCCATTGATTTCTCTGGAACTCCTAAGTGTGTAGCCATGAATCTAAGACTCCTCTGTCCCCCACAAAGGCTGCCTGCATTTTAAAAACTACTATAAAGGAAGAATCGGTGCCTTGAGAAGGTGCGCACTTGTACTTCCTTTGTGATCAATATGACTTTGTTCTCTCACAAAGAATATTCAAGGTTTTAGATTATGACAATTAAAACACATTTTCAAAAAAAAAGAGCTATTCATGTAGATTTTTTTCCAAGTTTTATATACCATGATATGTTCCCAAAGAAAAATGTAAAGACTGATAGGAACCAATAGATGTTAAAGAATGGGAAACAGTGAAGAGAGGATACAAGGATTCTAAAGAGAGAATAGATTACAGGAGTCTATCTCTGTACTTCTTCCCTTCGTTGCATGTGGTGTCAACGGGCTGACTTTTCTACAAATGTTCAAATATTAGTCAACTATATTTGATATAAGCACGGTAGCCAATGTGAAAGCTAAGCCCTAAATAAGACCGTGAAAACCATACATAGGACATAATGTTGGAAATGCAAGACAGGGGCTCATTGTGTGAAGGGCCCCATTGATAATCTCTTCTAGGTCAATAATCACTCTCAATACATTTTTCTTTATCATAATATGAAAAATTTGCTCAAAGAAAAAGAACGCATTGCATAAATCCAGAATGTCACAATTTTATTATATGAAACCAAACTTACAGATGTCCGCAAAGATGACTAAAGATATATTTGTCATACTTGAGGGAAAAAAAAACAACAATTATGTATCAATAATGTAGATACTCAGTTCCAATGAGTGACTTTTTTGATAGCAAGAGCAAACCAAACACACAGGTGGTTTCAAG